>NC_136410.1:124638233-125238233 GCF_051521515.1 Lactuca serriola | reverse complement strand
GGGCCCATAATACCTTCCACACCTACCCATATTTGTCCCAGAACATGATCACAACAACCCTAACAATACCCACTAGAATACGCATACACCCTATCTTCACTTCCTAGAGGAAGGTAGAGATGACGGAACTGGTCAGATGGCCCCACACAACTCATCCATGAAACTTCCACAAACCCTACAACACTCGTGTATGCTAATCATACATATCAGTAGATCAAATGGAGAGTGTAATACTTGATTTTACCCTAAGCCCATAGCTAAACAAGGAACGGGAATTAAGGCTAAACCAAACATTTTCAGGTTATCAAAACTTAGTTATGTACAATTTTGATTCATACACTAAGAACCTACAATAATGATGTCAATTTCATATAATGAAAACCCTAGGCCTAAATGAAATTGTTCAACAAATTATCTTTGGCCAAAATGAGCATCGACAAGAAAAAGGAAAAAAGATTGCTACTGAGCTAGATATCCCAGTGATGACATTCAAAAAGTCTAAGGGATGGTCTCTACAACAAATAGATCAAGATTTAGAATAAAGCATCAGGATTGAAGCACTGAAAGACAATCCGAATCGGATGTTGAGCATATCTCCTCTTTTCCAAGGAGTTATTCACGATATTGATTTTGTGCCCAACATGCACTATGATCTTCCAACTCATGATGCTGACCAATCTGATCTTCCAATATCTCCTCATGTTTAATTCTATATCAAATACACTCCTCTTCATTCGAATGATGATCCTCAAACAATCATCAGGACGGAGCATGAGTGACTGAAAACCATCTACTCCGTTAACACACATCCACAAAAAGAAGTGTGGTCTCGGAAGCGGATTACCAAGGTTGTTGGATTTAGTAACAATGTTCAAAGCAAACTCGGTCTCAACAGTATTCTATACAGATACTACATCTCTCGTAATAAAGAAGCAACCATCAGTATCACATATGTCGAATTTCCCATAATCAACCCCAATGACATTCTCACCATTGCTACTCACCTTCGAGAACACCAAACAAATCAGTCAAGCATCTGAGATAATTCTTTAGAGTTCTTGACAAATATCTAGTTCTATCAAAGATCCTTCAGAAGTTCATCTCCAATGCTTTAAAAAATGATGCTCCTGAGCATGTGAAGAAGAAGTTCATCGAACGCCTGAAATGGTACTTGGATGTTCGAAGTTGGCTACAAAGTTCCTATCTCTTTGTGTCTGATGAAGCCCACTGAGTTGATTGATGTATAAGTTCACTTAGGGGACATTGTTGATGCATAAAAGTGAACCTCTAGCAACTCGAGGCAAACCAGAGATGAATTCAATGCAATCCGAGATGTGAAGAGTTCCGAAGTCAGTCTTCTTCCAATATGAAGACATTTCCGAGACATTCTGAAGTTAGTCTTTTGATGTGATTGAGTATGTACAAGAATTAAATGCTCCTTGTCGCTTTTGTTGAGTGACCGGTTCAGAGGACAAAATTAAGTAAATCTTGTGTGTTAGATTTGGTTAGTTTGTTGTTTATCTAGTCCAAAGAATGTTCATCGTTTGTACTATGTATCTCTTTTACTATTTAAGGAGATGATGTTTCATGAATTTTAATCAAGAAGTAGCAATATTCTCTTCGCATCAACTACAAATTCTTTTGCAAGTCAAATCTCTTTCACCATCACTATTCTTTTTCTTAAATTGTCTTTAATTTGCTTATATTTATTTTTATCAACTTCAATATTTTGTTGAATACTTTGTTGATCTTCATACTTCAATACAAGACTGGTTTAATGGACTTGACTAGACCAACATATTAGCAACATACATTGATCTTAAGTTAATTCAAGGTTTGAGTTTTCAAAACTTGTCAGCACACTGAATTTTTCACAATCAATTTACCCACTCAAAACATGAATGTGAATTATCGATTATGCTTTTTCATTTCACTCTCAGGCTCGCCTATTCCTTCTATTCCTGGAAATTCGCCTATGATTACCAACTTATTTGAATGTGACTCTTTAAAATTAGGATGTCGTCACTGTAAATAGGAAAACAAATCTACTGTGACTTTAAATTGATTTCCCACCACTCCTTCTCTCTTACATCTCTCAAACTCTGATGTGTATTTGGGCAATCAAGTTCTAACTCCTACTTGGTTGGAGAAATGTATCAGTGTAATACATAATTCGTACAAGATTGTTCAGATCGGTCCAAGTATTCAAAGGCATGCTCTTTTACTTATTTATCTTCATATAGCACAACCTGGGTAGCCATGGTTCCTTCTCCAAACCCTACAAAGATCCTTTTCAATGATGACACTGCATTAAAATGGCTCTAAAAACAGATTCCGTCTTTATTCCTTCATCTTTCTATAATGCTTGTTTTCAAGGGTTCACTTTCATAAAATCTACCATTTTCAGTCTCAGGTAACTTCTTTACGACCCAAACTAAAAGGACATGAAATTCATGATGAAATACATTTAATTTGATAATTTGAATGACCTTCTTAAAAGGGTATCATGCTTCTACCTTTAGGGGCAATTTCTCGATGAAACATCAATGAATATAGCACAAATCACATCATCCGTCATGTCAGTTCCTTCATTACATGGAGCACATCGTTTATGGGTGGCTAATTGTTGCATCATGCAGTACAACCCATCAGGTCCTCGTACATGTAAGTTTAGAAAATCTAAAGTTGATGAGAGAGTAAAATATTAAAAATTTTACTCTAATCTAATATTTTGAAATTTGGTTCCTCTATTTAAATTCGCAAAATCATTCCTAATCTGTTAATTATCAAATTAAAAAATTTTATGCATTTAGTTAATTGATCCTCTCTGGTTTCGCAGTTTGTGGGTCTTCATTTCTTGGCTTAATTCAGGTTTTTCTATTTGCAGCTTCTTACACAATATGGAAAAGTTAATTCTACTGTCATGGTATTACTGATTGCATTCAGGTGCCCAGGTTACTTAGTTTTGATGTCGCTAAAGAAAGAATCCAGAAGTTGTTCAACAATGTGAAAAAATTTGTATCTTCATATAACACAACCTGGGTAGCCATACTTATTTATCATAATTTCTTCTTTCATAGAGTTATATGTTTTGAATATATTTCTTTTTGTTGATGAAAGGTTCAATTTTCACTTTTTCCCCTTTTACAAACAACATGATTTTAGGTAAGATTTTTCTTTATGAACCTATATTTTTTTCTCTTTCATTTTTTTAAATCATTTCCTAATCTATCTAATCTCCTCCATCTCTTATTATACTATACGTACTTGTTTTGGCTTCATATCCGCTCATATCAAGGCAAAAACAAATCAAATTCTAGTTTATGTTGATTTTTAACTTTAATGTTGGACAAAGTTTTTTTAGATATTTTTCAGTAAACAAGTTAACTGATAAAATATGTCCTTGAGTTACCATCATTCTGTTATTAGGAAGAAGGAAATGCCAGCTCAAAAGAAGGCCTTTAATCAAAGTAAGGCCATCATATAGTTACACTTTCTACTTTATAGGGTTCTTTATCAAGTTTAGTAACCACTAATGATTATGTATGTTGATTCTTTTTTATTTTTACATTAACGTATCTTTGATGTTGATTATTTTAACATCAATGGTTTGATTTTATGATTTTTAAATTAGCAAATTCCTAATGATTGGCTATAGTGAAATTGACAAATTTACCTTTGCATGTGTGATTTTTCAGTCAATTACTAAATAAATTGATAAAACACATTTTTTTATCTGTTTACAGTTTATATCATTTTATGTTATGCCCTCGGAAAATCCCTCCCAAGCATGTTTTGGGTGAGTTTAAAAAAATGGCAATAATTATCACTAGTACAAAAATGACCTATATACAAACCAAAAAAGTGTGACCATATGCGTATACTGACATTTTACTTTTTCACTGAAAGTGTAACGGAAGGTGACACCATCGTATGGTTATTATGGTCACTTTAAAATGTAGTGTCCGTATAATATGAAAACATGTGGCCGTATTATAAAAGTGTGGCAAATGTGTATGAAATTTTGTTCCTTAAATATCCAATATTGTAGTGTTAAACCATCAATAGACACATTTATATAGTAACTGTAGTACATGTATATCACCAACTTACGAAATTGATGATGTTTTAGTGTAGTTGTTTTCTTTTATATTGTCACACAGTTTAAATTTTATTAAGACTATTGTGTATCTTTTCTAAACATGTAATTACGGTGAGCATGACCATCTTTGCTAAATGGCCACATGTAATTAATTCCATAAGTGGTGAATTGCTAATAATTAGTGACAAAAAACAATCGATTTTTGTGAATATAGCCTATCGTATAGAGACACATATTTTGTTAAAGACACATATTTTGTTAAAGACACACAATTAAGTGAAATACAATCATAAGTATTATAAAGACACATATTTTGTTAAAATTAAGGACTATTCGGTATCGTATTAAGACTATTGGGTATATTTTAGATACATATAATTACGGTGAACATGACCATGTTCGGTAAATGGACACATATAATTAATTTGTAAGTGACGATTTGCTACTATTTAGTCACAACAACAATCAATTATGGTATTTATTTGCAACATAAATTGTTTTTCATGTTGTTATTGTTTAACTTAGTCACAAAAACTTTAGAATAAACATCATTTTAAAACAACTATAGACTCAGAATTCTTATATATTATGGCTATTGTTAACCATTTAGCCACACGTTATACAATGATGTAAAGTAACCATTGTATACTTTTGGAGACATTGAAAACCTATAAAACATGGCCAAATTTATATTAAAGCCAATTCTATCTAATCCTTACTATTACTTTTTCTACATTGTAGGCACATCAAAATAATTTAAATTAAGGTAACCAAACCCAACAATATGAAACAAAAGCAAAATTCATACTTTGATATTAGTAATAATTGAAATCCAAATCCATACGTTAAATTCCAAATTAAATACCAAAAAAAAGAAAATTGACCTAATTTCAAGAATTTAAATAATGGTAAAAAATGAAACACATCATAAACTAAAACCTAAACATAACTATGCATTCATCTTATTTGTATTGCTCATTGTCTTCTTGATAAGGACAACCGATGATATGCATGTTGGTTTCCTTTTCTTTGAGTTTTGATGTTGATGTTCTTGATGTGATATAATTTTTGGTACCTATAACAACATTGAAACAAAAAAATGAGTTCATGAAAAACTTAGTATACTACTTTGAAAAGAAAATAAAGTGCAAGGCACAAACTAGTGAACATAATTAAACAAACCTTTGACTCGGTTTGCACAAGGTATTTTGGCCATGGAACAAAGAATTTATATGCATCCTCAACTAATGTGAATTCTCCAGTTTTATGGGGTACAAATGCATGTTTTATTACCACTTCATCAATGGAAACTTTATAGCAATCATCTATCTTATAGAGGAACTCCATGAATGAATTGTCTTTCTGATGATAAGTGAACGGTACCACGAGCAACGATGTTCCTTTTATATGGGTATGATAGAATACACTTGATTGGCTACAATGATCAGTAATATTATAATCAGAAAAAAAGATAGAAATGTATATTCAACATGTAAAAAAACATGGAAATGGTGAAGGGGTTTATTTTGTGAAACTGTTGGTATGTCAGAATTGATAGTGGCAGTCTTAGACTCAACAACTTTTCTGGTGGGTTTTTTATTTGCCTAATATAAAGATTTAAGACATATATGTTAAATTATATTTTAATATAAAAGATAAATTAAAAGTATTGAAAACATTAAAGTTAGTATATACTACTGTTACAGATTTCATCGAAAACAATTGTGAATCGGGAGTTATAGTTGCAGAGTTGGTTTGAACTTGTTTCTTATTGGGTTTTGCAATAAGCAAAATAAGTTAAATTCCCAAGTGAAAAAACAGAAATTACTACCAAAAAAAAAGTATATCAATGATGATCTTATAAGATGATAACATACTGGTGTTACAAGTTCTGATGGTTCCGTGGTTTTGAGACTAACAGTATTCTTTTCATTACTTTCAACAATCTTGTCACTTGAAATACCCTAGAAAATATAAAGAAAAAGGGAAATGTCTAAAATAAATGTAATTTACATGTAACATTAACAATAGATGTTGTTAATAAGATTACTTACAACTATATGAGACATATTTGGAAAGTTAGCTCCTTTTGCATTAAGATGAGCCAAAACTAGCTTTAGTGTTTGATCTTGTTCATTAACCTTTGTAGACAAAGCCTTGAGTTCCACATCTTTTTTCTCAAACTCAAGTTTTCCATTATACAGTGCAACTTTAAGATCTTTAATTTCTTCCTTAGATGATCCTTTTCTACAGGGAACATTGAAATATTTGTTGTAAGTTACTCTTGTGCCGATACCCTTTAAAATCTGCCCTTTTCCTTGCCAAAAACTAAGGTCATGGCATCCGTGCCTGGTTCAACATTTACTTGTCCTTCTTTTATTTGTTTTTCTTGTTCCATATAGCACACAAAATATTAATATTTATTGTCCTAATAAAACTGATTAAAATCTTTACAATAATAGTAATAAAAATGTTTATTGAAGTTACTAGTTTATCCGCCATGAGTTTAACATCTTCATCCTTAAATTCTCCTTTGCTTTCACGTCCTTTACACCACATAAAGTAAAATTATATTAAGTACAATTCTATGAAGGTAATATAATAGGATCATATAGCTAAAAACAAAGCTTACCAACTTTCGCCTAAGAGTAGTATACCCCCCTCGTCCCATCTGATGAGGGTACTTTGACATCTTTCACGCTTTGATAGTCTTTTGTGACACAACCTGTCAAAAAAAAAAAAGATTTGTCAATCACTTTTTGGTAATTTTATGAAAAATAAATGAAGAAGTTTTGGAAAAAAGTTGTAACATTAAACTCTTCGGAGCACGTATATGTGATGAATTTGTTCCAATCATCTTTTTCAGTAATTATTGCACGATATCGAACAGGGATTTTCCAAGCTTTTTGGAATAGCCTAGATGTGGCTTGATGTAAGCTGCATACAATTTCCTTGTGAAGTTTCGTAGAAGGATACCAAGCCTATTCATCACAAATTGTTTTCCATTTTCATCAACTTCAAAAAAGCGCTAAAATGAAACAATAATGAATTTCTTAATATTTAATACATGATTTGTAAATAAAATATGAAATGCAGTTAAAAAAAGTGAAAAAACATTTACTGTAATCACTTCCCAAAGTTTGTCCTTCACTTCCGGTGTTACTTTCTTCCAGCAGAGAGCACTTCATCCCACCTGCTCGCGGACAAGATCTCCCAAATAACTAACAAACACTGCATTATTCTTCCCAGTAAACTTAACGAATTCATCAAACTTGACACGTTTTTTTCTACCTCCGGAATTGACATACTCGGTCTTCAAGTTGGTAATCAAGTCAGAACCCTCTTGCTAGTTGACCTTATAGGAACTGTGCTTTGGATTTCTTCTTCCGAATCTGAATGGCAATGTCCTTATTTTCACCATCTTCTGTGTCCGATTGATAAACTTATTTTCCATCATCTTGCTTATATTCCATATTATAGTCGGGCATATCCTCACGTTATTCCTTGTTCACTTCCATGATTCTTCTGTTGACATGAAACATATGAAATTAGTTTGATTATTTATATTTTTAATGAAAAGGTATGAGTAACTTATATTACATACAAAATTTCACATACAAAATTCATCGAACATTTGGTGTGCAAAGAGAATAGTAATATGAAGAATCAAAATTTTTTTGTTTTATGTATAATCCCCTAATCAATACAATTAATAACATTGACACCATACACAGAGAATATACTTACATTAGAAATGTGTGATGAATGTTGTCGAATGATGAACTAACTTATAATCCAACTGTGATATAACCTAGAGAAAAACCATACAATGGTTGAAAAAATCAAATTCTTTTAAATATTACAATGTTAGTATGTCCTAAATTGAGGGTTGTTACCAAATTTACCAAAATTTCCTTGATTTGATGGATTAATCTTTATAGTTTTGGCGATGAGATAGATGAAGAATTCCCGCCTTGCTTTGGAGCCCATAACAAAATGGAAAAAAATGATTTCCTCCCATTATATTTGCTTAATTTTGATTGACAAATTCAAAAGTTTTCCATGTTTTGATCTGATAGTGAACCCACACGATGAGAAGCATAAATCGTGGTTTGGAAATATGTTCAGCCTTTTGAAACATTATTACTAGTTATTTGATATTAATAGAAATGTTACATATTTGGTCCTTGTAAATTAACAATTTTACGTTAGGATACAACTATATGACTATTGGAACTAAAAATATTTAACATTTAATTATGAACATACAATGGGAAAATTGTATAATAAAACGAAAATAAGAATAAGGTCTAGTTAGCTTACTAATTTTTCATAATAATTTATACGCCCTAAATATATATACAATTGACTTACCCAATTGTATTACACACGTACCTTACTAACATTTATTCTTCCGTGTAAACACTTTGTTAAGAATTTTTTATTTTATTTTATAATAAGTAAGGAAAAAACACATACACATATTATAAACCCATTGTTGTCCTAAACCAGTACCAACTCCCCTACCCGACATTGTAACGATCAACCCATAACACCAACCTAAATCCTGGAACCCATACACCTATTATAAACCCATTGTGGTCCTAAACCCGTACCAACACCCCTACCCAACATTGTAACGATCAACCCGTACCAACAACTGACCACCTGGAACCTATACACCTATTATAAACCCATTGTGGCCCTAAACCCAAACCAACACCCTAACTGACATTGAAGAGATCAACCCATACCACCAACCAACCACCTGGAACCCATACACCTATTATCAACCCATTAAGCTCCTAAAACCGTACCAACACCCCTACCTGACATTGTGATGATCAACCCGTACCACCATTCGACCACCTAGAACCCATACACCTATTATAAACCAAATGTGGTCCTCAACCTGAATGAAAACCCTTACCTGACATTGTAACAATCAACCTGTACCACCAACCGACCACCTAGAACGTATACACTTATTATAAACCCATTGTGGTCCTAAACTCGTACCAACACCCTACCTGAAATGGTAATGATCAACCTGTACCACCAACCGACCACCTGGAACCCATACACCTATTATAAACCCTTTGTGGTCCTAAACCCATACCAATACCCCTACCTGACATTGTAACGAGCAACCCATACTACCAACCGACAAACTGGAACCCACACACCTATTATAAACCCAATATCGTCTAAATCCGTACCAGAACCCCTACCTGACATTGTAACGATCAACCCGTACTACCAACCAACCACCTGGAACCCATACACCTATTATAAACCCATTGTGGTCTTAAAACCATAGCAACACCCCTACCAAACATTGTGACGATCAACCCATAGCACCAACCGACCACCTAGAACCCACAAACCTATTATAAACCCATTATGGTCTTAAACCCACACCAACATCCCTATCTGACATTGTAACGATCAACCTGTACCACTAACCGACCACCTGTAACCCATACACCAATTATAAGCCCATTATAGTCCTAGACCCGTACCAACAATCCCTACCAAACATTGTAATGATCAACCCGTACCACCATCGACCACCTGGAACCCATACACCTATTATAAACCTATTGTGGTCCCAAACCCATACCAACACCCCTACCTGACATTGTAACGATCAACCCGTACAACCAACCTACTACCTAGAACCGATACACCTATTATAAACCCATTATGGTCCTAAACCCGTACCAACACCCCTACCTAACATTGTAACGATCAACCGGTACCACCAACCGACAACTTGGAACCCATACACCTATTATAAACCCATTATAGTCCTAGACCCATACCAACAATCCCTACTAGGCATTGTAACGATCAACCCATACCACCAACCGACCACTTGGAACCCATACACCTTTTATAAACCCATTGTGGTCCTAAACCCTTACCAACACCACTACCTGAGATTGTAACGATCAACCCGTACAACCAACCGACTACTTGGAACCCATACACCTATTATAAACCCATTGTGGTCCTAAACCCGTACCAGCACCCCTACTAGACATTGTAACGATCAACTCGTACTACCAACCGACCACCTGGAACCCATACACCGATTATAAACCCATTGTGGTCCTAAACCCATACCAACACCCCTACCTGACATTTAAACGATCAACCCATACCACCAACTGACCACCTGGAACCTATACACCTATTATAAACCCATTGTAGTCCTAAACCCATATCAACAATCCCTACCCGACATTGTAACGATTAACCCGTACCAACAACCGACCGTCTGGAACCCATAAACCTATTATAAACCCATTGTGGTCCTAAACCCGTACCAACACCCCTACCTGATATTATAACGATCAACCCGTACCACCAACCTACCACCTGGAACCCATACACCTATTGTAAACCCATTGTGGTCCTAAACCCGTACCAACACCCTACCTGACGTTGTAAGGATCAACCCGTACCTCCAACCGACCACCTGGAGCCCATACACTTATTATAAACCCGTTGTGGTCCTAAACTCGTACAAACACCCCTACATGACATTGTAACGATCAACCTGTACCACTAACCGACCACCTGGAACCCATACACCTATTATAAACTCAATGTGGTCCTAAACCCGTACAAACACCCTTACCTGACATTAGCGATCAACCCATACTACCAACCGACCACCTAGAACCCATACACCTATTATAAACCCATTGTGGTCTTAAACCCGTACCAACACCCCTACCTGACATTGTAAAGATCAACCTGTAATTTTTTTACAAAAGAAAAAAATATATTAATTAAAAATATGACATTGTAACAATCAACCCATACACCTATACTCATGCCACCACCCCTACCAGACATAGATATGATCAACCCGTACCACATGTAATTTTTTAATAAAAAAAATATTAATTAAAAATATGAATTCATATTTTTCTAATTAATTTATATATTAATATTTATCTATTATGGTAATAATAAAAAAAGAAAGTATTGAATGTTATACTTAATTTATATTATGTTAATGTTAATATTATATTTATATGTAACACTAATATCATTAATCATTATACCCGTTGTCGTTCAACTTAAACCTCCCCTCTAGCGTGCATGTAATCGGAACTGATGTGATTATGCCTTGCGTCGATGTCTATTCATCTCCGATTGATCATCCATTTAAACCCTCTCCATATATGAAAATTCTTATTCTTTCATTTTCATCAGCTTCCAACAATAACTTCGAATTGCTCATCCGCTGTGAAAAAAAAAACCGGCAAACAATGGCAACAAACATGAATGCCGATCCATGGGCAATGCCGAGGTATCAACTATGGACTGTCAGCAGTGAGCAAGCAAAAAACCCACAGATTGTAGAGTATGGCAAAGGAAACGACAAAGACGTTCACCATTAGAGTTGTCCTTGGCGGATATTATACTGATTATCCAGGTAAAGCTTATGAAAAAACAAAAGTTCACTTTATTACTTTTCTCAACATCAATTTGCTTGACATGGACTTGCTTGGTATTTTTTTCTAAAACTTTGGCTTATACAACTATGTGATACTAGTATCATATGCCAACTGAACAACATTGTGGTTTGTCAATGACTCTAATTTTGGATGATGATGCTTTGGGAAATTTCAAAGCAATGGTTAGGGCACATCAATATCGTGAGAATGAACATCTGTATGTAGAACACAAGCCAGTATACGTGTTAACCAATTTCCACCACTTCAAGATGAACTCACCAGCCAAAAGAGTTGAAAAGCTTATTCAGTTCTTTGTAACAGTACACCCAATGTCAATAGTTGATAATGGAATAACATACATCAAGCATATGCTAAACATGACCATTCCCAGAGGAAAGATGGAAGATGCAATCGATATGGCCAAGGAGAATGTTATTGCAAGGAAAATCTTAGTGTAGGAAACTGTTATCTCTTTTTTTTATTAAGTTGGATATTTCATGGTTAAGACATATGTTAATTATGTTTTGTATATTGGGTGGAATAGAACATCATAGTTTGTATGAACTTTGAAACTCATATTTATTTAATGATATATATGATGTGTTTATATGTTTTATGTTAATGGTTCTAACTATATAAGGGGCAAAATTGGAATTAATGAAAAAATTTGAATTTTCCATTTTAATCTTCAATGTCAGAAAATTGTTATCATACATGTCATTTTCATTGTATATTGGGTGCAATAGAACATCATAGTTTGTAAGCACTTTCAAACGCATATTTTGTTTACTGATATATATGATGTGTTTATATATTTTATGTTAATGGTTCTAACTGTATAAGGGGTAAAATTGGAATTAAAGAAAAAATTTGAATTTTCCATTTTAATCTTCAAGGTCAGAAATTGTTATCATACATGTCATTTTCATTGTAGATATTTTGTAACTCTTTTTTGTTTAAAGTTAAAAAAAGCAATGTACTTTGAATATTATGTAGAAATTGGATTTTAAGGCTAACTTTGTGAGACTCTGTTATCAAATGAAGGGTACTATTGTAATTTCTTATAGAAGTTGTTAGATCTGTTTGTTGGAAACAGTTATTTATGAACCATTGTATATAGTTCCGATAGTTAATTGTAATGTAACAGATTTGAATATCATTTATCATCATCTTCTCTAAAACTCTCTTCAATGGTGAAAAATACGAAAGTTCCAGGTCAGATTAATTTATGTTTGTGGTTAAGTTATATTAATAAGTTTGTCCCATGTATGTTTTAAACATACGAAAATTATGATAAAGCAGGGGTATATCCGTCAATTGTTCATATGGTGTATGAAATTGAAGTGCCTTATATGTTGAAATTACAGGGCATACCATTTTAGTAAACAATATTTTGTTTAGGCAATCATGCAACTTTTGAGAGATAATCTCACTCTTTGGGCTTCTGATTTTCCTTAGAATGGGTGTATTCCAAACCAGATTAATATGCTTTATACCCAATAAGAACATTATTAAATACGATGTATATGCTATAAATTGATATACTTTTCGTATAAAAGCTCGTGAAGGTAAAGTTTACCAAAACAGTGGGGTTAGTGTCGTCATAATTGACACACACATTAGTAAAGAAGTTGTAACATATGCCAAAAACACTTATGATGGTGTTTTAAAATAGATATGGGTACTAAATTATCATTTCAAACAATTTCTAATTTTCATGTGTGACTAGGTTGACAGTAGAAAACAGGTAAAAATGGATAAATTGGGGTACACACTAGTTGAACTAAAAAGATTAGTCCATAAAGGTGACCCCTTCATATTGGCCTCACAAGCACAACAAGTATTTTACGTTACAGACTCGCTCGATCAAAAAATGTCTATTGTCTTCAGCACGCCTCCCAAGAATTACAGAGATAGATATGAGGATGTAGATGAAGAATTTAGTATTGTAGTTCCTCATAACGATAATATATCGCCACATGTAGACATACTTGACTTGCAGAAGGAAAATGATTATATTCGTACTGATTGTCATTGTATTCTTATACGTACGATATGTGTTTCTTAATGTCATGAATTACATTTGTATTATTTTTCCTTCTTTTAACATATAATTATCTTTATTTTTGTTTGTAGAAGGGAAAGGCCAAACCTTGATCCTAGCGTTACGTGGAGAATAAGAAAATGACAAAAAATGATGATGTGTTTTCCTTAATATCTTTTTACCATATTATACCATTAAACTTTTCTGGCGCAATATTATTATAACACAAAGTTAAATTTTTAGTTTTTTTACTGTAATGGTGGATGACATGTTATAACATAAGTTGTATATTATAGCAATGTACTTTCGTTATGCAATGTTAGACAAAGTTGTATTCTTTTCATTTATTTATCATACTTTTCTGTTAAAGAAAGTTGTATTCTTTTCAATTTTTAATGTTATATGATCTGGTGCGATTAAAATAATAGATGACAAAAAGGCCAATTTGGTCCTTTCTTATAGCTCTTACTCAATATAACTATATTGTTATTTGTTATTCTTTTTATTATTATTTTTCTTTTTGGTTTTTTCAGAAATTGTTTCTGTTGAGGTAAGTTTACAAAAATACCATTCAATTTTTTTCATTAATTTATACAACCCTTTAATTGCCAAAAAAGCAATGTACTTTTTTAAAATGGCATGATTGACCTTTTTGTTCATTTGTTATTCTGCCAAATGATATCAAAGATAAAAATGGTCAAATTTATGAGTCTTCCAAAAAGTCTAAAATTGTCATTTTTTTGTATAATAACTTAACCAGAAAACAATTTCAGTTTTATAGCAACAAATTTTCATTTTATGAAGACTATTCTTTAAACTTACAAATAGAATAGTACAACAAGAATGAACATTACATAATTATAGCAAGATAATGAACGACCCCTAATTATACCGATAAGACATTATTGTTTTTTTATAACTATATTTACATATATACACATATAATAGTTGTAATCATAACTAAATGCTACCTACACTCACAATATTAATTTCTTCTCAAAGCCAATTCATCATATTTTGACACACATAATAAAAGGTACATGACCATAAACAACCAATACTATCTTGTTCTCTTTTCTTGCGTAAACTAAGTAGAACTAGTACTGACCCGCCCTTTGGACACACAAATATTTAGTGTGACCATATGTATCACCTTTTAGCTACTTTGTCTGTTATGTGTTTAAAAACGCACCAGGTTATAGACACACATACAACTGCCTCATGTCACAATATGTTTATCTACTGTCTCATATAAAAAATAGTATGATAATCTTAATCGATACCAGTAGCTGATTATGACTTATGGGCTCAATGTTCGAGCGTGACTAATATTTGTCACATTTGGTATAATTAAGTTTGGTTAAAGTTTTGATTATTTATACAATGGCAGCACAAACTAAGTTAAATGTATCCAAAAAAAGTTTGTAAATTTTTTTAATGACCTTTGGCCACACTTTTAATAAAAAGTGTGACTGGCCGTTTTTAGGAAAGTGTGACCATAGGTCATTTTTTACTAGTGTATCATATTATAAATAAATTGGTCCTTATCTGAGGGTTTTCTAATGTTTATGTTTGATGGTTCATGTTAATTAACTAATGTTGGGACCAACATTGCAAAAAATCAGTTATACTCAAGGACTAAATAGTCATTTTACATAGAGAATGACCAACAACTGCAAAAAAAAACATTTGATAAAAATAAAATTTGCAATATAAAATTAAGTCTTTATGTAATTGTAGTATTTCACTTAGGGGATTCTTAGTTGAAATTATGAATCTAGAATAATTCAGTTATTTATTTGTTTGATTGAAATTGGTGCTTACTATGATTAAATAATTTCATAATGGTTGTAGGTTTTTGGATTTGAAAATCAAGATGTACACAAGACATATGTTATTTGTAGTTAAGATAATTCATGTTGGGGAATGCCCAAGATTGGTGGCATTAGGCCAATTGAGAAGTCTTACTTTTGTTTGTTGCTTGGATCTTTAGCCTCAAAAGTATATCGTTATTATTGGTGAGATCTTTAAACTTCATTGCTTGTAACGTTCCAAAATTAAGACCAAATATTTCAATTTTTAGAATAATAAAACCACCTTTCAAAATGTGTTCATAAAACCATAATAGAAGCAGAGTATAACAAAAACATCAAAATACATCATAGTCAAATAAAATGCGGAACAATATGGTGTGTGTAATGCAGTCACCCCGATTTGTTCACCTTTGATCCGGAAGTACCTGAAAAATAAATTGAAAACCGTAACCACGAAGCATAGTGAGTTCCCCAAAACACCATATACCATACATATCTAACATACGATTGGGTCATTGCCCAACACATATCTGGCCCCGCCCGGCATCGAGCCCCGCTCGGAACAGAGTAGTTAATATCATGTGATGGGCCCTGCCTCATCATATCCATCAGGCCCCATCTGGTATATATATAAACATATAAGCACATGAAATAATCACTAAGACAAATAGCATACAATACATTCATCAGGACCCGCCCGACATACATATCAAATACAACACATGAAAGAGTCACGCATACAACTAGCATCCTATCTGCGACGTCCAAACAAGTAGAACTAAAAAATTTGATTTTTTATACTAAATAAAGCGTCAACCCAATCAATATCATAAAACAATAGTGAAAATGAGAGCGTGTCAAATAATATCCAAGTACATTAGAGTCATAGAAAAGGCGGAACAATATGGTGTGTGCAATGCAGTCATGCCCAGCTCTTCCCCTTGGAACAAGAAATACCTGAAATGTAAACCAAAAAACCATAAGCAAAAAGCTTAGTGAGTTCCCAGAAATACCACATACCATACATATCAAACACATAATGGGCACCGCCCAGCATCGGGCCCCGCTCGGAACAGATCTGTCAGTTATCAGGCCTCGCCTAGCATCGGGCCCTGCTCAGTATACATATAATATATAAACGTATAATCATATAAACGCATGCAATAATCACAAAGATAAACATCATACAAGATTGTCATCGGCTCACGCCCGGTATACATATCAGTATCATACATGCAAAAGTGACGCAGACAACTAGTATCCTAATGATAACAAACCATGAGTCGGAATTGGTTCCTTCGACCCGCTTAACATAGTGAGGAAACTCATTTCTAGTTGTTTAATCTCTCAAATAAATCTTCGTCTGTTGGTCCGGGAAATCCCCACGCTAACATCATCAAATAATATCAGATTAATAATTAGATCTAGACCTATAATCAATAATCTAAGTTACTTGTCCAATATTCGGGATAAAAGACCATTTTCCCCTTTTCTTAATTGGCCCAAAGCCAAGGCCCAACTCATTTTCTCAAAAGGCCCAAATACCTGAATAGCATCCTAAGGTCTAATAAGGCCAAACATCCAAATTGGGCCCAAAAATCATCATCGACCTAATCCCAAGAAATACAGTCTATCCATGGCCCGAAGTCAGAAGACCAATGCCCCAACAAGAACCAAACCCTAAAAGCTCAAAATATGGCTCAAATTCAAGGAAGTCAACCTAAAAGTCAAACCGCTGAGTATGTTAGGTGTACTCAGACTTACACTTGGCGTACTCCTTCCAGGGCCAATATGCTGAGCGTATGAGCTGAATACGCCCTGCATACTCTGCGGACAGCTAACCCAACCCATTAAGCACTTATTCGATTAAGCCAACATGCCAAACTCTCAGTTCTGATTATAGAAGGTGAGTTAACACGTACAGTTAGCTACTTTACAGCCACGCATGAATTAATGGGACCAAACACTCAGAAAGATGCTTAAGAAGAATTTTAACACTTGGACCAATAACACTCATAAGTATTACATGTTTATGGACAAGGGACCTCAATCGAACTAAGGTCTAACATCCTAAGTTGTTGGAGCAGCCTACACTCCCAAACAAAAGTTAAAGGACCCAATAATGCATAAACAAGGTCCTAAACTAGATCGAGCATAATGGATCATCAACTAGGGAACATTATATCTCAAATAGCTTACAAAGATGATGATGAGCCTCGATCTACAAGCTCAAGCTACCCAAAGGCAATCTCCAAGAGTTCTTCTTCCTTTGAAACACCACAAACACCACCAAAAATCACTTCCAAGTTCCAAAAATCACAAAAGGCACTAGGGTTTCGTTCTTAGGGTTTAGAGGAGTAGATGATAACCAAAAGATACCACTAAGGTAACAGAAGTTACCTAAATAGGGCACATAGCATAAAAACTAGAGCTTGCCCGATCCTTGCATATGCCCTGCATACTCCCATGTGCGCCCATGTATGTGGGTGAACCTGCGATCAATCGGAGAGCTACTACGCTAAGCGTACTCATAGAGTACGCCCCGTGTACTAGCTAGGGACCAAATGTATTGAATTAAGCATTAGGGGCTAAAAAGGAGACATACTGGAACTCAAATGTTACGATTCTCCTCACCTGACTCAGACTTCGTCCTCGATGTCCGCTGCCCTGAACAACTCTAGGTAGTGCTCCCTCATCTCGTCCTCCATCTCCCGCATCCATTATGAACCCTAGAGGTGCTACCACTGAAATTTCACCAACTTAACAACCTTGTTCCTCAAGGTTTTCATTTTCCTGTCAAGAATCGCCACCGATCTCTCGATATAATTCAAGCGATCATCCACTTGAATATCCTCCAATAGAACCACCACAGAATCATCCACTAAACATTCCCGCAACTGAGAGACGTGAAACATTGTATGTATCTGACTAAGCTCCTCGGTAAGATCCAGACAATAAGCAACCCGGTCCACCCAGGCCAAAACCTTGAAAAGACCGATGTACCTGGGGCCCAACTTGCCCCTCTTCCTGAATCAGATGACACCTTTCCAAGGTGACATCTTCAGGAGAACCATATCCCCAACCTAGAAGTCGAAATTTGATTGGCGCTTTTCGGCATAGCTCTTTTGCCGACTCTGAGATTTCTGGAGTCTACCCCAAACCTACTAAATCAACTCATTGGTCTTGAGTACCTCTTCGGTACTTCCCTTGAATCATTGATAGTCCTCGCCCCAACATATCGGGGTCCTACATTTCCACCCATAAATCATTTCAAACGAACGTCGATTGATGTTGGCGTGATAACTGTTGTTATACAAAAACTCCCCAAACGGAGATAGATATCCCAACTCCCACCGAAATAAAAAACACACGCCCGAAACATATGGTCGAAGGTCTAGATAGTTCGCTCTCTCTTGCCGTTAGTCTGTGGGTGGAAGGTCGTGATGAAATGCATACGAGTACCCAAATTTTTGTGGAACCTCTTCCAAATTCTGGAAGTAAACCGAATGTCCCTACTTGAAACCACGGTAACCAGCACCCCATACCATGCCATCATCTCCCTAATGTATATCTCGGCCAACTTCTCTATAACACCATAAATGTTCAAGCAAAATTCTCATTTAAAATCACATAATTCTCATAACATATTTCACAAAAATCTCATTTATTCAATTTACAAATCGAAAATCCATAATTGTTTGATTAATAATCCAGGATCCTCAAAATAAAACTCTTTCACTCGTATGTACAATCAAGCCGGTGCCTTCCCGCGATCCTGAGAAAAACCTGAAACACATATCACATAACACGGTAAGCACAAAGCTTAGTGAGTTCCCCAAAATACCACATACACAAATAATAAGCCTCTCATAGCTATAACTCGGCATGTACCCTCCGGTCTCATAGCTCGGTTTGGACCCTCCGGTCCTGTCTCAATGGAACCCTCCAGTCCCACAAATCGGTTTGGACCCTCCAATTCTATCTAAGTAAAACACATAATATACCATATATATCACATAGACCAAATGCATAAAATGATGTAACACAAATAAGCACAAAAGACCCTCCGGTCACTCATAGATACCACTCATGGTATGTATAGTGAGAAAACTCACCTCGGAAGATGAACAACCCCTATAAACGCTGCTGTTGTGCACCGACCTCTATCTCTGAGCCAAACCCACAATTAACCAAATTAGGAACTAAGTCCAAACTCTCACTCATTAGGTCTAAAGGTAGTCCACTACCAACACATCAATAATCTAGAAACCCATTGGGCCTACCAAGGCCCAATAATAAATGGGCTCTCCCGAGGCCCAAAACACACACACACACACATATATTATATATATACATACATTCATACATATACATACATATATATATATATATATATATATATATATATATATATATATATATATATATATTCCTCTAGTCCAAAACTCTATTGCAACCAGCCCAAACTCTAAGCCCTACCCTCAAGACCCAAAATGAGACTTAGCCCAAAAGTCCACAGTGAGGTTACACGGGGCTTACCTTCGTTGTTACGCTCAGCGTACTCACAAATCCAGATTGGCCATTGGGGACACTTGGTCAGTACGCTGGGCGTACTGGGATTATGCTCAGCGTACGACCCAACTTCACTCCTTCTACTCATTTGGTCTTAATCGGTTATGACCTTGGCTCATATCATAGATCTGGACTCCCTAATAGCTCTTACTCTATAAAGTCAGTGACTTTAAGCCTTGGCATGGCTGATAAGGTCACAAACACACAAAACTCTCACTCTTTTATCACAAAATGATCATATCTCATGCATGGCTTGATTCCGACGTCCAAGTCTTGATTTCTATGGCACTACACCACTAAATACACTCAAAAGGGGTTGATCAAATTCTCTGGAGCTCAATATCTCATAAAGTCTCCAACTTTTTGGACAAAGCCCTAAAATATTGTACTAAGATGCACAAATCAAAAGACTGCGAAAGCATGAAGCTTTATACCTCTATATGAAGCTCCCAATATAGATATACTCAGATCCAAGGGCTTGGACTCTCACTCCTTCTTCTCCAAAGCTTCTTCTTCACTCCAAGAACACATAAAAACACACAAAGGCTCTCAAATGCACTCACAAGCTCCCTGAACGAAGGTTTAGGGTTTAAGAGGGTTTGCAATCTGAGGATGGTGGCTACACCTCAACTAGGGTTTTTCATTCAGTGCCTAGTATACCCAACGTACTAGGTGGATTCGGTAAAAAGTCATGCACATGTGTACGCTAAGCGTACATACACGTACACCCAGCATACTCAGCTGCCACCTTTCTCAAATAAGGGACTTATCCTACGAAAACTTCAAACTTCCATAGCTTCCTTGATATAAGTATGATTCCAATGAACCTCATACCTACAGAAATATGTCGAGATGCCCTACGCTTCTAGCAACTTGACGCAAACCCGAGGCTTCCTCATGCCCGGGTTGCAGCCCACAAACCCTAATATTAGACAATCTGAAATAGGATGTTACAATTCGCCCCCACTTGAATTAGATTTCGCCCTCGAAATCGCTCCTTATCAACCCATTGATCGAACCCAAAAACCCTAGAAGCACCACCGAAAGGACCCCACATCATGCAACCATCTCTTCCAAAGACAGCTGAACCAAACAGGAACTCCCTACCCCAAGGAAGGACAGACCCTTCTAATGTTGCGGTACTCGATCTAACTCTCCACAACTTGGAAACTCGGTGTGTGTCTCTGCCAGACCACCCTCGCAAAATATCATCATGTTAATCGCTCATAGAATAACATACTCTAAGAACACTCTACCAAATCTAATTCTCTAATTGATCCCGATCGCAACTCAAAAGGAACGAAAAGGTCATATCCCACTAAGGACCCACTGCCAGAACAACTATCAGAATTCTTCTGAAGGAATGATCCTCAAAAATCTGTCCTCGGAAAAGAAAGCGGTCAATCCATCTCGGAACGATCCTCTGACAACCATAATCATAAGCCCTAATTCATGTCAAATGTCCCTTGCGACGCTGAGCACTAGGTCAACTCCGACCCAATAGTTGCACCTCCAAAGGTTACCCACTGCACACCCAATAAAACGACTTACCGGCTTCATTCTCACAATATCTATCTCGGCTCATTAAACACAAGTCACGAAATTCGGTTTACCCCAAGGGAATACTACAACCCCATCTGAAGTCGTCTCACCTCCGACCTCTGTCGTCTACCACCTACTGGTTCCATGCGTCTCGCGGTTCTTACCATACCAACGAAAGTGACCCACTCTTGTCTGAGACATCAGTTGCAGATCATTACCCCTCAAAATGAAACCCATCTACGAATCCGGAACGTCATCTCGCCTACTCAATACACGAATTGTCCCAAAATCATCTCGAGAGTCAGATTCCACAACAGAATTAGAACCACTTATTTCCAATCTGATACTCAACCTGAACCTGCGATTCGTGAATTTATACACACACCATCTCTCCAATTCCTTCCGATTATGATAATCCCTCCTTAACCTGGGATACAACAATCCTCGACTGTCACGGATACCCCAGTCTCGCTCTTGGTCCGGCAACCAGGTTCCCGAAGACTCAAGTGGTAAGGCTACCCAAGCCTAAGAACTCCTCTACGTCATACTCCGACTAGTGAATACTAAGTCTCCCGACATAACATTATTCACTCTTATTGGCTACTGAGTGCAAAGGTTCCCCCGTAGTCCTACGATACCCCCTCACTGACTCATGAATGCTATGGCTCTCCTCAGTATCACAACACTCTTTCGCTAACCAGTGAATACTATGTCTCCCCGCAGTACCACCACACTCTCTCGCTGACTAGTGAGTACTAAGGCTCCTCGCATTATCATAAAACTCTCTCGCTAAGAAATGGATATTACGGCTCCTCACAGTATCACGACACTCTCTCACTGACTCATCGATGATACGGCTCCTCGTAGTCTTACAACACTCTCTCACTCACCAACTCACAATGGGCTCACCCCACGGTTTTCCTGATAATCCCAAGCGATTACTCCTAGTCGGATCCACTTACTCTCTTATCACCCCATAATCTCATCATCAAACCATCACTACACTGAGCTCACCAACTCATGCTCCGTAGCTCAACATAGATAGGCGCTTACACCCACCCAACTTATACACCACCATTCCTAATGTAAGTCCTCGTAGGCAAGGCACTAGTCTCAGCACAGATACACCCTTAGACAGTCCCACTCGAGCAACAATTAGCTGATGGGTTCCCACTGGAACAAAAATCATTCGGGTACCTCAGTACGCCATCACAACATCTCACGATATCTTGCCTCAACCACTAATCTTCCACTTATGCAACTCAAAACCTCGAAATATTCCCATATCACGAATTGAAACACGGAGGAATCGTCAATGACTGAAAACTCGTTGATGAAAATCTGAAGCACCACCCTCTAATGATCACCACCCATACGAAGCTACTCATACCGACTCTGAAATGGGTTGACAATTCAACTGTTGCCCCTCCTGGAGTATATATCACAATCTATACCTATACTTGTAAATCTCAACTATTGCACCCTGAACTAAGCGACCCAACCGCCTCAAACTTAACATTTGCAAACCAGAAAAATCCTTAGCCACAATAAATTCTCTGACCAATGGACACCTATCGTGGATTCACTCATCCTTCCTTAAGCACATACTCATACATCATCCTGCCTTGCACCTCGCCTCATCCACCATTAACCCAGGTCTCATGTGTCCATACCGCGGATCTCTATAACTAGTTTATCTAACAGCACTTGAATGGATCGCTGATCCTCTCAATAGAATACTCAGTTCTCCCCCACTAAGGGTTCGAACCATCACTAATTGATATACCAAAAATCTACTCCATTGAGTGTTTCACTAGGTATATCACACTTGACTCTTGGAATATACCACCTAATCAGTTTAATGATCTTCCCGATGGAACCAAACAACTCTAAATATCCTGAAAGTCAGACAAAAATCTCAAAATCCTCCCAACATGACTGCCTCTAGTCATCTTGAAGCCTCATACCGATATACCGTTGGATACCCTAATTGTTCCGAATTAGTCCTAGCTCTCGGTCCGGAAATAATGCACTATCACGCACTTTGTCTCTGACTCCTCGACCAGCCTACCATCGCGGGAATTATCATAAAAGCAAGAAACCTCACTCTCAGAGTCGATACACAATGTAGACAATGAGGGCCGTCACCTTGATATACTTCTCTTAATCACCTGGAACTACTGCTAAAAGTACTTCTCCCTTAATAAGGCACCTCCTTGTTCTCTTCCATCAAATTCCCACGGATGACTCTCTTATGGTATACGAAATACCTCGCAGCAAACATACTGCCCAAATACTCTGGTGAAAGGTTGCAACCCTATGCTACCCCACGGTGTTTACCTCCAAACTCTAACCGCCATGAATCATGGTACTCGAGCCATGTAATCACCTCTCAATCTGCTACGAATCATGGTACTCAAACCCTGTTATCACCTCTCAATCTGCTACGCAGAACCTCTAGAATTCTCCATGTATCGAGTACCGGTCCTCTACTTTCTGTAGTACGGGTCCATACTACCTGCCACATCTACCCATACTTTCCACATGGATCGTCCCAGATTTCCTAAGTAGCTTCTCAACCTTATCGATCACCAATCCTGAAAAACCTTGTCGCTCCCAGTGAATACTCTCCTCTATCAGCATACTCATCTAACTAAGGTCACTCCTAGGCTCTTCCTAGGTTCTCAGACTTCTCTGCCATCAGCTGCTGAAGAACTCCTTATGATGCCAGCCATCTACCTCCTGAATATCGACATATTCACTTAGTAGCTGACTCCCATCATCAAGAGTTCCACAAAGCACGAAGCAAGCAGCATTCGGGCATCGAATAGTCTCCACCAGCACGTAAAACCACTCTAGGCTACAACTCTATTTTCTCTACTCACACTCAAAAAGTATCAGTGAACTCAAGCAACCCTACCTCTCACAGGTATCTAACTACTCCCTCAATAGGCTACACCAATGCTCATCTAGGTATCTCTCCTAGATTACTCCTCTTCTCAAAGCTCTCTCTAAAAGATTTATGTTGGATACTCTTACTGCGCACATAGTCAATGCAGATCACAGATAACAACAAATCCTAGGCTAAGGCATCACAAATCAGGCAACTCAAGCCTAAATATATGAAATACCTAGCCTATCTTCTAGCATGCATCACTAATATCTTAATAATAACTAATAACACAAATAAATAAGAGTATTTAGGGAAATCACCGTTTCGGCTCTGGCTGATTGTACACACTGCTCCTTCTCATTTTCTCTTAGAAACTCTTGCTCATTTTAGAAAAATCTTTTCTTTTGAAATTTTTTCATAAATCCTCAGTTGACATACCCGAAGGTGCATCCGAATCCCTCAAACCAAGGCTATGATACCAACTTGTAACACCGTAAATTTTCAAACAAAATTTTCATTTAAAATGACATAATTCTCATAACACATTTCACAAAAATCTCATTTATTTAATTTACAAATCACAGCTCCTTAATTGTTTGATTAATAATCCAGGATCCTCAAAACATAACTCTTTTACTGTTGTGTAGAATCAATCCGGTGTCTTCCCGCGATCCTGAGAAAAACTTGAAACACATATCACATAACACGGTAAGCACGAAGCTTAATGAGTTCCCCAAAATACCACGTACACAAATAATAAGCCTCTCATGGAGATGACTCGGCATGGACCCTCCGGTCTCATGCGTATCGGTGTGGACCCTTCGGTCGTGTGTCTCAGTGAGGACCCTCCGGTCTCACAGCTCGGTTTGGGCCCTCCGGTCCTGCTTAGTGGAACCCCCCAGTCCCAAAACTCGGTTTGGACCCTATGGTCCTGTCTCGGTAAAACACATAATATAGCATATGTATCACACAAAAAAAATTCATAATATGATGTAACTCCAATAAGCACACAAGACCCTCCGGTCACTCATAGATACCACTCATGGTAAGTATAGTCACAAGACTCACGTCGGATGATAAATAGCCCCTATAAACGCAGCTGCTGTGCACCGGCCTCTATCTATGAGCCAAACCCATAATTAAATCCATTAGGAACTAAGTCAAAAGTTTCACTCATTAGGTCTAAAGGTAGTCCACTAACCAGCCCATCAATAATTTAAAACATATTGGGCCCACCAAGGCCCAAAAATAAATGGGCTCTCCTAAGGTCCAACTCTCAAATCTATATATACTCAGACACACACACACACACATATATATATATATATATATATATATATATATATATATATACACATATATATATATATATATATATATATATATATATGTTCCTCTGGTCCAAAACTCTACTGCAACCAGCCCAAACTCTAGGCCCAAAATGAGACTTAGCCCAAAAGTCCATAGTGAGGTTACGCGGGGCATACCTCCCATGGTACACTCAGCGTACTCACGAATCCTGGTTAGCCATCGGTGATACTTGGTCAATATGCGGGGCATACTGGGATTACGCTCAGCGTACGACCCAGCTTCACTCTTTCTACTCATTTGGTCTTAATCAGTTAAGACCTTGGCTCATATCACATATCTGGACTCCCTAATAGCTCTTACTCCATAAAGTCAGTGACTTAAATCCTTGGCATGGCTGATAAGGTGACAAACACAAAAAACACTCACTCTTCTATCACAAGATGCTCATATCTCATGCATAGCTAGATTCCAACATCCAAGTCTTGATTTTTATGACATTACACCACTAAATACACTCAAAGGGGGTTGATCAAAGTCTCTGGAGCTGAATGTCTCATAAAGTCTCCAACATTTGGGAAAAAAACCCTTAAATACTCTACTAAGATGCACAAATCAGAAGAGTGAGAAAGCTTGAAGCTTTATACCTCTATATGAAGCTCACAATATAGATATGCTCAGATCCAAGGGTATGCACTCTCACTCCTTCTTCTCCAAAGCTTCTTCTTCACTCCAAGAACACACAAAAACACTCAAAGGCTATCAAATGCACTCACAAGCTCCATTAACAAAGGTTTAGGGTTTAAGAGGGTTTGCAATCTGAGGATGGTGGCCAGGAATGAGGCCATCTCTTTCTTTATATAGGGACACCCCTCAACTAGGGATTTTCATTCAGTTCCTAGTACGCCCAGCGTACCCTCTGGTATGACCAGCGTACTAGGTGTCTCCACTTAAAAGCCACGCACATGAGTTCGCTAAGCGTATACACACATACTCACAACATACTCAGTTGCCTCCTTTCTCAAATAAGGGAGTTATCCTGCCAAAACATCAAACTTCCATAGCTTCCTCGATATAACTCCGATTCCAATGAACCTCATACCCATGTAAAGGTGTCGAGATGCCCTACGCTTCTAGCGACTTGTCGCAACCACGAGGCTTCCTCATGCCCGGGTTGCAGCCCACAAACCCTAATCTCAGGCGATCCGAAACAGGATATTACATTCTCGATAGAGATACATTCCTAAATCGGAGTAAAATACGCGCTCTTGATTAATTGATATACAATGTCCCAAATCAAATCCGATCCACATGCATTCCGAGGAAACTTCGTAAATAAATCTATGGTAATCTCCTCCTATTTCCGAATAGGGATGTCTAATGGCTACATCTTGTCGTGAGGCCGCTGATGCTCGGCCTTGACTTTCATGCAAGTCAAGCACATCTCCACATACCAAGCTACATCCTGCTTCATGCAGGGCCACCATTAATCAGGACGAAGACCTTTATACTTCTTCATCGCCTCGGGATGAATAGAGAATCTCGATTTGTGCGCCACCTCCATCAAAACCTAATGCGCACCACTCCAATAAGGAACCCACACTCTCCGATGGAAATTCAATCACCATTGGCTATCATAATCGAAGGAAGCCACCTGCCTCACTATGTGCTCACTCTTCCGGTGCTCTTCCTTCATAGCCTCAACCTGAGACTCTCGAATCTGCTCCAAGAATGGAGTAACCACTGTCATCCTCAAACAAATATTCCTAATCGAAGCCATGACCACCTTGCAGTTGACACCATCGTCCAACACATTGGCATTCCCCAAATGGTAAAGAATCTCACAATCACAATGCTTCACCACATCCAACCATTGTTGCTTCCTCATGTTCATATTCAGTTGATCCATCAACTACCTTAGGTCATGTGATCCGTGTAAATAGTACAGTGGACACAATAGAGGTAATGTCGCAAAATCTTGACGGCGAAAACCACTGCCCCTAGCTCTAAATCATGCGTCAAATAATTCGCCTCATGAGGCTTCAGCTTCGTCAATGCGTAACTGATCACGCGACCCCTCTGCATCAGAACTGCACCCAAACCCGTGATTGATGTGGCACAATATACCACGAAATCCTTAACACTCTCTGCCAGGGTCAAAACGGGCGCCTCATATTAGGGTCTCAAAAGCTACCTGCTGCTCAGTCCCGCAATGAAGAGTGACTGTCTTCTTCATCAACCGAGCAGAGGAACCATTATCTTGGAGAAATCCTTAATGAACCTAAGATAGTAACTGGACAATCCAAGGAAAATCCAAATCTATAATAAAGACCTCGGAACCTCCCACCTCATCACGACCTTGTTGGATTAATGTCTAAGTCCATAAATATATTTGGTATGTACTTGACCCGACCCGGCATGGTCCATTTGGGTTGCACTTCACCGACTCAATTTATGTGGAGAGTCTTTTGAGAAGAGTATATTTATGACTTTATATTAATATATTATAAGTTCTAATATATTAATATGGAATCATATTATTTAATTAGTATTGATCAAGAGTTAATTTAGGATTAATTAAGTGATCAAAAGGAACTAATTAAATATGGACTCTTATATATATATATATATATATATATATATATATATATATATATATATATATATATATATATGGAATAGGCCAAGTTCATTTAGGTTGGGCTAAGCTATCATGGATAGTCCATGGAGTTTTAACCCATGGATCCGATGAAATGAAAGGTAATGGGTATTAGGGTTTACATGGATGTAACCCTAATCCTCCATACTATATAAAGAGGCCTTTGGCACAAGAAATGGCACTAGTGTGTGAGGACATAAGAGTGGGCTAATTTTAGTGTGCATACATATTCTCTCAAGTTCTTCCAAGGTGTTTTGGTGATTTGTGATTCCACTTAAAGCTTCCACACTATTGGGGCTAAGCTTTTGAAGTTTAAAGACATCAAGCTACATCAAAAGGTATGTGTACACCATAGGAGTGTTAGAATGCTCAAAACCCAACAGTGGTATAAGAGCCATTGGTTGTTTTCTGTTATATTGATGCAAATGTTTTATTTTCAAAGTTGAAAAAAAAGGGAAAAAAACATGAAGTTTTTCAAATTTTAAGATAATTACTTGTTTTTGTGAAAAACTAATTATTTGTAAAATTTGAATCATTTGCTATATGAGTTGAATTAGGTCAAATTTAGTAAAAGATAAAAAAAAAATATGATTATTTTATTAGTTTTAAAAGTTTGATCTAAAGAGTTCTTTTTTTGAAACCTACATTAGTTATGGATATGAAATGGTTTTTAAAAAAAATTGATTCAAAGTTTTTATGGAGTTACAAAATTCGGTGTTAATGTTTCAAAGAATTCCATAACTTATTCTTAAGTTATGGAACATGAAAATTTTCATCATTAAAAAAGCATTTAACTCCATAAGTTATGGATTACCAAAAGTTTTATGTTTCCTTGATTTATAAGTTAGTTTAGATTAATGAAAAAAAATTGTGTTTTAGTTGTTTTCAATCCTAATTAATCTAGAGGTAGTTCATAAAATGTGTTTTTGTAACTTGACCTCAAGTTACATAAAAGGTCACATTTATGAATCTTAAAACTCATAAAAGTGTCATAGGTTACATAAAAAATGAAGAGTCTTTTTTCATTAAATAGTATTATGACTCCATAACTTGTCCTCAAGTTATGGATGTCTAACAGTCACTTCTTTAAAAGTGTTATTAAAGAATAAGAGATTACATAAAAAATGAAGAGTCTTCATTTTAATGAACCATTAAACTCATAAGTTATGAAATAAAAAGTTTTGAATAGTTTCAAAAAACTTGTCCTCAAGTTTTGGAATTTGTAACGTTTTCCCATGAATACTTTAATTCCAAGTTAAGCGCTTAGAATTTTAAAAGTTAAAATTCAACCCTTATACTTTATAATATTATAAGTTAATAATATACATATATATATATATATATATATATATATATATATATATATATATATATATATATATATATATATATATAAGAGCAAGTCGTCTTACCATTAGTAGAACTCATTCACGAAGCCGGTCTATAAGGGGGGGGGGGGGGTATAAGGTTACTGCCTATAAAATGGCAGTTTAATGGGTGTCCACTCTCACCCACCGTTTCGTTGACTGGTGGAGGGTCGTTAGCCGAATGGGTAGGACAAGGACTATAATTCTCCCTTCGATAAAAGTATTAATGATAAATATAAAGTAACTAAATGTTTTTTTATGATTCCCAATCTTAGTTACTTTAGGAAAATGTGAATAAGATGCTAATCCATGAAATTACACTTTGGACTTTGTTTAAGTCAGTTAGTGGAGCGTGTGTGGTTAACCGGCACACTAACTCGTATTTAACAAGGTAGGCAAAGGGTAACTTAATATTTATCATAATATCGATGGAGCGTGAGTGGTTAACCGACACATCGATTGAGGGGTAAATAATAAGGGTACCAAGTATATTTGCATGGTTATTCACACCTTGTTTTGTGATCCTCGGCATCCCAGTCACAAAACCTAAATGGCACACTCGATATTGAAACATGTCATTGAAAAGTTCAATGAATCTCAAAAGCATCTAGGAGTTTCAAAACCAATTAAAACCTAATAATACATTTCGTTTATCTTGGTGGAAATTGGTTAATCGTCGTTCACCTACCTTCAAATATTTTATAGCTTGGATTACGACTTCCCTCTTCCAAGTTATAAAATGGTTTGTTGGGTCCTAGCCTTAATATTTCCTATTGGGTGTTATATTAGGGGCTTTAGATCAACTATCTTGAATATCTCCTAAAAGATGTCTAGTTCAGACATCTATGATCCTCCCAGATCTCTTGGAACTTCACTTCCTCCACCTCCTCCAATTATTCTCCCTAAACCACAAGTTCAAGGTCATTCAAGCCCTATTGACAAGGCAAGGTCTAGGTGTGATCTCATCTCGGAGATGAAGTCACATATTGACAAGCCAAGAGAGTTGGGTGTCAAAGTCTTGAGAAAGTTGGTGGTTCAATCACTTTCTAAGTCACATAGTGAGTTCCTTTGGGACTCCTATGAAACAGACTATGGCAAGACCCTTAATGATCTTATCTATTTGCTTGGTGTTGCTGAATCAGCAATGAAGGCTAGTAAAGCAAATTTGATTAGAAGATCGACTTCCCAAAACTTTATGGACATTGACAATGGTGACAATGGAAATCCAGAAAAAGCATTCTCTTCCCAATGGAAATGGATTGGCCATAGTCAACTCGGTTGACCAAATGGTAAAGAGAAAAGCTTAGTCTGTTATAGTCCCATGTACCATTACCAAAGGGTCCATATGTTAAATTGCCAAAGGAAGGGGCATTGATTGCGAAGCTGCCAAATTTACCTAAGGATGTTAAAGTCAATAAGTTTGACTCTACTTCAGGTAAAGTCCATTGGCTAACTCTGTTAAGCTCCTATTTGGAGATTCTTATTACATAATGTGACTGAGTCACACGGTGATGTTATAAGAATCAAAGAAAAGAGAGAAAACTTAAAGGAAGTATATGTTGATTCTGATCGCGAAGATGGATTTCGATCGCATCAGAATTTTTGAGTTGTTACTTAGGAGTTATGACACATTGCTTAGGAATAGATAACAACAAGGTTTTCAAATGGATTGTAAGGATGAGTTTTTCCGCAAAGTTTTTTAAAATAAAAGGAAATTTTTGATTTTATTTATTTTAAGTATCCTTACAATGGCATTTGTGAAAAATTATTGTTTATATGATTCCATTGCTAGTAATATAGGAAAATGGTTTTGATTCTTTCATTTGTAGTAGTGTCTAAATTTACCAAATAAGGAGAGTTTCTCATCACCCAAGTTTAAATTGGATCGAAACTTTAAATCATGCAAGTTGTATAGTATGATGAATGAGAACTTTCAAGCATTAAAAAATTAAGACTAATTACTTGTTCACATGGATGTGTGAGTCAAGTAAAGGACTAAGGGATCGGGTACACATTCTTGTGCACTGGCCAGAGTCCACCACAAAAGATCGATAAGACTATTTGTCATAATTTACTAAGGTTTAGTAAATATGGTTATACTTACAAGCTTAAGTATAGTTCTGAAACATTGGAAAAGATCCAATGTATTGGCACAACGAATAAGAAGTATCAAATTAGGCAGAAGGATAAAAGTTTCTCAAATCTGCAAAGATGGGAGAGTACTTTAGTATCATGACATATGATCATCTTAATGATTAAGAGACCTTATCAAAATTAATCCTCTAAGTGCATTATGATAGCTAAGAAGAGGAGTTATGAATTGTTGAAGTGGTTAAATCAAGAAGATGATTCATACTTCATTCCAAAAACAATTCTTAGAGTCATACCCCAAGATTATAACTTGAGTGACGCATCTTAAAGAAGGTTTATTAACACTATTCAAATGTAAGAGTAAAAGGTTTTCTACTCTTGTACATTTGAAATTGGAAAGTTGTGATGTTTTGGATAAAACAGAGACCAACTTAGGCCAATTGTGTGAAGTGTTAGTCTTGATAAAAAAAAATCCGCACTATCTCTTGAATATTTGACAAGAGAGTCTTATATGTCAAGAGGACAGTGGGAGTCTTAAAGGTCTTCAAAGTCTTAAGAAATAATCAAGAAGAAAACCTGAAGTTCTTCACTAGCACACGACTTGAGCTTTATAACCTATCGTGTTGACATATTCTGTGCCCATTCCAGTTGAAGTTGGCTATACATTTTAAGTTATGCATGTTCTCAATTGTTTCCATAACTACTTCGAAGCAACGGCAGGCCCTTGTACTATCAGGTGGCAAGAATTTAAGATTGCACAAGTTCAGTCCATATGAATTTGGAATTGTCACTAATCTTGTCTTGTGATTATGGTTTTGACAAAAATACACATAAAATCTAAGGTTCATAAGGTTTCTCTCTAATTCATGAAAATGATGGTGAAGAAACACTTCCAGCAAGTAGATTTTAAATAGATAACAATCTTTTCATTCTCAAAGTCGTTAGTGGAGCTTGCGTGGTTAACCAGCACACTAACATTGACTTATGAGAAATGGCAAAAAGTCTAAACAATTGAGACTATGATTACGGCATACATTTTCATAGTTCTGAAATTGTTTAGACACAACTGTGATCTATCTAAGATAAGGTGTATGATTTTGATAAAGTCTTAACAAAGCAATCTAGTATCAAAAATCTGAACTATGGTAAGATTGTCAATAAAGTATTGACTTCTAGAGGTCCAGCTGTTTTGTGGATACATGTCAAAGCTAGTGGGAGCATAAGTGTTATGCTAATAATCATCATGTTAGTGGGAGCATGATAATTATGGTATATATTGCAAGTTAGCAATGTTAATTATAGAAAACAAAAGTTTCAATTTGTGAGGTTGCAGGGGTTGGAAAAGTTGTTTTGCTATAATTAAGGGAGAGGAAATTATACTTCACGTCAATTCTAAAAAGCTTAGATTGCGTTTATAATCTTTCTAAATAGCTTATATTGAGATTTTAATCACCTTTAGTCAAGAATATAGACATATATATATATATATATATATATATATATATATATATATATATATATATATATATATATATATATATGAATTTCATGTTGGATTGGTTCAACTTAAGAAAATTCTATATATTGCGTTCTCAAAATTCGATTATGATTACGACATCCCTTTTCATAGTCAAATTTTGAGAATACGGCAAACAAAAAATTATTATGGCAAACGACTTTTCTAGATCCATATATATATATATATATATATATATATATATATATATATATATATGTGTGTGTGTGTGTGTGTGTGTGTGTATATACATACATACATATATATATACATTATATATATATATATATATATATATATATATATATATATATATATATATGAATTTCATGTTGGATTGGTTCAACTTAAGAAAATTCTATATATTGCGTTCTCAAAATTCGATTATGATTACGACATCCCTTTTCATAGTCAAATTTTGAGAATACGGCAAACAAAAAATTATTATGGCAAACGACTGGTCTAGATCCATGTCTTTATGTGAAACATCATGAATCATGTCCCATTTACTTTGGGTACAAGATTGATTACATGTGTTGTAATATTTATCCTTTCTGAATTTTCCAAGTGCCTTGGGGCATTAAGGAGGAAAATGTCGAGAATTGGATATGACTAAAGTGATTAAACAATTGTCGAGGACAATCAAAGGTTTACCAAAGATTGGTTGCTCAAGGACAGTTGGAAGTATATTGTTAATATTGGAAGGACCATATTGACATAGTCTGAAAAGAGGCAATTCTTGTTCAGAAGTGGTAGTCAAAATGGGAATATAGAGTTGTCTTCATAGGTGGAAGCAATCTGTGTAAGGTTAAAGAAACTTAATGCAAGAAGCATGTTTGAAGCAATGCTATTTAAATTTGAGACATTGTTTCCATGCAATTCATCTCTATTGGAATACTCTATAACGATTCTCGCCAAGCCTTTGTGGCTTTGTGCATAATCATTACAAGAGGAACAGTGCATATAAGTTTAAAATCTAAACAGATTTTGATAAATGTTTGGAATTCTTACATTTACGACAAGGATTTGGAAGTGTGAAAAGAGAATCATTGAAATTATGTTCAATCGATCTAGTTCACAAAGTAAGGATCATAGAGTGCATACTTGGTGTATGGCAAAGCTATTTCTTCGAAAAACATAGTGTACATGCTTGGAGCATGGGACAAATAGTGTTTTTAATTCAAGTATAATGTTGATAAAACCAAAACAATGAATAATGAGTAATCAGTATGGTGATAAATAAAAGTGGTCTATTTATATTCATAAGGTTTCATACCATATTTGATACATATATTCTTGTGTTTCACTTTGCATGTTTTGACTTCCATAATAACTAGGTTTTTCTTTCGGAATGACTAAGTTATTCAAACCATCCACAGTTGGTCATATGTTGAAAGTAGATATGAATCAATACTATCATGGGTTGGCTTGTAGAGCTCCAAGTTGGTGGACAAAGTTGTGCTACAACACTCATGAGTGCTCATAATTTCTAAGTATTGGATTCAATCCGCGCTCATTTGAATCACTTCATTGATTTTATCACGAATGATCATGAGACGATAATATATTATATTCTTCAAACCTAGAGATATGAGTTGTTACTATGAGTTGGTTGTACATTGATTGCACGAAACTGCATTCGGTAACTCGATGTTACAAAACGTGCCTTTATGTATGATTCAACAAGTAGTAGAACAAGCCATATGAGTCGAAGTTTATCCATTCCTTTTAACGTCAGGATAAAAGCGATATATGTGGGCCCCTCAATGATTTAATAATGACCCATGTGAGTGCTTGGCCAAGCCTGGGCTGATTTGAATTGTTCAATCAGTCAGTCGTCATGAATCGGAAATCGGGAAACAACAAATGGACAGAGAGAATGATTATAATCCGTGTCTCAGTCCATATGATATCTAGAATGGAGAAATATATGATGCCTTATGTAATGGACAAGTCATTGACAAAGGTCAGAGTTCGACAGCGGCTTTAAGAGCTACGATTGCCAGTTAGGTTTTGAAGTCATACTCAATAATAGTTTTAGACTTATCCAAGTGGGAGACTGTTGGATTAATGTCTAAGTCCATAACTACATTTGGTATATACTTGACACGACCTGGCATGGTCCATTTGGGTTGCACTTCACCGACAAAATTTATATGGATAGTCTTTTGAGAATAGTATATTTATGATTTATATTAATATATTATAAGTTCTAATATATTAATATGGAATCATATTATTTAATTAGTATTGATCAAGAATTAATTTTGACTTAATTAAGTGATCAAAAGGAACTAATTAAATATGGACTCTTTTATATATATATATATATATATATATATATATATATATATATATATATATATATATATATATATATATATATATATATATATATATATATATATATATATATATATATGGAATGGGCCAAGTTCATTTAGGTTGGGCTAAGCTATCATGGATAGTCAATGGAGTTTTAACCCATGGATCCTATGAAATGAAAGGTCATGGGTATGAGGGTTTACATGGATGTAACCCTAATCCTCCATACTATATAAAGAGGACTTTGGCACAAGAAATGGCACTAGTGTGTGAGGACATAAGAGTGGGCCAATTTTAGTGTGCATACATATTCTCTCAAGTTCTTCCAAGGTATTTTGGTGATTTGTGATTCCAATTAAGGCTTCCACACTATTAGGACTAAGCTCTTGAAGCTTAAAGACATCAAAAGGTATGTCATCTAACTAGAACTTTGTAGTATATGTGCTTCATAATATGATAGTTAGGATGAAACCTTGGAATGTTTAATATTTGCATGTATAATAGAGAAAACAGAGATCCAAGGTTTATAGGGTTGCATGTACACAATAGGAGTGTTAGAATGCTCAAAACCCAACAGGCCTCGACCTTTTCCGGATCGACCAGAATAACGTTCTGGTTGACAAGGTTCCCTAGAAACTACACATCGCGCAACTAGAACTCACACTTGGAGAACTTTGCATACAACCTCTCCCTCCTCAGAGTCTCCAATACCTCCTTTAAATGCTCCTCATGCAGATCCCGAGTCTTGGAGTATATCAGGATTTCATCAATGAATACAATCACAATCCGATCCAACATCGGGTTCATGAGGTCCATGAATACGGATGGAGCATTAGTGAGCCCAAAGAGCATCACCACGAACTCATAATGACCATAAAAAATCTGGAAGGCTGTCTTCTACACATCCTCCTCTCTGACTCTCATCTGATGCTAACCTGAACGAAGATCAATTATGGAAAACCAAGATGCACCCTGAAGCTGATCAAACATATCATCAATCCTTGGAAGTGGATAACGGTTCTTCACAGTTAGATTATTCAACAACTGGTAGTCAGTACACATCCGATGAGACCCAACCTTCCTCTTAACAAATAGGATCGGTTCTCCAGTGGCAAACTGCTCGGTCGAATGAACTCGTTGTATAACAGCTCCTGCAGCTTTTTAGACAACTCCTACATCTTTGGAGGAGCTAACTGATACGGTGCTTTGGTTATTGGAGCCACACCAGGAACTAGGTCAATCCTATACTCCACCTTCCTCTCCGAAGGCACTCCAGGAAAATCCTACGGATACACATATGGGTACTCCGTACAACTGGTACATCATCCATAGGTGCGTTACTCTTTTCCCGGATATCCATAACATAGGCAACATATCTAGAACAACCCTGATGAAGATAGTGTTTGGCCCTAGCTTCCAAACATAGAATCGACCCACGTAGTGCTCTCTCTCCCTGAACCACCAACTCTCCCCCATTTGGGCTCCGAATACGTACAAACTGATACTCATAATCAATCACCACCCCATTAGAGCTCAACCAGTCCATCCCAACAATAACCTTGTTTCCGTGTAAAGGAATTGGAACCAAATCAATCGGGTACTTCTCGCTGAACATCTCATGAACACAACCTTGATAAACCCTCGATACTCGTACACATCGATCATCTGCAATCTTGACCTCTAAGGGACAATGCAGTTTCCCTGGAGCTCTGGCAAATGTATTTCTAGGCACAAGAGATACAAAAGATCGGGTTGCCCCGAAATCCAAAAATACTAATGCGGAGTGAATGTTCACAAGGAACAATCCCATCACCACATTAGGTGTTCTACGAGCCTCCTCAACTGTCAATTAAAAAGCCATGTTCTTCGCAACAGGCGTATCCAGCTTGCCTTCGCAGTTATCGGTAATCTGTAGAGTCGTTGGGTTTTACCATCGGTGCTACTGCTGCCAACTTGCATATTGGGCCTTCTTGTGGCCCCTATGATTGTAATGGAAGCAAATCAGATCGGATACTGGGGTGGTGGTGGTAGTAGGATTAATGTAAACCCTACTAATATGACCTGTCTAGCCGCACTTGAAGCAGCCAGAACCACCCACCCTGCACGCCCCATCGTGTTTCTTGCCACACTTGCCAGAGCGGCTCTGTCCCAACTAGCCTCTCGATCTAGAGTCAAATACCTTGGGCCTCTTTCTTGAACCCTTTTCAACCTAAGCCTTATATGGCTTCCTCTTCCTTTCCATCTCTAATCAATCTACCTCTCTCTGGCTCTCACAATCATATGCTCCAGTGTCTTGCAAATGGATGGGATCACGAACTGCCGCATATCGCTCCTCAACATCTCATGGTATCTCTTTTTTTCCATCTCCCCATCCGCCACATACTGTGGAACCAACAAAGTCCTCTCACAGAACATAGTGGTGATCTCAGCCACCGCCACATACTGCATAACCAACAAAGGTCCTGGAACTCCTTCGCCAAGTATTGCACCTCAATCACCGGTGCAAACTCAGCTCTAAACCTCGACAAAAAATCATCCCATGTCATCGAATCAACTGCACGCATCACCCACGGAGCGCCCAACCTCCTCCCACCAATCTTGTGTTCAGTCTTTTAGAAGATAGGAAGCATGTATGACCTTTTCCCCATCAAAATGACTACTAGTGTGCAAGGCATTAGCAACATCCTTTAATCAATGTTTGCTCGCTATTTGGTCCTTCTCCCGATAGTAATGTGGAGCTCCACATGCTCGGAACTCCCAAAATTTCGATGTGCGGTCTCCCATCAATGCAACCATATCAGACCGAAAAGTGCTCAAGCGCTCATCCAAAATCTACAAGATACTCTCCTTCACTGTACCAAAGATCAGAGGAGTCTGCTTGAGTATGTTGCGAGTAGTCTCAAATGAAATGAACTCTCGGGTCTGATCATCCAACTTACCGGCTCTAAATCCTGAGCCTGAACCCTCACCAACACCAGAACCATTAACCAGTCTGCCTCAAAGAGTCACCATACTGAAAATAGACCATGAAAACCATCAAAACACATATAAATAATATCGAGGAGTCTCATACTCTACAAGTTTCCTAGTATCATCGCAGCTTTCCTTGGCTCGAGTATGGATCATGTGCTTCCAGTAGTACATTCCCATACCACCTTCCACATTAATCCATACTTTCCTCAAGGATCATATTGAATCCTTCAAGTCATTCCTTATCCATACATACAATCCTTAACAAGATAAGGCTCTCATCACTAAATCTCTTCCTAGGTTTTCCTAGGGCAATCACCATACGACTCTTCGCCACTAGCTGCAGAGGGAACTCCTACTACCACCCTCTAACTAGCTCATGAATACAATTACATATCACTAACACCAGATAATTATTCGAATGAAAGGTCTCAAAATACAACGGTTGGACTCAAACAAGAGAGGTGTAATAAATTTAAAACCTAACCTTCTAAACTTATTTAGTCTCCATAATATGTAACTTAGAATATTCGCTTCCTAGTTACCCGAAGTTAATGAGAACTCCTAGAAAGCACAAAGTAATTAGCATTCGAGCATTGAGTAATCGGAATCAAGCATAACATAAACAGACCAACCTATCACTGACTGATTAGTACTAGCGTGCAACTCTACAAGCTCATATAGTAGGCATACAATGGCGTCTATCCTAGATCCTTAGCCCTAATCTAGCCTGCAATTCACATACTCACAAATCAAGCATATCATAAAGCATATATGGGTATTTCGGGAAAATTTACTTGAGCTCGGTCGATTGCATACACCACAACCCTTTCTTTCGTTAGAAAACTCTTTTTATAAAATATTCTTTTTATAAAACTCTACCAAATCCTCAGTTTGAGTTCAGACACACCCAGAAGCATGCCTGAATCCCTCAAACCAAGGCTCTGATAGCAACTTGCAACGTCCCTAAAATTAAGACCAAAAATTTCTATTTTTTATATTAAATAAACCATAAATGTAATCAATATCATAAAACCATAGTGAAAATCAGAGTGTGTCTAATAATATCCAAGTATTTCAGAGTCATAGAAAACGCAGAACAATATGGTATTTGTAATGCAGTCATCCCAAGCTCTTCCCATTGAAACCAGAAGTACCTGAAGCATAAATTGTAAACCCCAAGCACAAAGCTTAGTGAGTTACCCAAAATACCACATACCGTACATATCAAACATGTAATGGCCCTCATATCATTAGGCTCCGCCCAACATCGGGCCCTGCCCGACATCGAGCCCTGCTTGGAACATATCTGTTAGTCAGCCCCCACCTGGCATCAAGCCCCGCCCGCTCTAGATATAACATATAAAAATACAATCATATTAACACATGCAATAATCACAAAGATAAATAGCATACAAGATAGGCATCGGGCCCCGCCTGGTATACATATCAATATCACACATGTAAGAGTGACGCATACAATTAGCATCCTAATTACAATAAACTAGGGGCCGACATTGGTGCCTTCGACCCACTAAACGTAGTGAGGAAACTCACCTCTCAAATAAAGTCTGGAAAATCCCCGCTCTAACATCATCAAACAATACCCAATTAATAATTGGATTTCGAACCAAAATCAAGAATCTAAGTTACTTGCCCAATACCAAGTTAAAAGACAATTTTCTTCTTTTCTTACTTGGCCCAACCCATTTGCTCAAAAGGCCCAACTTCTTAAATGGCATCCAAATGTCCAATAAGTCCTAACTTCGAAATTGGACCCTAAAATCATCACGGACGTACTACCAAGAAAGTTCAGTGTCTATCCATGGCCCAATGTTAGAAGTCCAATGCCAAACAATGCCCAAACCCTAAAAGCCCAAAATCGAGGAACTCAACCCAAAAGTCAAACAGTTGAGTACGTTGGGCATACTCAGACTTACGTTGGCGTACTACTTTCAGGACCAGTACGTTGAGCGTACGAGCTAAGTATGCCCCGTATACTCTGCAGATAGCCAACCTGTCATACCCTAAAACCATGAACGGCGGAAACGTTCTGGGGCAAAGGACCTCATGTATAGTATCACAACAATGAATAATAGTAAACAAGCAACAACATAATCCATTGCATTAATAATATAATTTCATACATGTGTGTTCTGTCAAGTTTTATAGACACCAAAATATACATATCAAAATAAAAGACAAGTCTTGAACGAACTCCATCTTCTCAAAAACCAGGTACATGTACCTGTCTACTGGTGACCTGAGAATACAAGTTATTTTGAAAACGAGTATCAGCTTTAAATCTGGTGAGATCATAAGTATATTAGTGTCTGAGTTTGTATGAAAGCATTTGTAAAATGTTTGTAAGATGTTTTGTAAAATGTTTTGTAAGATGTTTTGTACTCTCCTAGAAAACCCTATGTTTTCTACTAATTGTAGCCTTCTACCAAGGCCTCTAGTGTCTGTGTGTGTGTCTCTTGTAAGATTGTGTGTGTTTTCCCAATTCTGACTATCATTAACCAAAAATATAGTTTTTACATTACGGTGCATCGTGTGAATATTCACAAAGTGAATGTAATGGGAAAATATCAAAGTACCGTAGTATTTGTAATAAGTGACTACTGATGTACTAACTACCTTAAAAACAAAAGGCGTTTAAAGTAACATGTGATCGACCTGTATCCTGCTACTGACTCTAGTAAAACGACAATGTAAGACGCTGTAAGAAATGACATTTGGCACCCGTAGACTTGCAAGTCTCACTGTAGCGAGCAGCAAGGTGTAGGATAGTCAATCCAGTATAGATCTATACGCAAACTCATACGCTCCCCAATTAAGGAGATTTTGGATACAAAAACGGTCATGGCAGGAAGTGCCATGACCCGTTTAATGGTTCACATAACTGCATGAATGTACATGTAATGAATGTACTAACTATAAAGTGTACTCTTTCTTTGTCTAGCCTCTATGTATTGTAATGTTCTGCGTGTGCTAGCTGTAATGTGTGATCTCTCTCTAGCAAGTATTGACTCATGAATGAACTGACTCATTGTATGATTCTTTGTTCTAGTAATAGTTTTAGTATCTTCCTAAACTACCCCTATGGTAGCTTAGTAGTAATGTATGATCATGTTTGTGAAACCCTTGCTAACCAAAGGTATGGAACTGTTTGAAAGAACTTTTATGTCTATATATGTATACATATTATACAACTAATGGATAGACGACCTTCGGACGGATAGTCGATGCCCTAAAGCCACATCCCAACGAGGAAAAGGAGATAAAGCTAGCTACTCTTCCTGAGCCCTTTACACATTACTTATATAAATATACATACATAGGCATGCATTTGATAATAAGTATAAAACATTTTAAGTAAAAGTATTTGTCAAGTAAAAGAGTTTGTAGCAAAACAGTTTGATAAACTGTTTGAACAGTAAGCAAACTATTGGTTTGGTAGTTATTAATAACATGTGATTTATATAATAACTACAAGTATTCAACTTGTATTCCCCCCACCCCCATAAAAGCATTTAAAAACATTTAAACCATTGGTTAAGCGGTATGAACTCACCTGTAGTGAGTAGTACGGATAAACTGAAGATGTAGGATTGCTAAGTGTCAAGTGAAGTCTTGAACACACTCTATGATCCTAGTTAACATATAATATCACATATATGTATCCAATTAGTCTTTAAACAACTAATAAACAAAGTTAAGACCCCTTGTGACATGCTAAACACCTTATACAAGTGTTATAAGTCCCAAGGATTGCATCTAAGTGTTGTAGGGATAGGCTAGTGTGCTTGGGGCTCAAGGACAACTCCATTAGGAAGTTTATGGTTTTGTGGTCACCAACAAAAGAGTTTACGGTCGTAAACCCTTGAGTTTATGGCCGTAAGCTCATACACTTTTGACCATTTGTTGGTTTGAAGCCTTAAAAGTCCCTAGAAGCTTTTCTACTTGAAGTATGTGTCTATGGAAGGAACTAGGGCACCGTTTCACTCCTATTTGGAGTTTACGGTTCCTAAACCATTTTCCTTTGAGTTTACTACCGTAAACTCATAAGGTTTATGGTATTTTGGGGGATTTTCAAGTCCTTAGCTCATCGAGGAATGGATCCATCTTAGTTTCTAAGGCATAGGAAGGGACTAAGCACACTTTGGCACCTTTACTTGGTGTTTACGGTTCAAGAACTTCTTGAACCGTGAACACCTTGTTCTTGGGACTATTTCTTGATGTAAAGATGTATAAAAAGCTTTATAAGACTCTAGGATAGAGGTAATTACTATATTGAAGCTTGAAATGAGCTAAAAGTCCAAGAACCCTAGTGTGTGTTCTTGGTGTTGTTGGTGTAAATAGAAGAATCAACCTTTTGGAATGATTTCACGGTTAGAAGAGTGTTAAAACAATAGATTAAGCCATATAATCACTTAAGAAAGCTACAATCACTTACTAGTTTGAAGATCTTGAAAATCTTTTGGATGATACTTGAGAGAGAAATGGGTTTGGATCTTTAGTTTTTGGAAAAAGTGTAAATAATGACAAATTCTCATATATATACTACCAAATTTAGGGTTTTTGACTGAAAATATTTTATTCAGGCAGTAAACTCTAATTTCTTAGAGTTTTGGAACAACAGTGTTGCACAATAACCCTTGTGCATCCTCTCTCCTGATATCTCTAAAGTGTGAATCCTGAAATACTCAAACTTATTCTAAAAAGTCTGAAAATTAACAATAATTGTTCTGACTTCTATTGACTTGATATGTTTGTACAGAATAGAAATTTCGGGTTGTCATATCATCCCCTACTTAGAAGGAATTTCGTCCCGAAATTAGAATTTAAGCAAATAAGTAGTTACACATAACTAAGTAAAAAGACGAGGATATTTCAGTTTCATATGATCCTGCCGCTCCCAAGTGAAATGCGGTCATCGCTTGGCGTTCCAGCGAACCTTAACTATTGGGTTACGGCTTTGTTTCGTTTGCTTGACCTGTCGGTCCATGATCTCCACTGGTTCCTCCACGAAGTTGAGGCTCTCGTTGATCTCGATCTTGTCGAGTGGAATAACAAGAGTCTTATCGGACAGATACTTTTTCAATTGTTGGGTCAAAATATGGTTTATACTTTACTTTTCTAGGCAGTTGTATTTTTTTGTAATATTTATGAATTTATGGTCTAGTTTACGGCTGAGTTTACGGCCGTAAACACCGTACGGCCGTAAACTCATTTACGGCCCATGTGTTATCAGGCCCGTATTCCAAGTATAAATATAGGTGTTAGGGTGAGGAGTAGAGATTGATGAACCCTAAGGAGTTTACGGCCAGAGAGAAGAGAGTTTACGGCCAGAGAGCATTTTGTGTGAATCTTTTGTATCTGGAACTTTAATTCATATCAATTCATACGAAGATTCATATTATTCTTCTTCTCCTTCTCTTCTATTTGATCAGACATCATCCGTTTTATTGGGATTCCGCACCATCAAACGGATCTGATTGATACACAGGCAAATTAGGGACTTACATCAAGTTTGATACGTGGAAGGTAGAATGTACGTTACTGAGTCCGCGCGGTAAGTTAAGTTTGTAAGCTACAGGGCCGATTCTTGCGAGAATCTCGAAAGGCCCAATGTACCTTGGATTTAGCTTTCCATGCTTTCCGAAGCATGTCAAGCCCTTCCAGGGTGTGACCTTCAATAGAACATGGTCACCCACCTTGAATTCCAACAGTTTCCTACGTTTATCAGCGTAGCTTTTCTGTCGGTCTCTGGAGGCTTTCAATCATTCATGGATCTGAACGATCTTCTCCGTCGTTTCCCTTATGATCTCCGTACCTGTGAGAGGGCTTTCAGGAAATCGTCCTTTAGCTAACTGGGTATCACCCACCTCAGCCCAACACAGAGGGGATTTGCACTTTCGGCCATAGAGGGCCTCGAATGGAGCAGCCTTTATGCTCATGTGATAACTGTTGTTGTAGGAAAATTCGACAAGGGGTAAATGAGTATCCCATGCTTTCCCAAAGTTGATCACACAGGCTCGCAACATATCTTCCAAGGTTTGGATAGTTCTCTCACTTTGCCCGTCGTTCTATGGATGGTAGGCTGTACTCATGTCCAGCCTAGTTCCTAAGGAACTTTGTAAAGACTGCCAAAACCTCGAAGTGAATCTACTATCTCAGTCCGAGATAATGGATAAGGGAACACCATGCGGCCGTATAATCTCCCTAATGTAAGTTCTTGTAAGCTTCTCCATCTTGTCTGTTTCTTTGATCAGCAGGAAGTGTGCAGACTTGGTCAATCTGTCGACGATGACCCATATGGTATCAAGTCCACCCGTTGTCTTGGGTAACTTGGTTATGAAATCCATAGTAATCCACTCCCACTTCCATTCTGGTATCTCAGGTTGTTGCAATAGACCAGAGGGTTTCTGGTATTCGACCTTGACCCTCGCGCAACTAAGGCATTTACTTATGAAGGTAGCAATCTCTGCTTTCATGTTAGGCCACCAGTATAACTTTTTAAGATCCAGATACATCTTATCTGATCCCGGGTGCACGGAATAACGAGTGTTGTGCGCCTCGTTCATGAACAAGTCTCTAAAACCACCGAGTTTCGGTGTCCAGATTCGGTCCATGAAATAATAAGCTCCACCACCCTTAACCTCCAAGTTCTTATCCATCCCTCTCAGGGATTCACACGCCACATTTTCAGGCTTCAAAGCGTCGAGCTGAGCTGCCTTAATTTGTGTGGACAAGTGTGAATGGATAGTCATAATCAATGATTTGACTCTACGACCAGAATATTCCTTCCGACTTAGGGCGTCCGCTACTACATTGGCTTTACCCGGATGATAACGAATTTCGCATTCGTAATCGCTGAGTAGCTCGACCCACCGTCGTTGTCTCATGTTGAGCTCCTTCTGGTCGAATATGTTTTGTAAGCTTTTGTGGTCCGTAAAGATAGTGCTTTTCGTTCCGTACAAGTAATGTCTACAAATCTTCAGAGAAAACACAACTTCCCCCAGTTCAAGATCGTGGGTCGTGTAATTGACCTCATGTGTCTTTAGCTGTCTCGAGGCATAGGCGATGACCTTACCTCGCTGCATCAGAACACATCCGAGTCCTTGATTCGACGCATCGCAATATACAACGAAGTCTTCTAATCCTTCGGGAAGGGATAGTATTGGTGCGGTGCACAAGGCTCGTTTGAGCGTTTGAAACACTCTTTCCTACTTCTCTTCCTAGTCAAAGGCCATGCCCTTCTGGGTCAGTGTTGTAATAGGTTTCGCAATGCGGGAGAAGTTCTGAATGAACCTGTGATAGTAGCCAGCAAGGCCTAGAAATTGACGAATTTATGTAGGCGTCTTTTGTGCTGACCAGTACTCAATGGCCTTGATTTTGGAAGGGTCCACGTGTATACCCTCTTCGCTAACCACGTGCCCTAAGAATTAGACTCGTCGAATCAAAAATTCACATTTCGAGAACTTCGCATAGAGCTTCTCCAAACGTAATGTTTCGAGGACTTGACGCAGATGTTGACTATGCTCCTCCTTACTTCGAGAGTAGATAAGTATGTCATCGATGAAGACGATGACGAACTGATCCAAGTAAGGAGAACAAACCCTATTCATTAAGTCCATGAATACAGCGGGGGTGTTTGTTAATCCAAACGGCATCACTACAAATTCGCAGTGCCCATAACGAGTCCGGAAGGCTGTCTTCGGAACATCCTCCCCTAGCACTCGTTGTTGGTGATATCCGGATCTCAAGTCGATTTTTGAAAAGAAGTTCTCCCCTTGAAGTTGGTCAAATAAATCGTCAATACGAGGCAACGGATAACTATTTTTGACGGTCAGCTTGTTGAGCTCCCTGTAGTCGATGCACATACGAAACGATCCGTCTTTCTTCTTGACGAACAAGACTGGAGCTCCCCAGGGTAAGAATGTTGGTCTTATAAAGCCCTTGCTGAGCAGTTCGTTAAATTGACCGGACAATTCTTACATCTCTGCAGGTGCTAGACGATAGGGCGATTTGGCTACTAGGGTAGCCCCTGGAACTAAGTCAATTTGGAACTCGACTTGACGTTGCGGAGGTAATCCTGGGAGTTCTTCTAGAAAGATGTCGGGAAAGTCGCGTACTACTGGAATGTTCTGAATGTCCTTCGTTTCTTGGCTCACATCGACCACATGAGCAAGGAATGCACGACATTCCTTTCGCAAGAATTTCTGAGCATGAATGCTCGAAATGATACGAAGGTTCGTGTCGGGTTTGTCGCCATAAACTACTAAGGTTTCGCCTGACAGCAGATTAAGGCAAACAGCCTTTTTGTAACACATGATATCGCCACGATGAAGACTCAACCAATCCATGCCGATAATGACGTCGAAAATTTTAATGGAGACCGGAATGAGATCGATCGAAAATGAATGGCTATATAAAGTTAGGGTACACCCTATGAATATACTGATAGTGCTCTCTGTCTTTCCATTAGCCATTTCTACAGTGAACAGTTCATTAAGTGCTTGTGATTTCTGCTTAAGCAATTGAGCAAATTTTTGGTTCACGAAACTCCTCTCCGCTCCACTATCAAATAGAATACATGCATAAGAGTTATTGAGGAGGAATGTACCAGTGACCACTATGGGGTCGGCAACCGCTTCCTCATGGCCTATGGCCAGAACTCTTGGCGCTCCACCGGCAAACCCTGCCTTCGGGCAGTTTCTTTTGAAGTGGCCTACCTCGCCACATCCGTAGCGAGTTTGGCCCACTCCAGCACTGGGGGCTTGGTTGATTGGCTTTGTCAGAGCTTTACAGAAACGGGCAGTGTGCCCCTTCCTGTTGCAGTTCAGACACTGCATCTCCCGGAAGGCGTCGATGTGATGGAAGTTGCATTTGTTGCACTTAGGCAAACTTCCAGCGTACTGCTTTACTGGAGCAGCAGCGGCAGGTGCTATCGCAGCATGTACTGCCATGACCTGCTGCTTTTTGGCAGCCTTAGCTTTCTTCTTGTCATCCCAAATCTTTCACTTGCAATCAAAGGTTCTTGCGGATTCTGAGATGGCCAGGGTAGTTATTGCGGCCAGTGTAACATCCCGGAATAGCAAGAGTAAAGTTGAAGGGCTAAAAGAGTAAATGGGAAAGATAGACTCGGCGAGTGCATGGGTGGACTCGGCAAGTAGAGTCGCGACCTGGTCGCGTATTAAGTGGCCGACTCGGCGACTCAGTGTATTGGACTCGGCGAGTAGGCGCTGAATGGAGAAAACCCTAAATCCGGAAGTTGAGCCCTATATAAGGAACATTATGCTTCCTCCCAAGCCTCCTTATCACCCCTTGAGTCCCAGAAACCCTAATTTCGTGGAGAAACCCCATTGTTGAGTGAATTGGAGCTTGGAGAGGTGGTTGTTGAAGAGATCTTGAAGAAGAAGAGGCTTGGAGGAAGGGGCTTTGCTTGGATTCGAGTTCCATTGTAGTTGGGGCGTTCTTTTGAGGTAATATCTCGTCCTTGGGCTGTTACTCTTTTGGATTCATCATTTTAGGGTTTGTGGGGGAGCTTATCTTTTGGTGTTTTGGATTTTAGAGGTTAGATCTGAGGTTTCTACCTCAGATCTGGAATGGAGAAAGGTTGGAATGCCTGAAATTCCCTGTGTTTGAGTGTGTAGTAAAGCTATCATGTCCCAAACCTTAGCCCTAATGTGCAAAATGCATAGATATCTTTGGATTCACGTAAAGTTTGCCACTTTACGTGATGGATGGGTTGTAGGAGGCTAGATCTATGTTTTGGATCAATTGCATGGCTTGGAATGCTTTTGTATGGATTGAGACCGGTGGTACTCGGCGAGTCACATGGGTAGACTCGACGAGTTGCTTGAAGATGAGCTGGAACTTGACGAGTTGGAAGAACAACTCGGCGAGTTGGATGAAGATGGCCTGGAACTCGGCGAGTTGTATGAACAACTCGGCGAGTAGGTTGAAGATAGCCTTAGACTCGGCGAGTCTGTTCTTGGACTTGGCGAGTCTTGTCGAAGAGTCCCAATATTTTCTGGTTGAGTCGAGAATCGGCGAGTCAAGGGATGACTCGGTAAGTTGTGGGCGAGTGGACTCAGAGCTGTTGGACTCGACGAGTCTCGGGGTGACTCGGCGAGTTAGGTCGCGGATTGAGGGAAGTTCTGAGTATGGGGACTCGGCGAGTCATCGGGTTGACTCGGCGAGTAGAGTCACTCAGGGGTTGAATTTGACCTTGTCCAAAGGTTGACCAGTTGTCTTTCAGGGGTATTTTGGTAATTAAGGGTATTTATTGAGTTGAGTGTGTTGGTGTTCAGTGGAGGAGTTCGTGTCGGAGCTTGGACCAGCGGGATCTTATCCTTTCAGCCGGCAGTTTCGAGGTGAGTTATCCTCACTATATCAACAGGGTCTAAGGCACCAAGGCCGGCCCTTATCAGATTGAGATCCGCGTAGTTGTTGTTATGTTGTTGCTGTGATATGTTTACATCCTGAGAGCTAGGATGGTATATGTTAGAGACCTGATTGAGATCGGTATCTTGAGAGATATAGAGATGCTATGCTAGTGACCTGTTAGGTCGGTATCCTGGTTAGCATGATGATATGTTATGTGATCTGTTTGATCTGCTTATTGACTGTGAATTGCTATATGATTGTATGTATATGTGCACATGGTTGTTTGGACCGGAGTTGGGTTGAGGCGGGTCCTGCTTTGTGCTGTAGGCCAAGATACCCAGGGCGGACCAGTTGTTCCGAAGGCCCAGCGAGCGGTCCGGATAGGCTGTAGGCCCCAAGAGGGCGGACCAGACATGCCGAGGCTCAGAGAGTGGACCTGGCAGACTGAAGGCCCGGTGTGGGCGGACCAGTCATACTGTAGACTCAGAGAGTGGACCAGGTGGATTGAAGGCCCGGTGCGGGCGAACCAATCACACTGCAGACTCGATGTATGTGGAGAGTGGACCAGGTGGATTGAAGGCCCGGTGCAGGCGAACCAATCACACTGTAGACTCGAGGTTTATGGCTAGACTCAAATGGTGGACCAGGTGGACTGTAGGCCAGTGCGGCGGACCAGTCATACAGTAGACCCGAAGTGCATGGCTGTTATGTGATAAGATATGTTGTGGCATGTTATGGTGTATCATGTATGTGGTTGGTATTTAGGGGATATCTCACTAAGCTTTCGGGCTTACAGTTGTGGTTTTATGTTTTGCAGGTTCTTCAGGAGACCGTGGCAAGGCGAAGGCGTGATCGTACCGCTCCTCATGATTTTGTAGTAATATGATTCTGGGAATACGTTAAATGTTTTGTATTGAAAACCTTTTTGTAAAGATTTAATGGAATCGAGCTGTTTTTGAAAAATTTAAAACTGGTTGTATTTTTCGGTCATTACAAGTTGGTATCAGAGCCTTGGTTTGAGGGAATTGGAGGAACATTCGTGTGACTCCAGTCTCAAATCGAGGAGAGTTTTCAAAAGAGTATTTTAAATGGTTTTCAAAATGAGTAAGGGAGGACGCAGAGGTACGATCAGCCGGAGCTAGTAAGTAACCCCAAAATACCATGCATGTTATTTGTTTTTGAGCTTTGATAGAACAACATGCTAGTGATAGGCTAGGGATCTTCAGGATTTCATGATAATGTTGCCTGATTTGTGATGCCTGTAGCCTAAGGTCCCTTATGGGAGATTTTCAGTGTTCCTCTAGTGGTGAGGGTTGAGCGTTGTTATGCATGTTTCTCTAGGGTGTTGTGGTAGTACTTCATACAAATATGGGTAGGTGTGGAAGGTAGTATGGGCCCGTACTACTGAAAGCACAGGACCCATACGCGTACCAGGGAAACCATGATCTCTAGGGTTGGGTTGAGAGAGTTGGATCCCAGGTTAGTGGGAAGAGTCTGAGATTTTGTGTGGTGTTTTTCAGTATGGAGATTCTGAGGCATGATGAGAGTGGATCCGGATCAGGATCGGGAGCAGGAGAGAGAGTTCCGGGCGGATCGGTACCGCCCGAGGTTATCGGTCAAATGAGCACGTGCGAGTTGGATGCGAGGATTCGTGAGATCCTGCGCGATAAGATTGCTGAGTTGTTCCGGGCTGAGTTGCCGGAGCTGTTTGGGTCGATCAAGACCGTCGTGGTTGAGTATTTTGATGTGCGCTATGCGGCTCTCGCAGAGACGGATGCTGCGGCGGCTATAACGGCTGTAGCGGCGGCAGGGGGAGGAGCTGGTCGGGGCTTTCAGTATCGGCACTTCGATAATACGAAGCCTCCCACCTTCGATGGAGTTCAGGACCCGATTGTTGCTATGAGGTGGTTATCAGACGTGGAGGGGTGTTTCTTCATGTGTTCATGCCCTGCTGATCAGAGGGTGAGGTGTGCTCTGAACCTGTTGAGGCTCGGGGCGAAGGATTGGTGGAGATTGACCACGGGGTCATATTCGGATGCGCAGAGGGCTGCGGTTTCATGGGATCAGTTCAGAAAAATGTTCAGCACTCGTTATGTTCCGTAACTTGAGAGGGAGAGATTGGCTCAGGAGTTCCTTGAGCTGAAGCAGGGTTCGGAGTCGGTGACTGAGATCACCAGGATGTTCACTGAGAGGGCGATGTTTTGCCCAAAGTTCACTTCGGAGCAGGCTCAGATGTCTCGATATCTGAGCATGCTCAAAAGGGACATCATACAGTTTGTGTCTGCCCAGAGGTGTGAGACCTTGTTGGATTTGCAGGAGACCGCTAGGCGGCGTGAGTTAGAGATTGAGTTGCAGTTGCGTGAGCTGAGGCAGGCTCCAGTGCAGTCGCAGCGGGCGCCGAAACGGTCCAAGACCGTTGATGTTAGAGTGGGGGATCTGAGCAGCCAAACTTGTGGGAAGTGTGGGAGGGGTCACACCGGAGTTTGTAGGTCCGGTGGTGCATGCCGCAAGTGCGGAAAGGAGGGGCATTATGCGAGGGATTGTCGGCAGTCAGCGCCGGTTCGGGATTTGAGGATCTGTTATCATTGTCATTAGATTAGACATTTGAGGGTCAACTGTCCACAGCTTGTTGCAGGACCAGTGCAGGCTCCAGCACCGGCCACTTTGAGGATTACAAGTGGAGGTCAGGATGGAGCGGAGCCCCCAAGGGCTCAGGGTCGTGCTTATCAGCTTGCGGCAGAGGAGGTTAGAGCAGTGCCGGATGCAGCTACGGGTATGTTTCTATCTTCTTATCTTGTGAGTATTGTGGTGTATTATTTATGTGCTGGTATCTTTGTGTGGTTTTCGATGCGATATTCGTCAATTTGAGGGTTGTGGTTTGGTTATGGGTTATTGTTTTGGGAATTTCGTTGGTTATCATCCATGAGAGTTATTAGTGGGAACCTGGCATTGGGTTGAAGGTCGGGTAGCATCTGCTCTCTGAGGAGTGGTTAGATGCTGATTGAGTTTCTTTCGAGCGGGTTAATCAGTGTTGATGTGAGATCTCGTTAAGGATGTTTATGCTTGTAGGAAGCAATCCGCGTGTAAGTGTTTTCTTTGTGCATAGTTGTTCTAGGAGGTCGGTGATGGCGACCGATGATTGTTAATCAGTGCTACAAGTGGGGGAGAATTGGAGAATTCTCCGGGAGATCGATGAGTATTTGAGGGTGCTTAGTTGTTGGGATTCAGCAGTGTTCTGTCAGCCCAGAGTATAGGCTGATAGGAGCAAGTGTCCGGCATGCGGGGCGGGATACAGACCTAGGGCATTTGATTGTGAAGGGCCTGGGAGCAGGCCGGGATCGAGCATTTGTGATTGAGACAGAGTTCGGAACCCTTAAAGGGCTAGAACAGTACGCATAGGAGGATTTCCGGGAGTGATAGCTCGGAATGATGAGTGCTAGTTGAGCGGTCTGGATAGACTGAAGGTCGGTAGGCGTACCAGTCAGGCCGAAGGCTCGGAGAACGGTCCAGCTAAACTGAAGGCACTGAGAGCGGTCCAGATTGGCTGAAGGTTCTGAGAGTGGTCCAGATTGGCTGAAGGCCTGGTGAGGTGGTCTAGTCATGTTGAAGACTCTGCAGGTATTGCTAGTCCGGTTGAGGAGATGGATTGAGTATGTTGCGATGTGTTAGCATCAGGAGGTCTGGCCCCGGGTATTGTTCTTAATTAGTGGAGATGGTGCATGGACTCGAGAGTCCTTGCAAGCAGATTCAGAGCATGTGTGTTGCATGGATAGCGGTTATGCTATAAAGGGGTGGTGCAGCGTTGAGTGAGCCCCATGACACTTCTCGGAGTGACAATGTGGCCAAGTGGATTCCTTGGTAAGGAAAAGAGAGAGGTGTGTAACTCCGAGAGGGAGTGCAAGTTCACGAAAGTGAAAGCGGCAGAGCAGAGTTATGATTAGAGTAATTCGAGTATGGTTTTTGAGCAGCGTGTTTGCGGCAGTGGAATAGAAGCTCATCCGGTTTGGGATGTCTGCTGAGGTCGCGAGGGGAATTCCACAGGTGTAGAGCCCAGAGGCTCGGAAGGGATGCAGAGAGAGAGAGTCTTGGGCTCTCAGTGTGATTCTGATCAGGGTATTGGGTATGTATTAGTGGTTCATCCTGGGGGATGTTTGAGGATATCATCAGTGTATCGGGTTTTCCCAACCAGAGGGTGCTAGAGCTAGTTCAGCATGTGTATGTGATTGCAAGAGGAGGACTCGTGGGAGTTGCTCTGAGATTAAAGAATGGGTCTTTCCGTCAACATGGAATGGATAGAGTGGGATTCGGATCGGGGATCCGATGGTTCATGGTTTTCTAGCCCATATGGGTCGAGTGATTGTTGAGATTTGGAGCAGTGATGCATCGTGGGTAATTCTCGGTTGTTGAGTGTAATTATCAGAGGGTACAGCCGATTTCCGACTCGAGACGGTGGTCAAGACACCGTAAGGAATGAGAAAACGAGTTTCTGGTTCTATGGTTGTGTTTTGAGAAACCTGGTTGGATTAATGCCAGGTGGTGCATGGCAGGAGTATTTCTAGGAGTTGAGTTGTTGCAGGCTTCGAGGACGAAGCCTAATGTAAATGGGGGAGAATTGTAACATCCCGGAATAGCAAGAGTAAAGTTGAAGGGCTAAAAGAGTAAAAGGGAAAGATAGACTCGGCGAGTCCATGGGTGGACTCGGCGAGTAGAGTCGCGACTTGGTCGCGTGTTAAGTGGCCGACTCGGCGAGTCAGTGTATTGGAATCGGCGAGTAGGCGCTGAATGGAGAAAACCCTAAATCCGGAAGTTGAGCCCTATATAACGAACATTATGTTTCCTCCCCAGCCTCCTTACCACCCCTTGAGTCCCAGAAACCCTAATTTCGTGGAGAAACCCCATTGTTGAGTGAATTGGAGCTTGGAGAGGTGGTTGTTGAAGAGATCTTGAAGAAGAAGAGGCTTGGAGCAAGGGGCTTTGCTTGGATTCGAGTTCCATTGCAGTTGGGGCGTTCTTTTGAGGTAATATCTCGTCCTTGGGCTGTTACTCTTATGGATTCATCATTTTAGGGTTTGTGGGGAGCTTATCTTTTGGTGTTTTGGAGTTTAGAGGTTAGATCTGAGGTTGCTACCTCAGATCTGGAATGGAGAAAGGTTGGAATGCCTGAAAGTCCCTGTGTTTGAGTGTGTAGTAAAGCTATCATGTCCCAAACCATAGCCCTAATGTGCAAAATGCATAGATCTCTTTGGATTCACGTAAAGTTTGCCACTTTACGTGATGGATGGGTTGTAGGAGGCTAAATCTATGTTTTGGATCAATTGCATGGCCTGGAATGCTTCTGTATGGATTCAGACCGGTGGTACTCGGTGAGTCACATGGGTAGACTCGACGAGTTGCTTGAAGATGAGCTGGAACTTGACAAGTTGGAAGAACAACTCGGCGAGTTGGATGAAGATGGCCTGGAACTCGGCGAGTTGTATGAACAACTCGGCGAGTAGGTTGAAGATAGCCTTAGACTCGGCGAGTCTGTTCTTGGACTCGGCGAGTCTTGTCGAAGAGTCCCAATATTTTCTGGTTGAGTCGAGAATCGTCGAGTCAAGGGATGACTCGGTAAGTTGTGGGCGAGTGGACTCAGAGTTGTTGGACTCGACGAGTCTCGAGGTGACTCGGCGAGTTAGGTCGCGGATTGAGGGAAGTTCTGAGTATGGGGACTCGGCGAGTCATCGGGTTGACTCGGCGAGTAGAGTCAGTCAGGGGTTGACTTTGACCTTGTCCAAAGGTTGACCAATTGTCTTTCAGGGGTATTTTGGTAATTAAGGGTATTTATTGAGTTGAGTGTGTTGGTGTTCAGTGGAGGAGTTCGTGTCGGAGCTTGGAACAGCGGGATCTTATCCTTTCAGCCGGCAGTTTCGAGGTGAGTTATCCTCACTATATCAACAGGGTCTAAGGCACCAAGGCCGGCCCTTATCGAATTGAGATTCGGGTAGTTGTTGTTATGTTGTTGATGTGATATGTTTACATCCTGAGAGCTAGGATGGTATATGTTAGAGACCTGATTGAGATCGATATCCTGAGAGATAGGGAGATGCTGTGCTAGTGACCTGTTAGGTCGGTATCCTGGTTAGGATGATGATATGTTATGTGGTCTGTTTGATCTGCTTGTTGACTGTGAATTGCTATATGATTGTATGTATATGTGCACATGGTTGTTTGGACTGCAGTTGGGTTGAGGCAGGTCCTGCTTTGTGCTGTAGGCCAAGATACCCAGGGCGGACCGATTGTTCCGAAGGCCCAGCGAGCGGTCCAGATAAGCTGTAGGCCCCAAGAGGGCGGACCAGACGTGCCGAGGCTCGGAGAGTGGACCAGGAAGACTGAAGGCCCGTTGTGGGCGGACCAGTCATACTGTAGACTCATAGAGTGGACCAGGTGGATTGAAGGCCTGGTGCAGGCAGACCAATCACACTGCAGACTCGATGTATGTGGAGAGTGGACCAGGTGGATTGAAGGCCCGGTGCGGGCGGACCAATCACACTGTAGACTCTAGGTTTATGGCTAGACTCAGAGGGTGGACCAGGTGGACTGTAAGCCGGTGCGGCGGACCAGTCACACAGTAGACCCGAAGTGCTTGGTTGTTCTATGATCAGATATGTTGTGGCATGTTATGCGTGTATGGTGTATGTGGTTGGTATTTTGGGGATATCTCACTAAGCTTTCGGGCTTATAGTTGTGGTTTTATGTTTTTCAGGTTCTTCAGGAGACCGTGGCAAGGCGAAGGCGTGATCGTACCGCTCTTCATGATTTTGTAGTAATATGATTCTGGGAATACGTTAAATGTTTTGTATTGAAAACCTTTTTGTAAAGATTTAATGGAATCGAGTTGTTTTTGAAAAATTTAAAATCGGTTGTATTTTTCGGTCGTTACAGCCGGGGTACGAACCCCATGGTCTATGAGCCGCTATGCCAATCGTTTGGCACTATCAAATGTAGTGGGGTGTGATGCCAAAACATTTCCCTGGTATGGTGGCACCAACCTCCATATGTATCTCTCGATTTTCTTTCCCTCTGAAGGAATCATGTTGGGACAGAGGGCCACCAGCTCACAGAATTTGGCGGTGTAGGTGACTACGTTGGAGCCCTTCATGGTTAGGCTCCACAGTTCTTCCTCCAGTTTCTGGATCTCGCCCCTCGGGGAGTAATCCTCAATCATGAGGTCTTTCAAAGTTTCCCAGCCCATAGAATTAGCCACTATAAGAGATAGTGACTTAACATGGCTGTTCCACCGTGTTAGGGCTTTCGTTTCGAAGGTGCAAGCAGTGAAATTCACCTTTCTCTCCTCGGGACAAGAGCAGATTTCGAAAACTGATTCAGTTTTCTCGAACCATTGCGAGAGGGAAATGACTCCGCCAGTCCACTTGAAGGACAATGGCTTGCAGTTGTTGAAGTCCTTGTAGGAGCACTCTTTCAAGCGCACAGGGATTTCACCATGAGTAGACAGGACAGGGGTTCCTCCTCCAGTGGAACTAGATGAATGATATTGAGCCATGGTTGTAGCCACAACTGCAGGTACAGTAGCATTTAGGGCTGTCGTGTCGAACTGAGGAGTAGGTGGTTGAGGAGGTAGTATCGGTTTTTCGTTATTAGGGTTTCTCCTTGGATTTCTGCGAGGCGGCATCTTTGATCTATAAGTTTATGAAGATGAAAACATTGATAAGCATTTAATGGAAGAACTGATGAAAATGACTCATGGACTAACTCTTCATAGCCCAACAATACGATTGAATGTAGATGTAGAAATAATAGATGATCACATTTGGATAATAACTCCCATAAGATTAGGTACCTGTCAATATTACTGGAATTACAGATGTAACAAGTTCGGGAATAACGGCCAACAGAAGGAGGCCTTACATCAACCAAAATGGGAAAATTTTGACAGAATTACAACCTAACCAAGACCTAACAGGCCTATGATTTACAAAGATAGGGAATTAGACCAGAGTTTTACATAACTAGGTTATATCCAAAAGAGAGAAGTTGATGAGAATCTATCGGCGACGAGAACTACCAGAGTGAGTTCTTGATCCCGACAGGAGACGTTCTATGTCCCTCATGCGCCTATCAGCTCTTGCTTGCTGAGCTCGAAATTCTCTGACTTCAGCTCGGATTTCAGTGAGTTCCCTCCGAAGAGCTGCATTGTGAACCAGAGCCATTTCGTGAGCAGACTCTAGCTGGCGAATGCGGATAGTGTTAACGCTAGAGTTGACGTCAATCTCCAAGACTCCATTGATAGTTGATTGACCCAGTATCGTGTTCTGAGAAATCCTACGAACCATGATGGGTAGGACCCTGTCAGCAGAACCTCCCTCAGTGAGTTTGTAGAAACTTCTGTCTCCATTGTAGGGAAAGGGTTGACCCTGTTCCTGGCTCCATGTGTTCAAGTTTGCGGCCCACAGGGGTGTGGGTCCTTGAAATGTTGGACGAGGGTTTGGGTTTTGATCAGCTGGAAGCAGGTTGTTGACTTCTGGCTCTAAGTCAGAACCATTAGAAAAGCCTTCAGCTTCATGATCATCCAAAGGGATTGGGTGATCATCTTCTGGTTCTTCTTCCAATCATCCTGCATTGTCGTGGTCGGGATAGTACGGGTCTCCGGGAAGGTGGAATCCAGCCATTAAATTTACACGAGAAGAGAGGTATAAGAATCTAGCACATAGGTAACTTATAGTAATACAAAATACTCCTATAGTATTTTAAGTTTAGGTTCTATTGTTCTCATTGTGGTATTGTGGGTAAGTTTTTAGACTTGTTGCAACCTCATAACCACACTTAGGCACATGCCAGTCAACCCTTGGATAATATAATTGATCAGGCTATATCTTCCTAGTTTTGACTATATGTCTCTAAGTCTACTTATGCTGCCCAACAATCGTAATACTTTTGTACTGTCATAGTGACACTGATTTTAGTATGAATGCAGGCACGTATACTTAATTAAATATTTTAATATTTAAAGTATAAACTCGTGGTCAGAGTATTTTAATCCCATTGTATTTATAGTTAGTATATCTTTTAGGGGTTGATATACTCAATTCACTATAAACAATGTTGTGATACCAATCTATCACACCCCAAAACCATGAACGGTGGAAACGTTCTGGGGCGGAGGACGTCATATACAGTATCACAATAATGAATAATAGTAAACAAGCAACAACATCATCCATTGCATTAATAAAATAATTTCATACATGTGTGTTATGTCAAGTTATATAGACACCAAAATATACATATTAAAATAAAAGACGGGTCTTGAATGAACTCCATCTTCTCAAAACCTGGCACCTGTACCTGTCTACTGGTGGCCTGAGAATACAAGTTATTTTGAAAGCGAGTATCAGGTTTAAAGCTGGTGAGATCATAAGTATATTAGTGTCTGAGTTTATATGAAAGCATTTGTAAAATGTTTGTAAGATGTTTTGTAAAATGTTTTGTAAGATGTTTTGTACTCTCCTAGAAAACCCTATGTTTTCTACTAATTGTAGCCTTCTACCAAGGCATCTAGTTTCTATGTGTGTGTCCCTGGTAAGAGTGTGTGTTTTCCCATTTCTGACTATCATTAACCAAAAATATAGTTTTTACATTATCGTGCACCGTGTGAATATTCACGAAGTGAATGTAATGGGAAAATATCATAGTACCATAGTATTTGTAATAAGTGACTACTGTTGTACTAACTACCTTAAAAACAAAAGGCGTTTAAAGTAACATGTTATCGACCTGTATCCTGCTACTGACTCTAGTAAAACGACGATGTAAGACGCCGTAAGAAATGACATTTCCCACTCGTAGACTTGCAAGTCCCACTGTAGCGAGCAGCAAGGTGTAGGATAGTCAATCTAGTATAGATCTATACGCAAACTCATACGCTCCCCAATTAAGGAGATTCTAGAAACAAAAACGGTCATGGCAGGAAGTGCCATGACCTGTTTAATGGTTCACATAACTGCATGAATGCACATTTAATGAATGTGCTAATTGTAAAGTGTACTATTTCTCTATCTAGCCTGTATGTACTGTAATGTTCTGCGTGTGCTAGTTGTAATGTCTGTTCTCTCTTTATCTAGCATATATACTAATGTACGGTGTGTACTAGCTGGAATGTGTGTTCTCTCTCTATCTAACATGTATAGTAATGTACTGTGTACTAGCTGTAATGTGTGCTCTCTCTATCTAGCAAGTATTGACTCATGAATGAACTGACTCATTGTATGATTCTTTGTTCTATTAATAGTTTTAGTATCTTCCTAAACTACCCCTATGGTAGCTTACTAGTAATGTATGATCATGTTTGTGAAACCCTTCCTACCCAAAGGTATGGAACTGGTTGAAAGAACTTTTATCTCTCTCTCTCTCTCTCTCTCTCTATATATATATATATATATATATATATATATATATATATACATAATATATAACTAATGGATAGACAACCTTCGGACAGATAGTCGATGCCCTAAAGCCACATCCCAATGAGGAAAAGGAGATAAAGTGAGCTAGTCTTCCTAATCTCTCTACATATTACTTATATAACTATACATACATAGGAATGCATTTGATAATAAGTATAAAGAGTTTAAGTAAAGTATTTGATAAGTAAAAAAGTTTGTAAAAACAGTTTGAGGCAAAACAGTTTGAACAGTAAGCAAACTACTGGTTTGGTAGTTATTCATCACATGTGATTGATATAATAACTATAAGTATTCAACTTGTATCCCCCCCCCCATAAAAGAATTTAAAACATTTAAACCATTGATTAAGGGGTATGAACTCACCTGTAGTGAGTGGTACGGATGAACTGAAGATGTAGGATTGCTAGGTGTCAAGTGAAGTCTTGAACACACTCTATGATCCTAGTTAACATATAATGTCACATATATGTATCCAATTAGTCTTTAAACAACTAATAAACAAAGTTAAGACACCCTAGGACATGAGAAACACCTTATACAAGATAAGTCCCAAGGATTGCATCTAAGTGTTGTAGGGAAAGGCTAGTGTGCTTGGGGTTCAAGGAAAACTCCATTATGGAGTTTACGGTTTTGTGGTCACAAACAAAAGAGTTTACGGTCGTAAACCCTTGAGTTTACGCTCATAAGCTCATACACTTTTAACCATTTGTTGTTTAAAGCCTTAAAAGTCCTTAGAAGCTTTTCTACTTGAAGTGTGTGTCTATGAATGGAACTAGGGCACCATTTCACTCCTAATTGGAGTTTACGGTTCCTAAACCATTTCCTTTGAGCTTACTACCGTAAACTCATAAGGTTTATGGTATTTTGGGGGTTTTCAAGTCCTTAGCTCATCAAGGAATGGATCCATGTTCGTTACTAAGGCATAGGAAGCGACTAAGAACACTTTGGCACCTTTACTTGGTGTTTACGATTCAAGAACTTCTTGAACCATGAACACCTTGTTCTTGGTGTTCTTGGGACTATTTCTTGATGTAAAGATGTATAACAAGCTTTATAAGACTCTAGGATAGAGTTACTTACTATATTGAATCTTGAAATGAGCTAAAAGTCCAAGAACACTAGTGTGTGTTCTTGGTGAAAAAGGAAGAATCAACCTTTTGGAATGATTTCACGGCTAGAAGAGTGTTAAACCACTAGATTAAGCCATATAATCACTTAAGAAAGCTAGAATCACTTACTAGTTTGAAGATCTTGAAAATCTTTTGGATGATACTTGAGAGAGAAATGGGTTTGGATCTTGAGTTTTTGGAAAAAGTGGAAATAATAACAAGTTCCCATATATATACTCCCAAATTTAGGGTTTTTGGCAGAAAATATTTTATTCAGGCAGTACACTCTAATTTGATAGAGTTTTGGAATAACAGTGTTGCACAATAACCCTAGTTCATCCTCTCTCCTGATATCTCTAAAGTGTGAATCCTGAAATACTCAAACTTATTCTAAAAAGTCTGAAAATTAACAGCAACTGTTCTAACTTCTATTGACATGATATTTTGTACAGAATAGAAATTTCGGGTTGTCACATGATTTCTCCTTTCGACGATATCATTTTGTTGCGGTGTGTATGGAGACGAAAAATTATGAGATATGCCCACGTCTGTCAAAAATGAATCTAGAATTCGATTTTTAAACTCAGCTCCGTTATCTCTCTTTATCTTAAGAACTTTCCTTTTCAAACTCAATTCGATGTTTTTGAAAAAATCAATCATCACTTGATCAATTTCAGGCTTCTGTTGAGGAAAGAAAACACAAGTAAACTTGGAAAAATCATCAACTATAACTAATATGAACTTCTACTTATTGAGAGTCTCAATAGTCGAAGTTCCACATAACTCAATGTGAAGAAGATCCAAAGGGTCGACGATTTTTGAAACAATGATGATTGGATGACCTTGACGATGTTGTTTTCCCTATTCACATGCAGCACACAAAGAATCATTATCAAAATTTAAAATAGGTAAACCACGAACAAGATAATCAAGAACAAGTTTTTTTAGAATTTTGAAGTTAAGGTGACAATGACGTCAATGCCACAACCAGCCGAGACAGAGGATGCTTTCGATAACAAACCTATTGAGGGTACACCCACAATTGGTTTCATGTAAAGAGTGAACATGTCTCCCTTTCCTTTCGACTTAAATAGAACCTCATTCGTTTCCTTGTTGTAGCTAATACTTCCTTTCTCACCAAAGAGAATCTAATTTCCAGTGACAACAACTAGTTGTGAAACACTAATCAAATAGTGCTTTTGGCCTTCAACATAGGCAAGTCGATTCACAATGAATTTCCTATTTGTTACTTTGCCAAAACCTTTGACTTTACAGTTGTTGTTTTTTCCAAACTTTACAACTCCAACATTGTCAAATTTTCGAAAATCATGCAACTTCTCCTTCCTTCTAGTCGTGTGATGTGAGCATCGACTATCGATATACCAATTTTTGTCATATTTCTTGTCACATAGAACTTGCATTCAGTTAGAAGAATTTAGGTCCCCAAGTCCTTTTGGGGTCCTTGGACATTATTTGGGAACACGTTATGAAACGAAGAACCTAAGACCCAAATACGAACTTTCGATTTTAAACTGTCAATTAAGTCAATTTCATTAGCTCTAGGCATAGAAATGCAATCATCCAATGAGGGGGGTTCAACATTGAATTTCACTTTCTCATCGTTTTTGAGAATTCTCAATGTTCTTCGTTGGAATTTCATTCCATTTTAGCACTACGGGAGTCGATTTTTGAGTCGAAGTACTTCCACTCATCGAATCTTTCAAATACCTCTCATAGGTAGATTTAACTTACTCTTGAGAATACTTTCCTGATTGATATTATTTTCCTTTTCCCTCAAGCCAGTGACTAATGTTCTTAACACCACTTCTTCCCTTTGAGAACGATGCTTTCATCTTTTCTTTCAAATCAAGATTTGAAAAATGTGGATTTTTAGATTTGAACGGTTCACCTTTCTTTCCTTTAACGTCCAAATTTTCAAATTCTCTTTTTGGAAATGACCTTTTTGGTCAATTTTGATATTGATTTTGAAAACCAACACGAATTTGTTGAAAACCTTTTCTATTTTGATCAAAACTTCTTTGTGCATTATTTGGACCAAAATTCATTTATCCATGATTTTGAACAAAATTTCCATTTCCATAAAGTTGACCAAAAAGTCATTTGATCATGGTTTCGAACAAACCTCTTTTGTCCAATATTTTGACCATTTTTTTTGAAAATCATTTGATGGAAATTGACTTTGGACATAGTTTCGACTGTTTTGAATACCACTTTGTTTTCTAGATTGTTTGTTTTGGAAGCTCTTTGCATTATGTGAAAACTTTTTGACTGATTCAAGAGATTTTTGTTGAAAAACCTTTTTATTATGAAAAGCTTAAACATTTATCCAATAGGCTTTAATTTGAGCTTTTGATTTTGAAATTCCGTACTTAGAAGCCAAATTTTCTACATTTTTTTTAAAAGTTTGTGTTTTCACCTTTTGATGTTTTAAATCATTAGCTGAAGAGTCAAAACCTTTTTCTTTTTTTTATCATTAACAACAGATTTGTTAGTTTTCACGGCGCACAAACGTTTTGGTTATTGTTGTTGAAAATTTTTCGAGTCTTCGTTCAAACCATTTTCAACTGTGTTTTGGTTCGAATAAAATCCTTCTTTTGTCACATCCTCATTGTCTTCTTCTACAAGCTTTTGCAATTTAGGTTTTACTTTATCAGTATTTCCTTAGGTAACAAAGATTTGATTTGGAAACACAACATTATTTGTATCTTTGAGCCTAGGATAAATTACTATGTTTTATTAAACATAATGTTTTCCTTTGTCTTTCAACACTTTCGTGTACTGCTTTGATTATTCAAAGACTTGTTCGAAAACAAATCTAGGAATAGTTTTCTTCTTCGAAACATCATCCTCATCACTCACATATTCCTTAACCACAACATGATCATGAGGATCACATACTTTGGATGTTGAAGGTTGATCACTATTTATTTTCGACATTGAATCATTACATTTTTTTTCTTTTCCTTTAGCCAATAAGTTAACATTAATAATAGACAATCATGAGCAATTGACACACTCTCAGGCTCAGTTTCTCTTATATTTTCAGAATCATCTTTGATATCAGTAAGATTTGGTTGAGAACTAAGTGTCGAGTTTTAATTCATCTTCAAAATCTTGACTTGTTTATTTTTGGTTAAGGTCTCATTCACAATATGCACAAGATCATCAACATTCAAATGTTCATTAATATTTACAATCCCATACGAATATGCTTCATTCGGAACTTTATCATAATCTGCTATCTTACTTTCATAGTCATAAGTAGTTTAGTCTATTTGTTCTCTTTTGAAAGCAAGAAAAGAAGTTCTTTACGATGTTGTTCACTATAAATTTTATCAGAGTGATGAAGTTTTGTCATTTTAGCATACAATCTTCTAGCATAATTACAATAAATGTTGCGCTATTTAACAAGCATAATGTTATTTATATGAATAGAATCCATATCAATCAACAAATTTGTTATTCTTAAGTCTAAGGATTCTATTACACCGTTATTTTCTTCTAACTTATTATTAGTGTCATAGTAAAGGGGCTTGGACTTTTGTGCTTCGCTACTCATGGAGATTAACATGTCATTAAGATAAGCACATGTATTATTAAATTTAGTTAAAACATCATTATAAGAAGACGAATGAATTTTAAATGACTTAAGAAGATCATGTACCTTAGCAGTCATCTATGATTTTGTCGAGTCAGTCGACACAAAATATCAATCTGTAATATGTTCATAAGTCATCTCATCCAAAGAAACTTTCTCCTTCTCATCTTCCTCCAATTGGAAGGTTCAGGGTCAAAAGGATGTTTCAGTTATGATGGTAGGAAGAGACCCTTGTGATTGTGTTTCAGAATGGTTCTTCCTGTGCTAAGGTCAGGCAAGTTATGAGGCTTTGGAATTATAGAATTAGTGTTTTGGATCGACAATTATGGGTTAAGTGATTTTTTCAGCACGAGAAGATTTTGTTCGAACATTGGTTCTCAGGATGTTGGCAAAGAGTGATTTCAAGGATGGAATCTAATTTAAGTCGGGGAGAGTTGTAACGTCGTGTTCCGAATCGTTTCCTATGTAGGGGTGGTGACCCGAAGACTGAGTATCATCAGGCTTAGGGCCTTTGAGGAAAAGAGATTTATAGCCATTTAGGTGTGGGTAATGTAATTTGGATGATCTAGGAGTTCAGTCTGCGTTTTGGTGCCAAGGTGTAGTTCGGGAAAGTATTAGTTTGGAATTTTATAAATTTCGGACTTTTGTTAGGAAAGATTGAATGCGAGGATAAGTTGATAAAAGTGTAGAGCTTCTCACTACCTTTCTATGGATATAAAGAACGTTAAAGTCGTGGTTAGAATGAATAAGTTATGCCTATTTGAAGTTTGGTCGGTTTTGGGTTATGATGAGTACGTTGGGCATAAAGTGGCGAGTACGATGGGAGTACTGAGGCACCCTGAGTAAGTTGGGTGTATGTAATCAGTGCCTAAACTGTATTTTCATGGTTTAAGCCCTATTTAAACTCCTTAACTCCCCTAAACCCACTCCATTCTCAGCCTCCACCCCTCCAACAACCCTTCCATGAAACGCTAACCCTAGATGAGCCTTGTATGCTAAAAGATGGTGTTTTTGAGTGCTTTGGAGTATGCATGGTGCACCTTGGAGAAGAAGGAACTTCCTGGAGAAATGTTGGTTGCATTGGAGCTTATAGATTTGGACATTATGCATCTTGATATATCTTCTAGAGGTATAAAGTTTGAATCTTGATGATGCATTTGTTAGACCTAACCAATTTTGGATGTTATGAGCTTTTTCTCCTTTTAATGCATAAATTTTAGATCTTGAATGTTTGAGACCTTGTTATGGATAAAGTTGGAAACTTTATCCATGTAAGCATCATTTTGATTCCGATCTGAAAGTTGGAGACTTGTACTTAATTGATTAAGTTGAAAAAGATGAACTTTTGGGTCCCTTTGAGACTTTAAGACTAGATCTTGTTTGTTGTGACCATTCTAATGGATAAAGTTGGAAACTTTATCCATTATAAAGCTATTATGAACTATAAAAATGTGATCTTGGCCCTTCCATCTTTTCATGCAAGAGTTGTGATGTCTTATTGGGTTAAGAACTTAGGCTATTGGACATTAAGCACTTTATGGCCATGCAAAGACATAAAGTTGAAAACTTTATGACTTAGGACATCATTTTGGTCTTGGATCTGAGTTTTGATGTAAGAAATTAATGGAATAATCTCTTAATGGAGTTTTGGGACTAGTGGTACACTGTGTGTACACGGTCAGCGCCCCACTATTGGTCAACATCAGAGTACGCTAGACGTACTCTCTTGGTATGTAGGAGATACTCCATTGGGAAGAAATATTTACTTTTGGACTTTGACTGTTGACTTTTACTTTGACGAAGTTTGACCTAAGGGTATTTTGGGTTATCGGGTTAATTATTGATTAAGCTTGTATTTATTGTTAGTTTGCGCGAGGTTATCTGGTTCGATGGTCCGAGCAATTATTTGAGTATATGTGGATTGAGGTGAGTCATCCTCATTGTACTTACGAGTCGAAGGCATCAAGGCCGACCCGTTGAATTAGATATCCTGATATATGATAGTATGATGCTATCCTTAATGATCTTTAGATCTACCTGATTGTCTGCTGACTGATTATATGTTTATCTGTGTATATGCACATATTTTGCTGGTGGTTGAGGCTTTACTGCTTTGTGCTTAAGCCAACAGACCGAGGGTATTCCAACCTAATGGTAACTGGGACCCAGTCATGTATATATTGACAATCCAATCTAGTGTATTCCATCCCGAGGCTGACTGGACCCTATGATTGACTGGGCTTGGGGTATTCCATCCCGATGGTTGATTGGACCTGACATAATTGTTATGGTATATGGTGAGACTAGACTACTTTGTGCGTCAGTCAACACGTCGGGGGTATTCCAACCCGATGGTTGATTGGAACCGACATGTTTGGTGTTCCAACCCGATAATTGATTGAACCAAACATGCTTATGATACGAGGGTATTCCATCCCAATGATGATTGGGCCCGTCGTAGACATGTCTGGTATTCTAGCCCGATACTGACTGGGCCATACATGAATATTTTTGCATGTGATTTGTTTGTTATGTGTATGTGGTCATACTTTATGGGAACTCACTAAGCTTTGTGCTTTATGTTTCAGGTGCTTTAGATGGTTGCGGCAAGGTGTAGGCGTGACTATACACATCCTTGATTTTACAAATAATTGGATCTTGGGAGACTCTGATTTTAAATCATGTTTTGGGAACAATGGTTTTGTAAACACTTTTATTAATTAGTGGATTGTTTTGAAAGATTTAAATTTATTGAAAATTTTGGAATGTTACAAAATTTGTTAAAATAAAAACAAATTATTATACACACTCACCTTACTCATATAAATTGTCAAATTATAGACTATATATACAAATTATTTCATAATCGAATTTAAGGATAAGTATAAAATTATTTTTAAAAAGATAAGAAATATTATTGATTAGATGTTTGATAGATGAAACCATTGGTTAATTTTTTTTTCTTCTTTTTTTTAAGATTTAAGAATGTTGTTTTTTTAAGTTTTATTCAAATAAATCTCTCTCGCTCTCTCTTTTTCTATTTATTATTATTTTTATTTAATTAAAATATTTATCTTTGTTTTTATGGTTTATAAAATATTTTAATTATTTTGATGTTTTGTTCGAATATATTATTTAACATATTTTTTATGTTTAGTTCAAATAAATTTAAAGTCTTTCTTTTACGTTCTATTCGCTTATTTTTCTAGGCTTTGTTTAAATATTTTTCTTTATTTTGTTAGGTTTTATTCAAATATATTTTTTAATGTTGTTTGATTACTTTTTTTTGTTTCTTTTTATATATCAATCGCTGCCATCCTGACCAAATAAATAGTAAATTACCGTTGTGTTTAAATAAATAGTAAATCCATTTTTTGGAAGTATTGCTAGAATTATTATTTTTATTTTGTTTTAATATATTTTTAAATTGTTTTGGATAGAATAAAAAAATACTGAATTTTTTTCTAGAAAAAGAAGAAACTTATCCTAACCAAAGAAATAGTTATAAACTTTTTCAAAAAATGGGATAAAGATTTTTGAAAAAAATCTAAATATCTTGATTTGTAAAACTTGTTATTGTGTATGCAGCTTTAAAAACTAATCAAATGCAAATAGGTGGAAGCTACAATACCGCACACCAAATAATAAAACTTAAGTAGCATACCTAAAACTACATGACCTGAATTGGATTTCTCATCCACTCTACGCATGCCTTACTAACTCATGTACGTCTAAAGCATATCCAAAAAAAAAAAAAAAAACGTTAAACATGTCTCACCTTGTTCCAGATTTTCAACTATGAAAATGAATTGGAATTTTGATCCCATTGTCATAAATCTCTACTCAATACACACCAAACATAATACTACACTACCATTAATCATACTTTTATGTCACATCTTGTGCAACAAGTGACACCCTCGAGCAAAAGGTCAAAGTTTCAAAGTAAGATCGGGTGTAGCCGACGAACAACCAGCATCATTGATACGCTGGAAGCTATCATACCAAAACGGTTTAGCTTCATCCACCTCCATGTTTACGGGGATCCCAAGATAGCTGCGGTCAAAGATTTCTCGACCTCTATTGGCTTGAACCCCTTGATGTAATGCGACATGTTGTTCAATACCCAACGTCTGAGATGAAGATCCATGAAGAGGTAAAGATGATCCATGAAGAGGCAGACATGCAAGGCTTGCATATCTTTCCGATAACATTTTCAACGTCATGGCTCTCTTTTGGATCCTCCTCTCTTGTTTGTGTGCGTTCTGATGCCCTCCCAATGCCTGCGAGCTGTAGAACTTGCGCCTACAGTAATTGCACGAGAAAAGCTGTACTGCGGTGTTGGTGAAGCCGAGGGTTAGGTCGAGTGTCATGGGTGGCTCAATACGAAGTGTGGGATTAGTGATTAGGCGTGAACAAGGGGTGGTGATTTCGGATTCTACTTCAGCTTCGAATAGGTTGTTTGGAGGTTCCATATCTTATCAATGATTTTCTGACGACGATCTTAATCCTGCATGCAAAAGCAAATTGGATAATTAATAGGATGTTAACATCATTTTGGAAGTCGTGTAGGATAATCAATGGCAACTTATTGTTCTTCCATGTATGTCCAATATAAAAAACAACAATAAATATATGCAATAGGCACGTTTGTACGATGTCTGATCAGTGATAGGCATTTTCACCAAAAGATTTAATATTAGGGTAAATATTGAGAAATTTACTTGTCATTTGCTTAAATGGGTAAAAGATGTCAAAGTTCGATTTGTTTTTTTTTTTTTTTTTACCTTTTTTGGAATCGTAAATGAAAAATTATGGATTTCTTGACATATCCCATGCATAACTTGTACTTGCTCACGTGATTGAAACCTAAAGCTACGACCTTCTACTTGCTTATGTGATAGAAGCGTATGATAAACTACAAGTGCCAAGTTCAACACAAAACTTAAGCCTATATTTTCAACGTACTTCATCAAACACCATGCATGAAAAATCATCAGAAGTTTCATAAAGAGAAAGGAGTCAACCCAATTCACAATCCTTCAGGACTTCCATCAAATATATATGTTTACCATTATTTCTAAAAGACTTATCTATGTGAAACGCTGAGTTCTCCATGATCTATATGTAATATATAACCGGAAACTCTTAGAGAGATCTAAAACCAAGCATTCTAAATCCTCGATTTTCTGAAGCACAAGTAGTAACAAGTAACAAGTATCAAAATCAAAATCAAATAAAGAAATACATATTTAATATAAAACACAACACAGTCAATAAAGCAAGGGGATGAGAAAAGGGGTTGCACACCTCTGGTAGAGCGGTGTAGCACTATAGCTCGATTATCTTCCTAACTGCTATAGCTCAATATGATTGTTAGATTGAAAAAGACTGGTGGTTATTTTCTAGGTTTTGCGAAATATAGCGAAGAGAGGCATATAATATCGAAGGAATTACTGTTTAGGAGAGAGAGAGAGAGAGAGAGAGAGAGAGAGAGAGAGAGAGAGAGAGAGAGAGAGAGAGAGAGAGAGAGAGAGAGAGAGAGAGAGATCATATCAGGGAAGTGAAAGTGAAAGAACATCAAATTTTATTTGTTTGGTACTACTCTTTTTGTATTTCAGGTGGAAGCGCACGATGATCCCCAAATATTCGAATTCATATTTACGCTTCATATTTTTACTTGTTTTTTTTGTTGGCATTCCAATTTTTGGTTTAGACATTCTATTTAATTTTTAAAATTTTTTTATCGGTTGAATTTATATTGCTTTTTGAAAAACTAATTATAAATAATTTATTATAGGTTAATTTTTAATAAAACTGTTTATAAGATGTCTAAGGGGTGTCAATTTAGCAACACCTTTTTTTTATTTACTTATTTATTTGTTTTTTTTCCTTTTTGAACAAGGATAACTTAACACAATTCCTGCTCGTTTTGATATCGCTTAAGGGCGTATTCGGCACAGAGTATTTGAGAGCGTTTAAGAGCTTTTAGATTCTACCGTTTGACAAAATGCTTCATTTTGAACAGAAAGTTTCGTTCGGCACTATAAGCTTCTAGCGTTTAGTTTAAATAAAACACTCCAAATTCAAATGTTACTTCATTTAGCGTTCAACAAAACGCTACAAGCTAGAAGTTACCCGCTACTCACTATAAGTCACCGCTACCAGTTAATTTTGCCGAAAACGCCCTCAATATTATACTTTTGATAAAATTCATTTAGTTGTAGATTACATTTTTAAGTTTTATTCTTACAAAAAAATAGATCATAGAATTTATTTAATTGTATCATTCAAAATTTCTTTTTAGAGAAGATGACAAAAAAAGTCAATATCCTAAGGACACTAAATAGCAAAAAAAAAAAATAGTCTTTTGCCAAAGCTAGCCAACAAAATAGTAGGTGATTAAGAGATAGTCCAAATCAAACTTCGTCAACACCTTCCTTGCAAACCCATATATCTTGGTTATTCTCTTCTGAGACCATACTTCCTTTTGGGGACATGCGTTCAAAGAGTAGAAAGTCTTCAGACGTTCTCTTTCAGTTATGAGGATCATCTTCTGGGTGGAGAGGGGAGAATTTGATATAAAACTTGTTGTATAGAGAGATGGGAAGATCAAGTTAGTCTGTATCCTGAGTTCGGAGGTCATAATACATGAATGGTACTATGTCCAAGTCATGGATTATTTTTCTTTACAGAGTGGGGGGAAGACCTAGCATTGGATTGGGGATGTCTTAGAGCTTGAATTAGGATGCTCTCTTCAAGTGCTTGAGCGGTATATTCCTGAGACCAACCATTAGGCTTCCTGGTGGTCTGTTCGGAGCATTGAAATTCAGAGATAGGCTTTTTTTCCCTTTTCTTGTTTCTTGTTGAGAACCAAGATGATATGCTGCATGTTTTCATCGACGGTGAATTCATGAGGAGAGGAATCAGGGGATCTTCAAGAATGTTATTAGGTTTCCAAAGTAGAGAAACTTCATCGATTGGAGAAATTTTAGGCGAGGGAACTGGAGGGAACATCGATTGAGTGGTTCAGAAAGCTTCAATTGTGAGCTCATTCTTTGCCTTAGCCATTTCACGGCTTAGTTTTAGAACATCAGCTAAGCATGATGGCCATGATACAGCAGACCATATCATTTGCTCTTCCTCAGAAAGAATTTTTGCTGGAAACTTCCTTAGAGCTTGAATTCCTATCACTGCATTGGCGAAATATTTGTCATCTTCAGCATCATCATCATCAGATAGAGTACTTGTGAAAACAATCTAAACATATTCATCATCAGACTCATCTCCGAGTTTAAATTCCGAGGAAGGCTTCCAAGAAATAGAATGATCATTGTTGCTTGGGCCTTTTCCTCCTCTTGCATCGGATGGTTGGGCAACTGAGGCAAGCAAAGCAGAGTGCTAAAATTCTGAGATACGATTAAACACCTTCTGAAAGATGGTGTTCATCTACAAGGTAAGGGTGTCATATGCTTCAGCAGTCCAAGCCGGAGCTTTAGATGGTTAAATAAAGATGCAAGAATAGACAACATTTCATCGAACTTGTTGTTCAGAATGTCCATAATATTTCAGCAGGCTTGGAGGAGTTTGATGAGAACTTGTTGCGTGATGCGGTTCATCTCATCTTTCTTCTTAATCTCCTACTCCATCCTTTGAGTTTGTTTCTCATGCCTATCATGCGTCTGTTTGATCAGCTCATTGGTGGCGTTGATCATATCATCCTGAACTTTTAACATGGTGGTGATGGTATCCAGATAATGATCAAGACTTGAATTATACTTCCGCTTAAACTCCTCAATGGTGTGCTTGAGACGAAGGGGGACGAGTTGATCCAACTATTCCTAGTAAATACATACATAACAAAATCTTGTGGACCTTTGTCATTTACAGACATTCATAATCAATAACTCTACCTAAGGTTTGACATATCGCAACATATATAGACTTTACACCTTCCATGGGATAAATCATGGTCTTTACTTTAACAAGTACCAAGGAACACATCATGGTTTTCCATAGAATTGCTAGGGGCCAGATCCTGGTCTTCCATACATATGCTAGGGGCCAGATCATGGTCGTTCAAACATTTTTAAGGGTCACATCTTGGTCTTCCATGCAAGCATCACAAGGACAACTAGCATTGTACATAGTATAGTGAGAAGACTCACCTCACAAATGTAGTTGGCAGCTAACAAGCTCACATAAACGAACATCAGGTGCTACACTCCTCCTATTGAACCACACAAGGTAACACCTTATTCTACCCTCTAAAACTGACAAACTGACTACAAGTCAACCATGTCAAAAAGTCAATGGTCAACAAAAGTCAAAGGTCAACCAAGTCAACAACCCACCACGACATGGAGACCTCTTGGCCATGTTGTAGGCATGACAGGACAAAATAGTTGATAAGTAGGACATCACCACATCATGGACCCTCTTTGTCTATGTCATGGGTATGTCCAAACAAAACAATCACGAGGCTCTCCACCATGTCGTGGTTATCCTTTGGCTACATGTAGTTATCGGAAGAAGCCATTTTTTTCTTAATAAGGACTTAATCCATTAAGTCATTTGCTTCAACTTTCCAGAAGGCTTCCTTTCCCTTAACTGAACCAGAAAAGTCCTTACTTTATGGACATGCATGTTGAATGCATGTCTTTCCCAAAGTATGTCAAAATAGGGTAAGAAATGGAGTCAAAACTCCATGCATTGCACCAATCAACATGAAACTCTAGATTTGGAACATATGGTGACCAAGGGATCTCAACAAGTCATAAATTTGCCAACTTTACGAACCATTTATGCCAATATATCATGAAGGAAAATAAGCTTAAAAGTCAAGATCTATAAGAATGAATCATAAAGGTGAGAATTTAGAGACTCGCACAAATCCAGAAGATGCGCCAGGAGATGGAGAGAAGATGCTAGTTGATCCTTTGCTCAACAAAGCCCACCTTCAACCTTCGTATGGCCAAAATGCCAACAAAGAGCTCAAAAGACAATAGGATAGGCTAGGGTTCGAGATAGGAGGGTGGGGGCTGATGGGAAATGACCTAACCCTAGAGATAAGGACTTTAAATATAGAGGAAACCCTAAAAATTATGGGCTTGGGCTGCAGCACTCACCACTTCATGGCATCCTGCCTGCCAGGTCATGGCACTCACCAGGAATACGTGAATTATAAATGCCATGTCACGTCATGGTCATCCATGCAACACGTTGTGGCATAGGGTTCTTTTAAAAAAACCCATCTTTGATTGTAAAAAGTCTTTAGTTGATCTAATGTGGAAAATGGGGGTTACAACTCTACGCCACTTAAGTTAGATTTCATCCTCGAAATCTGTCCTCACAAGTTACTCTTAACTCCTTTTGAACCCCTTGTGGATTCTTCCGAGTCCACTCCCTAATTACACAAGCTGATGTCACCCTAAATGCTAGAATTTGCAGCTATAAACACAAGGACTTCCAAAACTAGTTCCATATGCCAACCCCAAGGGGAAATCCCCAAAGGTTTAAAACATGTTCACTGCAGCACTTAAATAATGCTCTATACGGTCACTTTCTTGAAACCCAAAATTCGATTCAATCCTTAGCAGGAAAAAACACGACTTAACGAAGAATCGAATACCAACACATCACGATTAAGCGACATCGACAAGAGTTAACTTCGTCATCCATAACTTGAAGACTCAAGGATGATGTTTGTCTTCTAGGAAGGCAAGGTCACCTTCATACATCAACAATGCCGACAAAAAAAACTCATAGATCTGACCAAATCAAGACCTACCCGACCTTACGCCGTTCCATTGATAACTGAAGAATAGAATTCAATACCAACTGATGAAGTTAAAAATCTCACACACAGTCACACAATGAAACTCTAACCAAAAGCTTGGACAACAAAGGCTACATAACCTATACATCAACACGACTCTAACAACCCTTAAGTCGAAGTAAGGGAAAACTAACAAACCAACAACTGAACAATGACAGTTATGTTTCAACCCAAGTGAAGGCTACATGCCACATTATATTCTTACACCACTCCCGACATAACTCAGCCAACGACTTGATTCACTCATGTGAATGTTGTGGTCCTCCAATAGTCTTACAATACTTCTGGCCTTTTTCAGCCATGTGAATGCTTTGGTCCTCCCATAGTCATAAAACACTTCCTGAATTTCCATGGGCTCCCACATAGTCTTCTGAACAAACCTACATGGATAGCAAGAAAAACTGACTGAATATGGACTCCAAATCTACTAGACCCATCGGGTATTTAGGTCGTGCTTGAAACCCAAAGCCTTAATCAAACAAGAATAAGCAGAGAGACCCTCACACAACCCTCAACCTGAACATAAAAACTAACCCAATTACGCTACTATCGATGCTTCACGTCTTCGTATGAAATAATCCTGACTCCTCAACATCTTCTTCCCTAATCACGACTGGCTGTTGAACATCATTCCTTGCATGAGCATCAATTCCTGTTAGTGACTTGAACCTTCTATCCTTTATCCTTGAATAAAAAATTTTGGGTGACATGCACACATGGAAATACTTTTATCTGGAAACGGGATTCTTCCTCACTTGGAATTGGCTAAAATCCAATGACTCCAAAACCAATCTAATTTATGGCCAACCCAAAACTATACCACTTGATTCCTACCAAGCACACCTGACATACAAAATCAAAAGAGAATATGAATCCTTTAAAGAAAATCCAAGAATTTCATCCTATGTCTACAACCCCTCAACAACAAGCAATCCAGTCATAAATAAGCATTCATTACGTAACTATAGTGACTGAAACAATACCATCCAACAGTTCATCAAAGATTATAATTCAAGCAACGAGAACATAAGAAGAAAAGATATCGATGACATCAACAATGCAACACTGGAACGAATGAGAGAACTGTTAACTCAAACTACAGCCCTTGGGACTCCAACTATCCCATGTCGTCCATCTAGTTACAATGCTCCCCATGTGAGCACACAATGCTTCACTGGTCGACTATGTTCCTCCTTCATCATATCCTTACCCAAAAGGGTGAAATACATTTGGATCCCATAAATTGACGAACCTTAATGATTAACAGGACCTTCTCCTGACAACTAAAAAAGTTTCCAATCATTAAATAAAATTGAACAGATCCTACCAATGCACAACTTTCCTAACTCAGAGTGAGATTTAAAAAACGCCCCAAGTGTTGCCAAAACATTAATCGGATCGTCCTTGAATACAAATGACATTCCAAACTGAACTCTATGTAGACCCGATGTTGTTCTTGAACAATGTCGCTGCAACATCTGAAATTCACTATTCAGGACAATCGCTAACCCGAACCTGCTAGAGGAATGGATCCCATGACCAAACACCCCGGGGTACACACACCCATAAACCAATATAGAATCCTTACAAAATTTTGGTGAAAGTTTGACGCAACAACTCAATTTCAACTTTTACAAATCAACACCTTCGAACAACCTCAGTTGTCGCCGACGAACGCAATAACCAACGATCACAAAATGGCTGATAAATTAAACCCAATGCTTCCAGACATTACTGAGCTAAGCCCACACGAAGATACACATACCGACCTCTGAATTTGATTGGCATATCAACAACTACCCATCCTTGACCATTAGATAGCAATCCATACTGCAAGCTAACCAATCTTTGTATATCCGATACACAACCTATGTTGTTCCAGTGACTCATAACATAATCTTCAAAGTCTTCAAAATGGACTACTGGCCACAACGACATCTCCATCCAACAACTTCTGATGTGAGGACAACATATACGTCCCTGAAAGAATGAACCTGACGGAAACTAAGTCTGCTCGTGATCTAACCAACCTTAATTATTTGTGACCATGAAGGTTTATGACAAATCCTTGAGAATGCGACGAGAAACTTCCCAACTATGATCAATTTGATGTTACCTAACCTTATGTTTCTTATACCACAAAAAAAAATCGAAGAAAAAAATCTAACATACCTGCACTACATATCCTTCGGGCCCATTGAACTGACACCATAAAATTGAACTGGCTGGTGATCCTCCAAGAAGGATTCCCACTTCTACTGCACTTAGGGTTCGAACCATCATTGACTGACGTCTTCCATACTAGAGCCTCACACCGACTCAACTAAATACATACCAACCTTGACTCTCATAATACGACGTAACATGTGATGATTCTTTCGGATAATGACCATAAACTCATAAAGAAATCCTAAAACTCAAATGGAAACCTTAGATTCTCTTCCCAACATCATTGCCTTAATCTTAGTGAAATCGATCATAATACTATTGGATTAATGAGGCACTTACGAACCGAACTTCGTGCAACCAAAAATTTCATTATAGGAATTTATCTACAATCTTATCCTCCTTTGAAGCTTCAAGAATCCCTTACAGATTCTTAAATAATAGCTCCGAAAAACTCAACATATCAATAGAACTCACCTTTATGAAGTAGAAACATCTTGATCCTCGTCGGATATGCCTAATCTTCTCTAAATTATGCCACATTTCCGACTCACAACATGGTCTTCACCTAGTCCGCTGAACCAATAAAAAAGTCGAGTCTTGAACATTCCAATGTAGAAAGACGTAAACGATTCACCAAGAAGCGAACGATACCCCATTACGGCAGAAAATGATGTGGAGAACATGCTTCCATTGTTATATCTATCAACTAACACGCATTTATTCCCTTCCTCCCTCAAATGTGGGAGGCTGGAAGAACATAACCCTCTCATAGAGAACGACTTCCCAATCCATCGATTGACCACCCACTCCTAGGATGCAATCCTCGGTCGATCATCATATCCGCCTCCTATATGAGTCCTACAACTCAAACTGGCACCACTTGAACAAGGTCTTCGTCACCTTACGATCAACTAACTCATACAAATATGTACCCTTCCGATACTAACTTTTTATAGTCACTAAGGCTGGAAATAATACCATGCTCATCTTCATCCATGACAACCATAACCAAATGACTAAAAAAAACAGAAACACTACAACGAATCATGGTACCAAACCATGCTATATACCCTCAAATAACTCCTTACAATTCCCATGATTTCCCTCGATTCGACCATGGATCATATGCTTCTAGTAATATGGTACCAATACTACCTTCAACACATATTCGTACTTTCCTCAAGAGTCATCTTGGATCCTCTAAGTCACTTCCCTTCGACCATTCTTATAGATCCTTGTGCCAAGCAACGTACTAAGGCACTTCCTAGGCTCTCCTGGGATTCCACATTGCATATAAGCATGTTCTAACATTGTTCCTAATCCGCTAGGAACCCTACTTCAGCTTGCTCTCAGCTGAAAAGGAAACTTCAACCAATGTTAATTAACTATCTTACAAATATGATATGACTGATAGATTCTATATTTAATACAAAATGATAAAAAAAAATCAGTTAACAAGAATGATATGAAATGAAATGAGCTCAATCTCCAATAACAAAGTACAACATAGAGTTCACAATTTAGAACTATTCTATGAGTGCTAGATGGTTACAAAAAGATCGATGCCAAGGAAAGAGTATAGCGCGCTATTTATAGACAAACTAAGCTAAGAATCCAAAGATGGAAAGGCCCATTTTGGAATCAGAATATGTACACAAAAATATTGAACACAACCATTTGACACAACAAATATAGACCTAACAATCTCCCCCTTTGTGTCAAATCGGAAGGAGGTCTTCACGTTAGTATTTGTACCTCAAAGATCCTTAGCATAATCTCCAGAAGAGAGCCTCGAACTGAAAAATACCAACGTATCATATCTGCAACACATTTGCTTGGTGATCTTCAGCAGAGGACAAGATTGTTTTAACAGCCAATAATGCGTATAGGTGTTTGTCCCTTAAAAAGAACATGTAGTTCTGAACCACTTCACCTCCCTTATCTTATAAACAATGCTCCAATTCTCCTTCCAAATGATTCATGCCTTCAAGTGATGGATGTTCATTGGTTGTTCTTTTGGCTTCAGATTAGGCCTCTTCTTCAGAACATATGCAATCTCAACATCCATATTCACAATTTCAAGAATATGAAACTCGATCATCCACTTCAAGAGTTCAATAATAGGCTAATACTTCTGAGCATCCTTCGCCACAATGTAGAATAGAGATAACCAATCGTAGTGGTTCATGAATGGCCATTCAGCCAATGTGAACTCATGAAGTACATGATTGGCACATCGAAATCCTTTAAACTGGATATTCAAGAAGTCTTCAGTCTGAATTGGCAATCCAACCTTCAATGCCATTATTCTCTTTAAGCTCCATGGATCATACTGTGGTTTCACACATTTCAAGTAAAACGAAAAGAGCTTTCAGTTTATTGCACTACCAGAGATCATGGATTTCACAATCTTTTCGAAGCACCGAAAGAGAAAATCCCTTGGAGTGATGGGAAAATCGAACTGACATTCCACATCGTTAGTTAAGTTAAAAGGGATTGTTGGCTCCAGCCTGTAGATATTCGGATCATCTATGGCTTCTTTATGTATGCGCTCATGAGACTAAGCTGGAAACAAAGATATCTGAGTTTCAAGGACAAGTTTCGCATTCGTTGCTTCAGATTCTTCTGCTTTGAATATGTTCTGAACAACATTGAGTCAAGCTCTTTGTCTCTTTTCTCTCTTTTTACTCGTTTCAAATTAGTCAAGTTCGCATCTTCATCAATTTCATCTTTCAAAATACCTTTGCCTTTGTCTTTTTCGTTACCTAAACCAGAAGCTTCATTATCCTTCCGATCAGTCTCCTTCTTGTTCTTTTCTTCCTCGTCTCCCCCTTGTTTCGCAGAATCCCTACTTCTCGAAACACCCTGTATCTGATTCAGCATGGCAAATACATGTTGAATCTTTTCAAAGAGGTTTTGTCTAAAAGAGACAGTTAACGAGGAATCACAAGTTTCAATGATTCGCATCAAGAGGTGGTTGATTTTAGAAATACACCCTTTGACTAAAGATCTCTCTTCTTCAAGTGTGGAAATGTGTTGGGTAGCATTCTTCAGTTTCACATTGAGAACCTTGGTTTTCTAAGTTTTCTCAACCAATTCGTCCAAGATCTTATTTTCAATGGCTAATTCATCTTATAACTTTTCAAGCTTTGTGATGATGGTTGTATGCAGTTCAGCATTGTCAACCTTGATGTTTGCATGTATCTTTTATAGAGCTTCTTTTTCGGTTTTCAACAATGAAAGAAATCCTTTTATCACCTTGTTCATGTTAGTCGTGTTTTTTTTCAGAAGAGATTCGAAAATCATTCATGAATTCTTTCACCTCTTGATGTAGTTTATCGACATTTCCGATCGCTTCAGACATCCTCTTTTCACAATCATGGATGGCCTTGGATGATTCTTCAATGACTTCCGCATTTGTGGAGGTGAGCATCTCAACAGTTTCCTTGTGAGTGGTGAGCAGATTCTCCTACTTTGTTGAAAAGAATGCGTTTGAATGATCTAGGATCGAGACAAGCTTCTCATTCAAATTCTTGAACTGGCCCTTTGTCATTGGAGCGTCACCTTTATCACTGTTGATATTAATAGTGAATGGGTTGAATACAAAATCAATAAACATTTCTTGATCGTCTCTGGAAAAAATCTCTTGATCCTCGTTGATAGGAGGAGTAGTTGATGTGTGTTGTTTGGAAGTCACACAGATATTGACATTTTCCCCCGCATCAGATGTGTTGACATGAATTCTTGAAGTTTGTATCTCCTCCGAAACGGAATTGAATATAGGGACTTCCATTGGAGTTGAGATAGTTGATATTGTAGGTATCGTGAATTCGGTAAAGCTTTGTGATGAAAGAGGAACTGAAAGTGTGGGTAGTGAGGTTTGAACAGAGGTTGTTGGTGGTGCAATTGTAGGTAAGGGTGGAATGGACGTGATTGGAATTGTGGTTGGGATGGTTGATGTTGAGGTTTCGGAAGATGTAGTGTTAAATGGAGGGGGTGGAGCTAGAAGGATGATATTCAGAAACGATTCTTAGATAATGGAGTCAAAATTATCTAAAGTGGGAACAAATGAGGAAGGAGGAGATGATACCTTCATGCTTTGTTTCGAATGACACTTCCTTCTTTATCCATTGTATTTTTGAACACCTACATCATACCAACAACCGAAGCATTTTCTAGAATGGGAACCAATCTCCATAATTTATTCCTTGCAAACTTATTTAGCTCCTCTTACATCGCCTGAACCCAATCTGCATGATCAAGTGTAACGTTAACAGTTTTAGGTTCAATTTTAGAAACAAAAGAATTATACTTGCAAAATCCTAATTTTGAAAATAAAGCCTTTTGTTTCGTTTTTTGCAATGCGTGTGTGAGAGCCCCTGAGAAAGTGTCTCCCATCACTTGGGATTTCGGATGATCTTTGGTCCACTTTGTTAATCGAAGGAAATTTTGATCGTAAATAGGATCAATTTAAACAACAACTTCCTCAAATTCCAATTGAGCATCCGAGTCGTTAGGTTCATGATTCTCCCTCTGGACATTTGCACTCGGTTCAACAGTTGTAGTAGAACTCTGCCCCTCGAATGTAGCATCATTATGAGTGATGGAAAGAGATGGAGGATCAGTTGACTCCGAAATCACTTGACCGTTCGAAGTTTCAATGTCTTTAGCAACATCATTAATTATCTTGAGTAATTCATCTTCCTGATTGTCTTTGGCTTCTGACTCTGAAGTGATTTCCTTTTCAGGTTCATTAAACAAACACAGAAAATCTTCATACAGAATCATGAGAGGAACAATTTTTTATTTTGTTGATGGAAAGATCTCATCCGATTGATAATTGCTCTTCTGATATTTCTTAACGTAGTTATCATCGAAAGTGACATAGTAGTTGTAAAGCCCGCAGATTCGGGCTAATCAATTTAGAGACAATGAGCATCAAAAATGACTTTTTGATAGAAGATTATTTAGAATAAATAATCTTAACCAATTTATAGTATATGTCACAAAGGTTCCGTACATATAAAGAACGCCGAAATCCGAGTTATAATGAAGAAGTTATGACCTGTCGAACTTTTACGGCAAAACCAGCACGACACCAGGAATCGTAAAATGTGAATTTTTGATCAACTTCTTTTTAGACTTAGATATCTAACTGAAAGATGTAGTATACATTAAACCAAGAGCGTACATGAAAAGAACTCCCAAATCTGACTTCGTATGAAGAAGTTATGATTTTTCTAACAATCTGACGAAACAGAGTCCGTATGTAGAAGTTATGAATTTTACACGGTCATTTAACAATGTAATTTTCTCATACTGTTAAATTTGAAATCGGTTGAGAATTAGCCAACAGAGTCAAAAGGAGAGTTGTAGATCTTGTCAATACCTACGTGTGGATAAAAAGAACGCCTAAAATGGAGCTCGTATGCGAATGTTATGGGGTTTAGAATTCGGCAGGGTGCTGCTGCGAATGGGGTGACGTGGCGCAATCTGAGCTATTGCTTTCTCCCCAAGTCTTGCCACCAGAAGGTGACATCTGGCACCCAACTTGACGAGCTGAGCTGTTTTTCAGCCTATATATACCATGAAAGAGTGCCTTCATTCTTCACACCAAAACCCACTTCTCTCTCACTCTAACTTCTCTATAAACCTCCCAAAACCCCCTTAAAGACCTAATAACCTCAAGGCACTAGAGGAAAGTCCTGGAGCGCCCGATTGCTCCGAGAAGAAGAGCTTGTCGTCTATGAAACTCTGCTTCAACTTATAATATCATTATTATGAACCTATAAATAAAGTTTATCAGTGGTTCAAAGTCGTTATACTAATTGAACTACTTACGGGAGAGGTTTCTAGAAAGGTCACGTTGGGTTTGGTTGTTGGATTTTAGAAAAGCTATATGTCGAAATGGTCCTGCCTCCAAACTGTCATGTCTGGCTGATCCTTACTTGATAGATCATGAAGTAGACTCTGAGTTAATGATGAATCTAGACTAATAATTAGTCGCAATAAATATTACACTAAAATCTAGTGTAATAATACTACGTTTCATTGAAGGATATCATATTGTTAAGAAGCGAAGCGCTGCTCGAATTTTGAGTCGTCACTTTCACAAGCGAGTCCATATTTACCTTCATCTTACACATAGATATGAAGTATTTTATATAAATTACGTGCTATGTATGCATATTATCTGAATACTTGATGTCTATACTATATGAATGATTTCATACATGTTATAAATGATTTAAACTGTATATGTGTTTTATATCTACGAATATCTTGGGTAAAACATGAGTAGATAAATGAGGAGGGATAAAAGAGGATATAAGTCAACACCGGTGACTATGGACTTAGTGTCTATTGTATAAACCCTGGTGACTATGGACTAAGTTCCACTTGCATAAACCCTGGCGACTATGAACTTAGTGCCTGTTGTACAAACCCTGGCGATTATGGACTTAGTGCAACTAGCATAAACCCTGGCGACTATGAACTTAGTGCCTGTTGTATAAACCCAGGCGACTATGGACTTGGTGTCTGTTGTATAAACCCTGGCGACTATGGAGTTAGTGCCTAATGTATAAACCCCGACGACGATGGACTTCGTGCCTATTCTTTAGGATACTCGTTAGGAATGAATGAACAAGGAATACCAAATTCTTAGGGTAGATCCTTAAGAGTAAAGAAGATAATGGGAACGGGTAATTGGGTTAACTATTTGATGATTAAACATAATAATTATATTATTGTTGGCTGAAAACCCTCTGTACTCACGAGGTTTCCCATCCTGACCCACTCAATTCATTTGTATCACAGGTGTTGATATGAAGTTACATTACACTGAAAGATTAAGGAGATATAAATCACTAGTGATAATGAATGTAAATTCTGTTTATGCTTATGTTTCTGTATTAATGATGACATCCCAATGTTTTAAAATGAATAAAATACATTTCTTTGGAAATGGTTTGATAGTGTATTTATCATGTTTTTTTTGGGAACAAATTCCGCAACACTTTTCTTTAAAAGGTTACTCTGATTTTCAAAATAAAGCATAAACAAATCGGTCTTTTCTGGCCATGAAAATGGGGATGTCACTGTTGGTATCAGAGCATTAGTTTAAGCGAACTAGGAATTTGTAGGATTTCTAGACATACACTTAAAATACTAACCAATGATCGTAAGGAATGTATCTACTATATTTTAGGTAGTGCATCTGAACTGACACAAGTACTAGCTTACTTTAGGATTAGATGCCTAAATTGCTTTTATGTGCTAAATGATTTGGGATGCCTTATGATGTTATCGTTTAATCGGATCTATGGTCTGTTGCCGACCGGATTTGGAAACTTTATGTGTTCTGATTTCTAAACGTTTAATTACGGTATTAGAAATGTCATGTAACTTTTCGAAAGATAAGAAGATTTATACATCTATCATAAATAAAGCTTTCCTATCTTAATACTCGTCACTGTACACCAAACGTCTGATTTGGTGTATAGATCGACATGGCGAGAACCCAAAGTGGAATCGGAAATGTTAATGCTAATGGCAATCGGCAACCTCAACCCCAAGTGATTCAGTAAGTATCAATAGTAGCAGCTGCACCTGAGCCAATCATGATGGTCAGAGTACAAGCGATGATCCAGATGATGTTGGATCATCAAATGGAGGAGACAAGACGATTACTGCTACAAAATAGGGATGAACCTACAATGCATGTTGATCAGCCCGAACTGAATGATGGGAAGTCTGAAGAAGGGAACTACAGTAGGACTGTTGGTCAAGTTGAACCACCAGTGGTTAGAAGGAATAACCAAGCTAGAGGAAATGACAGATGAGGATGCAAGTACAAGGAATTCATGGCATCCAAATCACCATGTCTTTCTGGAAGCCCAACACCGGTGGAAGTTATGGACTAGATCTCCGAGATGGAGACAATGTTTAAGAGTTGCGAATGTAGCAACAGACAGAAGACCGCTCTCACGGTTCCTCTATTAAAGTCTGGAGTACTGAGCTGGCGGAAGCTACTAGATAATACGATGCCCAAGGGAGAAGCAAGCAAGATGTCTTGGGAAGATTTCTTGGTGCAAATAAAAATGTAGCACTACTCTGAGCAGGATCTTCTGGAGATCAACAACAAATTCTAGAATCTGAAGAAGGAAAGGATGAGTGTCACCGAGTATGCTGCAAGTTTTACGGAGAATATGAAGCTTGTTCCTTACCTAGTTACAACTGAATTCTCCAAGGTCAACAAGTTTTCCCATGGATTACCAACGGACGTTGATCCAATGGTCAAGCAAGCAACCACTTTAAAAGCCACCATCTGGGCAACCAGGATTGTTGAGACCCAGATTAGTGAAAATGGACTGGAAAGAGCTGAAGTTGGCGAGGAGGATCTTCAAAGTCAAACAAAGAAAGAAAATTTTCAAATTTTGAAGGATTAGGTGGAGGAGGAAGAGGAGGAGATGAAGCCAAGTGGTGCGAGAAGTTTAAAAAGAAACACTTCAGGAAATGTAGCAAGGAGGTGACTTGCTACAAATTTGGAAAGATAGGGAATTACACCAGCAAGTGTGCATCCAACAAGAAGGTGTGATACGGATGTAACAAAGAAGGGCATATTTCTAGAGACTGCCGAAAGAAAAATGAGGCAGTAAGGCCAAACACACCACCAAGGCCAAGGGCATTACACATGATCCTCGACGAAGCAGAAAAAAACGCGAGGAATCGAGGATGAGGACTTTATATCCAAAGCTCGAGTTATGCAGTAGCCATATGGATAGTATCGTATGGTGTAGCCTATTAGAGGCATAGTCTAGGGTGAACTTGAACACCTAAGTAATCGTTTCAAGGGATAATATAAAACCTTCGTTTTGTTATCTGGTGTGTGAAGTTGTTATGTGATTTTCTTTTATGGTAACATGGAAAACTGTGAGACAATACTTGGGAGGAGTACGAGTAGGTGTGACTGGTAGTAGAGGCCTATACTACCGGAAGCACTAGACCCGTGCTTGGATTAGGGAAAGTCACAAGGTTACCAAGAAGTAAGTAATTGATTTCGTTTTCTTCGTGTATGTCCTTACCATTGTTTTGTTAATGAATAAGAAGATGATTGTTATTCCAACCTAGTGGTCTTGTGAAATTGAGTCCGACTAATATAAGTATGTTACATGGTTCATAGAACCAAGTTCGATGTAGCATCTAACTTAAACTAGACAGTTGAAGTGAAAGATAATCTAAACGATCAATAGAAGTATCACGATTGTTGTAAGAGCTTGTAGCTAGAAGTGATACATGCTAGAATGTGATTATATCACATTAGAGCATGAAGGAAGTTGTTTTCAAGTATGGAATTTGACTCTAAAAGACCTGAGTCTAAGCATTGCATCATATGATGAGAGGTCATTAGAACATGACGCATCGATCTATTATGGTAATAGAAGAAAAGAACTTATCTTAAGCTTTTTAAGAAGAATAAGGTGTCTAGAATAATTATCGATATTGTGACTTAAAAGTCACGATTAAAATTCCAACATGAGATAGAGAGCGGGTGCAAGACCGAGCATCGTATGTAATAAGAAGTCCAAGAGATAGATATTCATTAAAAGGAACATAGAAGTTACGATCATTACCTAGGATGAAGAGATAACATATGGAGTCATTATACAAGCCATATTTAGTTGATGATTTCGGGACGTAATCATCCTAAGTGGGAGATAATTGTAACGCCCACAGATTCGGGCTAGTTAATTAAGAGACAATGAGCATCAAAAATGACTTTTTGATAGAATACTATTTAGAATAAATAATCTTAACGAATTTATATTATATGTCACAAAGGTTCCGTACATATAAAGAACGTTGAAATCCGAGTTATAACGAAGAAGTTATGACCTTTCAAAGTTTTACGGCAAAACCGGCACGATACCGGGAATCATAAAAAGTGAATTTCTGATAAACTACTTTTCAGCCTTAGATATGTAAATGAAACATGTATTATACGTTAAACAAAGAGTGTGCATAAAAAGAATGCCCAAATCTTACTTCGTATGAGGAAGTTATGATTTTTCTATGATTTGGCATAGCAATGCACAACCCAGAATTCGAATTTTAGATCGATCGATTTTTGGCCAACGCAACCTAAATGATAATTGAATATATCATTAATAGGATCTAAACTATAAAAATATAGACAAAAACGGAGTCCGTATTTAGAAGTTGTGAATTTTACACGGTCATTTAACAGTGTAATCTTCTCATGCTGTTAAATTTAAAATCGGAGGAGAATTAGCCAACAGAGTCAAAACTAGAGTTGTAGATCTTGTCAATACCTATGTGTGGATATAAAGAACGTCGAAAACGGAGCTCATATGCAAAAGTTACGGGGTTTAGAAGTCGGCAGGGTGTTGCTGCGAAGAGGGTGACGTGGCGCGATCTAAGCCATTGCTTTCTCCCCAAGTCTTGCAACCAGATGGTGACATGGGGCACCTAACTCGACAAGTTGGAGGCCTAACTCGACAAGTTGAGCTGTTTTTCAGCCTATAAATACCATGTGAGAGTGCCTTCATTCTTCTCACCAAAAACCACTTCCCTCTCACTCTAACTTCTCTGTAAACCTCCCAAAACCCCCCTAAAGCCCAAATAGCCTCAAGGCACTAGATGAAAGCCCTGGAGCGCCCGACAGCTCCGAGAGAAGAGCTTTTCAGCTCTGAAACTCTGCTTCAGCGAAGTCCGATTTTGCGAATAATGCGCTATAAGTGAGATATGCTTACCCTACTTCAAATATAGCTTATAATATCATTATTATGAACCTATAAATAAAATTTATCAGTGGTTTAAAGTCGTTATACTGATTGAACTACTTACAGGAGAGGATTCTAGACTGGTCACGTTGGGTTTGGTTGTTGGATTTTAGAAAAGCTATATGCCGAAATGGTCCTGCCTCCAAATTGTCCTGCCTGGCTGATCCTTACTTGATAGATCATGAAGTAGACTATGAGTTAATGATGAATCTAGACTAATAATTAGTCGCAATAAATATTACACTAAATCTAGTGGTAATAATACTAGGTTTCATCAAAGGATATCATATTGTTAAGAAGCGAAGCGCTGCTCGAGTTTCGATTCGTCACTTTCACAAGTAAGTGCATTCTTACTTTCATCATACACATAGATATCAAGTATTTTATATAAATTACGTGCTATGTGTGCATATTATTTGAATACTTTCTGTCTATACCATATGAATGACTTCATACATGTTATAAATGATTTAAATTGTATATGTGTTTTGTATCTACAAATATGTTGGGTAAAACATGGGTAGATAAATGAGGAGGGATAAAAGAGGATATGAGTAAACATTGGTGACTATGGACTTAGTGCCTTTTGTATAAACCCTGGCAACTATGGACTAAGTGTGACTTGCATAAACCCTGGCGACTATAGACTTAGTGCCTGTTGTATAAACCCTGGCGACTATGGACTTAGTGCCACTTGCATAAACCCTGGCGACTATGGACTTAGTGCCTGTTGTATAAACCCCGACGACTATGGACTTAGTGTCTGTTGTATAAACCACGGCGACTATGGAGTTAGTGCATGTTGCATAAACCCTGGAGAAGATGGACTTCGTGCCTATTCCTTGGGATACTCCTTAGGAATGAATGAACGTGGAATAGCGGATTCTTAGGGTAGATCCTTAAGAGTAAAGAATATAATGGGAACGGGTAATTGGGTTAACTGTTTGATGAATAAACATAATAATTATATTATTTTGGGTTGAAAACTCTATGTACTCACAAGGTTTCCCAACCTGACCCACTCAATTCATTTGTATCACAGGTGTTGATATGTAGTTACATTACACTAAGAGATTAAGGAGATATAAATCACTAGTGATAATAAATGTAAGTTCTGTTTATGCTTATGTTTCTGTATTGATGACGACACCCCGATGTTTTAAAATGAATAAAATACATTTCTTTGGAAATGCTTTGATAACGTATTTATCATGTTTTTTTTTCTGGGAACAAATTCCGCAACACTTTACTTTAAAAGGTTACTCTGATTTTCAAAATAAAGCATAAACAAATCGGTCTTTTCTGGCCGTGAAAATGGGGATGTCACAATAGCTTTTTTCAATTCTCTTGGATCTTTTTTAGAACATGTTATGCCTTTAATGTCAAAGAATATCCCAGAAAGATACCTTTTTCTGCTTTTTCATCAAATTTGGTCTGGTGTTCCTTGGAATTGAATATAAATCACCTAGATCCGAACACATGAAATAATTTAACATTAGGTTTCCGAATGCTCAAAATCTCATATGGAGTAATCAGATAACATTTGTTCATGTAAGAGTGGTTTTGAGTGAAACATGTAGCTATGACATCTGCCCATAAATACAAAGGTAGATTCGCAAACGAGAGCATTGTTCTTGCAGCTTCACAGAGAGAATAATTTCGTCTTTCAACTACACCATTCTGCTGTGGAGTGTAAGGTGAATAGAAGTTGTGTGAAATTCCTTTGTTCATCAAAAACTCTTCCAATGCGTGATTTTTGAATTCCAAACCATTTTCGCTTCTTATATTTCGAACAGGCTTTCGTAACTGCAGCTCCACCTTTTTGATAAAATCGATCAACTTCTGAGTAGCTTCTAATTTCTGTTTAAGAAAGAATACCCAGGAAAATCATGAAAAATCATCAACAATAACCAAAATATGTTTGTTACCACAAATGCTTTCGATTGCCGATGGACCACAAAGATCAATGTGCATTAACTCAAGTGGTTCGATGATCGTTGTATTCATGATGGATGAATGACTCTTTCGGGTTTGTTTTCCAAGCTCACAGGCAGCACAAAGGTGTTCTTTCTCGAATTTCAAAAGTGGAAGACCCCGAGCAAGGTCACTAAGCACGAGCTTGCTGAGAAAGCCTTTTGCTTTATAACTAAATATCGTCTGAAGATGCTTTCTTGAGAAGACAAATAGAAGATTTGCATTGAATCAGATTGAGGTAAAGTGGGCACATTTCTCATTTTCTTTTTGATTTTTGAAGATCAACTTTTGTTTTCTTCTCGATGATTTCTGAACCTTCATTGTCAAAGGTAACTTTAAGCCTTGTACCAAAGGAAACTTTAATCCCTGTACCTACAACCAGTTGTGAAACAATGATCAAATTATGTTGTAAACCCTTAACATATGCTACCTTTCGGATTGTGAATTCGTCGTTGGTTATTATTTCATGACCCTTTATTTCACCAACTGCGTTATTTATGTAGTTTACTTTTCCACCATCTTTTAATGTCTGGAACTTTCTTAATTATGATTTCCTTCCAGTCATGTGACACGAACAACCGCTATCTATGTACGATTCCGAATCGTACTGTTTGTCACGCATCACCTGCAAAATGAATGAGATTTAGGAACCCAAACCAAGTTGGCACCTTGTGAGAATTTTTTTATTGGATAAACTTTTGTTTTATCTATCCAAAAGGATTTTTTGATCAAATTCATGTTTGCTCCTTTCTCCATTTTGTAAACCTTCATTTTGTTATCACAAATATTTATTTCAACAAACTTTGTTCCTTTATTATTAATGTGCTTTTTGTAATGCAAAGACATCTTTTACATAAAATCATTTTTTCCTTTCTCATTTTTGATTCATACTCTTCAAGAGTAATTTCCGGTGTGGAAACAACTTTCTTATTGACATAAACATCTTTTGCTTTAGCAACCTGTTTTGAGATTTGAGTTTTTGGAGAACCACATAATTTTGGGTTGTCAATTTGAGACAAATTATTATTCTGATTTGGAGATCTTGGTGAATAAACGGAACTTTGATTAGAATTCATTATTTTCTTCCAATATTGTTTTCTTTTGGCTAAGTTCTTTTTAATCGAGCAATCATCTGCCTTTTTCTTTCAATGATTTCCTTAATTGATTTTTTATATCGAGCATTCATTTGCCTTTTCTTTCAGTGATTTCCTCAATTGATTTCAGAATAGGTGCTTTCGGTTTTGCTTTTCTTTGAGGTAAATTATGCTTTTCAAACGAAGACTCACTTGATACATCTTTTGTACCACTTGGTCCTGCCATATCATAACCATTACTTATACGATTCAGAGGTTCTGAATCGTATTTGCCTTTAGATTTCAAAGATGTCATTTCCAGAAGACCTTTCGTTTCATCTGCATTGTCAATTGGCTTTGATCAAAAGTGATCTTCACAACCTTTTGCATTATCAGAAGCAACAATGGACGTTAATTTGGAAGTGTCATTTTTGTCTAGTCCTGATTTTACAAAAACTTGATTAGGGGTTTTCTGAATTCTTGGGAAAATAGTTGCTTTCATTTTAAAAACTTTTGAACCTGGATTTTCAACAATTTGAACAAATTCAACTGAATCATCTAAAATTAAACATTTCTCTAGTTCATCAATTTCTTTCACAAAAGCAGAACAATCAATTTCATCTTCTACATGAATTTCACTTATTTCACTTTTATCAAATTCAGAAACATTCTTAGAAATGAGATTATTATCTAAACTCATTTTTTTGCACAATGAATTATACTTCTGCGAAGTTTTCATTAAGATTTCATTTTTATATTCTTATTTAAGATAGTTTTCAACATGTTTTTTGTAACGCCCTCAAATCCGGGCTAGTCAAATTAGAGGCAATAGGGGTCGAAAACGACTTTTTGACAAAAGATTATTTAGAATAAATAATCTTAACCAATTTTTAGAATATGTCAAAAGGTTTCCGTACATATAAAGAACGTCGAAATCCGAGTTATAACGAAGAAGTTATGACCCGTCGAAGTTTCGCGACGAAACCGGCACGATACCGGGAAGCGTAAAAAGTGAATTTACGATAGAGCGAGATTTAGCCTTAGCAATCTAAGCGAAAGTTGTAGAATAGGCTAAACTAAGAACACCGATAAAAAGAACGCCCAACTCTGACTTCATATGAAGAAGTTATGATTTTTCGAAGTTTCGGATTAGTAGTGTACAACCCGAAATTCGAATATTAGATCGAGCGGTTTTTAGCCGACACAACCTAAACAAGAATCGAAGATCTCAAAAAGAGTAGCGTAACGAGAAAAAGATGGGCGAAAATGGACGTCGGATGAAGAAGATATGAGGATTTAACGGACCAATCCTGTCCCGGCCTGTTAATAATATAAAATTTAAAATTGAGTCAAAATTAGCCGTTGAAGTCTAAACGAAAGTTGTAGAGTACTTTCCCACCTTCGCGTGGATATAAAGAACGTCGAAAACGGAACTCGTATGTGAAAGTTACGAATTTTTAAAGTTGAAGCATGAAATTGCGAAGTCTGTTGCAAATCCGATGACGTGGCTTAATCTTGACCATCGCTTGCTGATCACGGCTCGCTTCGGATGGCCGACACATGGTCCTCGCATACGCCCCGCATCCGAAGTCCGTACGCCCCGCGTACCCTCGCCTTATCTGTCCGATGTACGAAGCCAGCTGTATCCGACCTGGAAGCCTTATCCGAGCCATTATGCCCAGCGTAGGTCCGAGGTACGCCCAGCGTACCGAGGCCTCGTACGCTATATAAAGGGCCGAAGGCAACATCATTTTTCACAACAAATTCCATCCTCTCTCTAGTTTCTTTCTCTCTCTATAACCCCAAACCACCCCTAAACCCTAGATAAACCCCCTAGCACCCTAAGGAAGCCCCGAGGCTCCCGAAGTCCCGAGAAAGAGGAGTCTTTCAGTTTCGAAACGTTGCTCCAATTATGTTCCGGTTTTCGATAAAATTCGCTGTAAGTGTGGTACGCTTACGCAATTTTTAATATAACTTTTAAATAATTATAGGAATGTTATTAGGTCCTTAAAATAATTATGTGGGCTATTATTATGAGTTATATTGAAGGTTATTAACGCTTATATAATAATAATAATAGCAGACTAATTAATTTGTCGCGGTTATCGTTAGAACAAACCCTAGTGGTATTGGTACTAGGTTTTATCGAAGGAAATTGTTTTGAGAGTATCGAAGCACTGTCCGAGTACTGAGTCATCACCTTTCAGGTGAGTGCATGGTCCCCTTCAACTTACACATAGATATGAAGTATTTACTACGTACTATGTGTGCATATTGTCTGTTTACTTGCTGTCTATGTTCGGTGAACGATTTTATACATGTTTTAAATGATTTAAACTATATATGTATTTTATATCTACGAAAATGTTGGGGGTAATACATGGGTAGATGTAATAGATAAAATATGAGTTGGATGATGAGTTGAGAGGTGAAATAGACCGTAAGGTGAGGGTGAGAGGTGGACGATGTGAGAAGCCTTTTTTCCCAAATGATGGCCCCGTCATTCAGCAGAGTATGGATGACAACCACGGACTATTCTAGATAGTACAGTGGAACACTAGCAGGCTCGCAACCTGTAGGTATTGTGAACGACGTGTTCAGTGGTGTACTCTAAAAACCCATTGATATGTATTGCGAGTGGACTCTCGAAAACGATACTGTCAATAAAACCCGGCAGAAGCGCCTAAAGGGCTCTACCGGCGGAAGCGCCTAATAGAGAACCTCATAACCCCGGCAGATGCGCCAAAAGGACTATTTCGGCAGATGCGCCCCATTGAGAATGTCACAATTTTGGTAGTTGCGCCCTAGTGACAGAACTAGTAGATTGTGCTTGACAGATGTGTCATTTACAACAATGGAATTCATACCTATTCCTTAGGATGCTCCTTTGCAATGAAGGAACAAGAAATAGTTGATTCTTAGGGTAGATCCTTAAGAATAAAGAAGATAATGGGGATGGGTAATTGGGTTAACTGTTTGATGATTAAACATAATAATTATATTATTGTGGGTTAAAAACCCTATGTACTCACCAGGTTTCCCAACCTGACTCACTCAGTTTATTTATATCACAAGTGACGATATGAAGTGACATTACACTGAGAGATTTAAAGAGATGTAGATCACTAGTGTAAATAATTGTAAGTTCTGTTTATGCTTATGTTTCTATATTAACGATGACATCCCAAACGTTTTAAAATGAAATAAATAAGCTTCTTCGAAAATGTTTTAATAACGTATTTATCATGTTTTTCTGGGAACAAATTCCGCAACATTTTTATTAAAATAAGTACTCTGATTTTTATAAAGCATAAACAAAATCGGTCTTTTCTGGCCGTGAAAATGGGGATGTCACATTTTTGTTTTCTTTGGACTTAATGAATTCTTCAATTTTCTCAAGTCCAATTTTATATGAATCAGAAACATCATCTCTTGAAGAAACAATAGATTCACATTTATATCAATCTGCGTCAATTTCATCTTCTTTTAACTCAAGGAAAGGTAAAATCATTTTATGCCAACTATTACCAACTTCACAATTCAAATGCAGTTCAGAAATTTTAAGATACAGACATTTAGCAATCAGAAAAAATATGTTTCTTTATTTCAAAATCACTTGACTATCTCTCTTAAGTAAAATTACATTGTCTCTCAATCTATTCAACTCTACTTCCAATGCTTCTATTTTTATGCTCATCTCCTCATTTTTAAAGGTTACCCTGCTGAGATTATCATTCAGATTAGAATTACTTGTATGAGTTCTTTTTAAGCTATCGCTAAAATCAGAAATCATATAATGTAAATCATTCAGTTCAGAATCATAAAGAGATACAGGAATATTAAGAGATTTAAGAATGGAATGTACCTTATCCACAAGTCGTTCACACTCACTAACGTGCTCCTTCATTGACTTTGTGGTAAAGCAGCTAGTCGTAGCTTTTCCTCCATCCGTTGCATAACCCTTCGCTTCTGAATTCACATTCTTCACCATCAGACACCTTCCAACAAATCCACTCTCTTCCAATTTCACCACCAAACATTCTCCATGAGTTAACTTTCTCACTTCATCATCTTCAAAATTTGTTGACCAGACCTCTACCTTGCCATCATCTTTGTCTTCCTGAACCATCGGCACCAGTTTGCATTTGCTATTGCCTGCTTTTAGATTTCCTCAAACTTCTAAACATAGTACGATTCATCCTTCACCTTCTCCTTCTTATCATTCTGCTTCTCAACATGCACTCCTTCACAAAGTGATTCTTACCATGACAGTAATTGCAACTTCTCTTCATCATTCTGAAAGCTCTTGTAATTTTCTTCTCTCGGCTTCTCATAGCTAGAGTTACCTGGCTTATATTTGTTTCTGAACCGAGAGAAATTCTTTTTGAAGAACTTCTTTATATTTGACACCGTTAACACTTTGTCTTCTTTTGTGAGATCATTATCCGAGATGTCAGACTCGTAATCGTCAACAATAGACTTCATCTGCTTATCGCCTTTCGTAAGTAATGCCAATGAACCAACACTTGAAACCAGCTTTGTTTCCTTCGTAACCTCTTCTTCATGAGATTTCAGAATCCCAACCAGTTTCACCAAAAAATAATTTTTGAATTGTTCATGGGCTTTCACAGTTGCGACAATTAACTTCCATTTAGATCTGAGACCATTCAAAAAAGTAACCTTCTCTTCAATGACTTTTCTCTGAAGGTTATACTTCAGCATCTTGCTCAACAGATGATTGAAAAGATTGATTGTCTGTTCGAGATTCTCTTCAGGCATTTTGTATGAATGACCCAAATTCTGACAGGAGTGTAATCTCCAAGGAATGTTCCAAGTCGTCAGCACCAGAGTACAACTCCTTCAGTCTGTCCCAAATCCCTTTGGTAGTATCATACGAATTCACAAGGCGAAAAGTGTCTGGAGAAAGAGCAAATCTGATGATTCGTATAGCCTTCAGATTGCACATTAAGTTGTCATTTGGGATTTTTTTTGTCATCATCAACAATTACATCATACTAAGCTTGAGTTTTAACTTCTTCTCTATTTCCGAAATACTTGTACGTCTCAACAGTCACGGCATGCCAGATGCTAGATATGTGAGTTTCAATCCCAAGTATGTAATCCCCAAAGTGAAGAGCCCATATTTCATAATCTTCTGGGAAACGGATTGGAATCCTTGTAGTTGATTTGATACTACTAGGAAGATTGAATGAGAATCAATGAAGGTTGTCTCTCAACATTTTGAGAGATTTTAGTCAAAAACTAAATATAGAGCCAGATACGTAAACAAAAATCAAGTTCAAGAAAATAGCCAGATCTATGATCTACAATCATTTTGCAAAGAAATGAGTGCAAATTGTGGAAATGATTGAGATAACACAAAAACAAATCTGAGAAAACATTGAAAAACCCTTTTTTGCTCGACAGAAGAATAGAAATTGATTACACTATCTTGTGCTCCGATACCAATTGATAAGACCGATAGATTCTATATTCAATACAAAATGCTAAAACAAATCAATTAACAAGAATGATATGGAATGAAATGAACTCAATCTCTAATAATAAAGCACAAAGAATAGTTTGCAATTCAGAATTATTCTACGAGTGTTGGATGGTTACAAAAAGATCGATGCCAGGGAAAGAGTACATTGTGCTTTTTATAGACAAACTAAGCTAATAATCCAAAGATGGACATGCCCATTTCGGAATCGGAATATGTACAAAAAAAATTCCGAACACAACTATTTGACACAACAAATATAGACTTAACATAATATAATTACATGAAACAAAGATTAAACAATCTTTGGACTGAAAGATCCTGCCCTATAATAGTTGGTCTCAAACAAGAAATGTGCAATAGAGCCAAATCAAACATTCTAAAACCATTTAATCTTTGTGGCATGTAACCTAATGTATTTGCTTAATAATTAATTAACATCAATATAGGCCTTACATAGCACAAAGCAAGCACCAAATACAGCTGGAAATAAAGGCATCATAAAGATCATACATTTCTCTCATGCAACTCTTGAATATCCTTAGCCTACGTACTATCATGCATATCTAACAATTCACATATCAGGAATAAAAAGGCATCTTTCATAAGCAGGCATTCTAGCATGCATCCCTGAGCAAATCCTTATTCTAACTTCTAGCATGCATATCAAATAATAACACATATAACACAACCACAAGTATGGGTTTTTTGAGAATCACTTACCTGAGTTCCACTGATGGCATGCATCACACCCACTTTTTATGGTAAAAACCCTTTTAGAAAAAAAAATCTTTAAAAAAATCTTATCAATTCCTTAGTGTGAGTTTTGACACACTTGAGAGTGTGCCCAAATCCCTCAAACTAAGGTTGTGATTCCAACTTATAACATACCAAAAATTACAAGTAAAAATTTCATTTTTCAAACAACCGAGACCATTCATTCATTTGTTAAAAAGATAATCAAAGTGTAAAGTATCCCCAAACATCAGAGTAAAATCATAAAATATTCAGTGCATAATAGAACTCTGGCGGATGGGGTGTGATCATGTCGAGCCCCTCCCTTCAGAACCAGAAGTACCTGAAACAATAAACATAAACCGTAAGCACAAAGCTGAGTGAGTTCCCCAAAATACCACATAACATACATAAAATGGGTCTATTTCAACCCCAGGTGAATTCTATGAGCCAAACCATATTCTGAAAATATCTCGCTACCATGAGCCAAATCATATTATAAAAATCACCTCCTACCATGGGCCAAAACATGGTCTTTATTTTTATAAGTACCAAGGGCCACATTCTAGTCTTCCATATAATTTCCAAGAGCCAGATCCTGGTTTTCATACATATGCTAGGGGCTACATCCTTGTCTTCCACGCATGCATCACAAAGACAAATAGCATCGTACATAGTATAGTGAGAAGTCGTATCTCACAAACACAGTTGCTAGTTAACAAGCTCACATAGATGAACAAAGGATGGTACACTCCTCCTAATGTACCACACAAGGTAAACCCTTAATCTACCTTCTAAAACCAACAATTTGACTACAAGTCTACCAGGTCAAAAAGTCAACGGTCAACAAAAGTCAAAGGTCAACCAAGTCAACAACCACGATGACATGGAGACCTCTTAGCCATATCGTGGGCATGATAGGAAAAAATAGATGATAAGTTGGACAACGCCACATCATGGACCCTTATTTTCTACATCATGGGTATGGCCAAACAAAACAATCGCGAAATCGAACTTCACCACATCATGGTCATCCTTTGCCCACTTCGTGGCTATTGGAAGAAGCCATTTTTCTCATTAAGGACTTAATCCATTAATTCCTTTGCTCCAACTTTCCAAAAGGCTTCCTTGCCCTCACGTGAACCATAAAAATCCTTACTTTATGGACATACATGTCCAATGCATGTCTTTCCTAAACTAGGTCGAAATAGGGTAAGAAATGCAGTCAAAACTCCATGCATTGCACTAGACAACATGAAATTCTAGATCTGGAACATATGATGAGCAAGAGACTTCAAGAATTGATAAAGTTGCCACTTATATCTAAACCAACCATTTATACCAACATATAATGAAGGAAAATGAGCACAAAATTTTAGATCTACAAGAATGAATCATAAAGATGAGAACTTGGAGACTCACACAAGTCCAGAAGATGCACCAAGAAATCGTGACAAGATGCTAGCTAATCCTTTGCTCAACAAAGACCTCATTCAACCTTCAAATGACCAAAATCCCAACAAAGAACTCAAAAGACAAGAGGTGAGGCTAGGGTTTCTAGAGACGAGGTTGGGGGCTGATGGGAAATAACCTAACCCCTCCTGGGCTTGGGCTGTAGCAGTCACCACATCGTGACATCCTTCTTGTCACGCCATTTCCTCACCAGGAACACACGAATCATAAAAAAACATGTGACGTCGTGGTCAGCAATGCACCACGTCGTGGCATAGGTTTTCTCTCCAAAAAAACTCATCTTTGATCCCAATAAGTGGGGAGGGGAAACTTTAGTTAGATAAGATAGTATTTTGCGTGGTTATGATATTGTTGAACCTAACTGTGTATTGCTTTGTTGAAAGCCACTGTGAGAATTGTAATAGTTTATTAGAACAATGATATATTAAGTTGTTTAAATTAATTTTTATATAGATGACTTGGTTACTCACTAAGCTCGTTGTAGCTTACCTTTTTCTTGTTGTGTGCCTTTCGGGTTCTTGTAGACTTGGAAGAAAGACGTATGTTAGTAGAGCTCGGCTCAGATCATCGTATTGGTGTTATATATGATTCTTTTGATAACTTCTTGGACTGATTTATTAATGCGAACATACACTGGATTTATTATGAGTTATGATTCAAAACAAAACTTTTTGGGTGTATTATATATTAAAATTCGGGTGTTACAATATATATATATATATATATATATATATATATATATATATATATATATATATATATATGTTCAGGTTTATTTGAGACCATGATAATTTTGTGAAACCGTGAAACAAAATCTAAAAATAATTTTAAAATGCAAAATAAAAGGAAAAATCTAAATATTCGTGTTTTAATTATTATTTTCGGAACTTTATTTACCTAAAACAAAAAAAAATTACCATTTTTTTTAAAATACGTGAAATATTCTAATAGAATATTACACTGTACATTTCTAATATGATTTTTAGAATATTTAGAATATTCTACTAAAATATATAAAAAATGTATTTTTTTGTATTTATTTTTATTTTTTTTGGTAGTGTTTTTTGTAAAAAATTTATAAAATATTCTACTAAAATATATAAAATACGTTTTTACTACAATACTATACATATTAAATTCAAACAAGAATAATAGCATACAAATGGATACAAATGGTGTTCTCACGTTCTCACAATAAATACTGTTTTCAAATAAACTTAATTATATATATATATATATATATATATATATATATATATATAGAGAGAGAGAGAGAGAGAGAGAGAGAGAGAGAGTTTGGATTTTAACTTTTTTTTCGTACACTAGAGTTATGAATACAGTAATAATTTTAAATTGTAACATGAAGACCATTGTACATTACAGCCAAATCTCACTGGGTTCTTCATTGACTAGAGATTTCAAATCCTTTTGGGAGTGGGATGGTTTTTATGACTTATGATGCATTATTACCACGTCATACATAATTGTACGCTTACTTTTTTCTACAAACGTAAAAAGAGATTCTTTTACGTTAAAAGTAACTTGATTTCTATAATTTTCTCTAAACAATAAGTACCGGTTCAATTGTTAAATATTTGACATCTTCGGTATGGGAATTTTGATAATTTATGAATATTTCTATCTTTTATCAGTTTACAAAAAATGTGTTTGTTAGTAGGAAATTTTAATTTTAATTTTAAACAAAAATCATATAATTAAAAAACATCAATTACTTTTTGGGTATTCATACGGAGGCTTTTAATGTTTCTAATATTTCTACACATATAATATTTACAAGCTACCAATTAATATATATATATATATATATATATATATATATATATATATATATATATATATATATATAGGGAAGAGTTATATGGAAAATAAACAATTAGGGCAACACATGTTGGAACCAATGAAAGCATGACAACACATCATTTTGAAATAACTACATAAATAACTTCCATAGTAGATTGCTTATGAATAAAGAAATTGACACGTGTCACTTGATCATTGGTTCCAGCATATGTTGCGCTAATTGTTTATTTTTCATTGAACCTACTTTATATATATATATATATATATATATATATATATATATATATATATATATATATATATATATATATATATATATATATATAATTTAAGAGAACTAAATAGAATATTACTGAATAAAAAGTTACATACATAAACACAAAATCAAAAATAAAAAGCCTAATTAAAGAGAAAATTACAAAAATAACCATTTTCCTAATCCCTTTATAGAAATTAGTAAAAAAAACAGAAGATTACAAATATAATCATTAAAATCGCAAAACGATTAGGTTATGCGATTTTGCATTCTCATTTGTGAGAGTATAAATACGTTAATCTTTTTATAGCACTCATATTTCTTGATTTTTGTTGGAAAAAAATCGTTCAAACGGAACTATGTTATAGAAATGTGATGATTTCTATTAAAAAAAAACCAATTTATGATGCATCTTTATGTTGTACATTTGTAGTTGTGAGGTTGCATATTCGGTTTTCATAAGTTATATTTGTAGCCAAGTGATTTTGATAAAAGTATTATGTAAATATGTTATACAATTGTGATATAAATATGATTTGTCTTATAAAATTGATTTTTGATGCATCTTTAGGTTGTATCTTTTTATTATACATTAACAATTTTTTTCGTTTGGAAAATTCTGTCCGAGAGACTTTTCCCTAATAAAAATCAAGAAAATTAAGTGCTCTAAAAAGTTAAGGTATTTATACCATGATAAAGCTAAAATCGCAGATGATCTTCCATGTTCACAGATGGACATGTCCATCAGCGAACGTACAACTCCCCACTGAACGAGCATGTTTTAACAACTTGTATGTTTGTAGATCGGAATGCAGAATCACAGATGACCCTGATACATATGCAATTTTAGTGGCTACTTTTGTAATCTTAGGTTGTTTTGGTTATTTTCTACAAAAAGATTATGAAAAATGGCTATTTTTGTAACTTTCGTTAAAATAAATTACTAATTAACATCCGAAGATTTTCTTTTTTAACAAAGATTTTTTTGTGACTTATCATCGTCTTCATTAACCGAAAAAACTTTACAAAACCATTTGATAATTTTTTCATATTTTTTATGGACTCACAATATCAATCTTAAAAATATATAATGAAAATTTTAAATAATTTATCAAAAATATTCAGCTTGATTGGATGTCAAAATAAGATCATTGGAAAACTTCTAGCTAATAGATTGGCGGAGGTCATTGATTCGGTGGTTATCTTGGAGCAGTCTACTTTCATAAAAGGTAGACAAATTTTAGATGGGTTTTTCCTTCTCAATGAGGTTTGGGTTTTTAAAGTGGATTTTGAAAAATCCTATGATTCTATTTTGGTGGGACTATCTCATTGAAATTATGCAGTATATGGGCTTCGACCCTAAGCAGTTTGGGTGGATTCTGGAAATGTTAAGTTCTGCTAGAGCTTCGGTTTTGGTTCACGGGTTACCTACGTAAGAATTTTAGATTCAGAAAGGGTTGAGGCATGGTGATCCTCTTTCTCCTTTTCTTTTTATGTTAGCAAGGAGGGTCTTCATGTGGCTTTGGAGAGGGAACGAATGGCCAATGTTTTTATAGGAATCTCTATTGTAGACATTGTGAATTTCACACTTGTTTTATGCTGATGATGCAATTGTTTTGTTGCCTTGGAGTTTGGACAATGCTAGACATATTATTCGTATCTTCCGATGTTTTTTATGGCTTTAGGTCTTAAAATTAATTTGCAAAAAAAGAAATTAATTAGAGTTGGGGTTAGAGTTGTAAACGAACTGTTCGTAAACCGTTCGGCGGAAAGTTCGTCTATGTTCGTTTATTTAATAAATGAATGAACATGAACACAAATTCTCATTTGTTTAGTTAAACGAACGAACATGAACAATTTTCGCGTTTGTTCAATTATGTTTGTGAACGTTCATTTATTATTGTATTATATGTCCTTTTATGTTCATATATCTTCACTTATGTTTATTTATTTATTTATTTTTATCTTTCTTCATTTATGCTCATTTGTTTATGTTTGTTTAGCATGATCACGAACATAAATGAATGAACATGAACAATGTAATTTATTAAACAAACGAACATGAACAAGAAAATTCGTTTGTTTATCCGTTCGTATATCAGGTTCCATATTTTAATGATCATTTCATGTGGGGTGGAGTAAGGTTTAATTGATAATTGGTTTTTGTATTTCTGCCTTCTCAATTTGGTTTTGGCATCACAATCAAGAGCACTTAATTAGGTTATTTATTGTGTTTGTAGTAAAATAATTGTTTTAAATTCTACAATCTCTCTCTCTCTCTCTCTCTCTCTCTCTCTCTCTCTTTCTTGCTTTATGTAGAAATTTACTAATAATTATTTTTTTTAAACATACATGGATGATTTGGATAATTGGTGAAGGTGATGAAAGAATTGATAATGCTGATGAACTTCTTGAAAGCTTCCTTGAGACTTTCCCCGAAGAACCTGCATAGTTAAGCTTTTTCTCAAAAAGCCAACCAAAGGACCACAACAATGATTTGGGTAGTAAGGTTGAATACAATTTTTTGTTTTTGCTTTTTTTATTTATAATTTTGTCTTTTTATATTTTACACTTTTAAAGGTTGTTTTGAATAATACAATTGTCTTGTTCTCTTACTCACTATATATGGGTTTTAGGTAACATTGTAACAGAAACAAATAAATAATTTTTGATTTGGAATTTTCTGAAATAAACCTCAATTTATAATATACATAGCATGATTGTCCCCCAACTTCCCTTGTTTGCAAATTAGACCTTCTTTTTATGTATTGTATTTCTAAAATTATACAATACTTCCAATGGCGTACACACACTGTAATAATAAATAAATAAATAATTACAAAATATGACATCTATAGCAAGGACATGACTTGATTAAAAAATAAAAATACCTTGTTAGAATCTGAAATCATATAAAACTGTGATTCAAACTTGTTATCATAGATCCGGTTGTTAAGAAAAGGTATTTGTGGTTTCACATCAGCTCCTTCTTCCAACTTGAACTTATAAGTCAAAGTCAACACAAGTATATGTTTCCCATTGGGTTATCTATCTCTATCTGCTAAAAGAGCACTCATTTTTGCATCAACATGCCGATAAGGAATCCTAATCTTGTTTAGCTTTGCGATCGAAGTAAGTTTCTCATATGATAACAGAGTTGGTCGGGAATGAAAACTAATTCTCAAACTAATTCTCAACTAGGGCTATTATACCTTTCTCGGTACGACTAGAATCTAAAATTGTTGATGCTTTTTATTTTTCTTTTCAACTCATAAGTATATATTTATTTGCTGATTTTTCAAACACAATGTATGATGAAAAACAAGGCATTCAACTTTATTTCCTCTTTAACAACCAAGTCACCTGATGTGAAAGCTTCTATGGACATATTCATCAGCAGAATATTGATAGCTTATCAGTCACTTTCCGATACAAAGGCATACAAGATTGATCACTCATAACTTATTCAAATATGCACAAGTCCCTTCAGGTAAAAATGTTCATTTATGTCAATATTTATGAAGAATATTTATGTGTGTTTGGCCTTATATGTTGGATTTGGGGAGCAGAGAGGCTTCCAAATATGAAGAAAGCTCCTACTTAAGGATACTTTTGGAAAACAGAGATGCTTGGTTACGTCCTTGGATTCCTTGAAGGTATACACTTGTTACATATCAAATTGAGGGGGCGGTTGGTTTGTGGGACTTTGTTGGATATATCAAGAATTGGAATTCAATTCCGAATAAATTATGTGTTTGGTTGTAAATAAATAAGGATTTGAATTCAATTGTGAACTATAATTACTTATCCATATCTCTCATGGAATATTCTTATCTTTTTAAGTTCTTTGTCACAATAATCAATATCTTGATCCGACATGTGTTGGTCGTTTGGTCAATTATGGGATCACCGCACTGAAGGCACTAAGCGAAAATATGTCATTTGGGAAGGCATTACATCAAAGACCTAGTTTTCTTTTAAAGGAAATTTGGAATTTAGTTACTTCACTTGTTTATATATATTGTTTTCTGAAAATGGTATACAGGGAAACAATATGAAGGTTGAGCTTTTAAAGGAAATTTGGAATTTAGTTACTACACTTGCATCTGTCTCCCCAAAGCTGCCTCTTGCTTATCCAGCTAGGTAACAGTTTGACTTTCTTCATAATTATGATGCTGAAGTGGTAAATAAACAGTGGTTTTTAACTTTTTATTTATTTTTGTGTAAAGATTGCCCAGAACAATGCTTGATGTAGCTAGAAAAATGCTAACAGAAGCTAGTCGAAACACTGTGGTTGCTACAGTTGAAAAAGAAGTTGGATGGTTACTTCACTCATGCTTCTTGTCTTCCATGCCAAAGGAGGTATAATTTTTATTCTTCTTCAATGGAATTATAGTAATTCTTGATTCTGAAAACTAAAAACTGTTGCATGAGTTGTACAGGAGATGGAAGACCAGGTGTTTGATATTCTTTCGTTATGGGCTGATGTCTTTAGTGGTCGTGGCCAAGAGCATCAAGCAGATTCATCTGAGGATCTGTCTTCTAAAATAAGGTTAGCACACTTTTCATCTGTTATGCCCTTTTTGTTGGTAAAATTACCCATCAACCCTTTTGGATCAGCTTGGAACCCACGTCCACCGCTTGCCTCAGTCATGTGTTTCTCAACCGTGAAATTTAATTCTTCATTATATTCTTATTGTATATCGGTTGATCAGGTGAAATAATAACTTATTTCATGCATATTTTTTAATGCCATTAAAGTTAAATTGTAGGGATAAATGCAAATCACAGCAACAATTGTTTTTGATCAAGAGTTGGGATTGATATTGAAGCTAAGAGACATGATGATTGGTAGGATTTTCGTGTTTTTATCAAGAGTTAGGATTCATATTGAAGCTAAGAGACATGAAGGGTTTCAGAGCTTCTTTAGACAACTTAATGATGAGTTACTGAAATAAAAAGGTGCCCCTTTATAGCAATGTAGTATTAGGTTACATAGTTAAGGAAAACATCTTAATAAGAATGTACAATAATATCCCTTTAATATCAATGTATTACAATTTTTTGACATGATGTTATTGGATGAAATTGATTGTTTTGGTATATATATATATATATATATATATATATATATATATATATATACATATATATTTCTATATTTTTGTATTATGCATAAAAGGGTATCATAAAATCACTTTGTATATGCATATTGTAAATGGTTGTTGAACTTTATGACACGCAAATGCGTGTCATCTTCATTTATGACAGGGGCTATAATGATACGCAATGCGTGTCCTAAACGTGCATCGTAAGGTTACGACACGCAAATGCGTGTCGTCTTCCTTTATGACAAGGACTTCATTGATACACATTGCGTGTCGTAAATGAGTGTCGTAAATATGTGTCGTAATTGCGTGTCGTAAATATGCATCGTCTATAGACGACGCGCAAAAGCGTGTCGTCTGTCGTTATGACAGGGCCTTTCTTTACACGCATTTGTGCGTCGTCTAAGCGTTTTACGACACGGATTGCGCGTCGTAAAAGGCTGTTTTTCAAGTAGTGACATATGCTCTTGTGCCACTAACTATAATACAAGAAACTACATGGGTCAAGCTTGGGAGCCTTGTTGGAACTTTAAAGTGAATCTCTAGCAATCTCTAACCTTTCATGTTCCAAATTCAGTCTTAGTTCCGAAGTAGGATATGGTCTGGAATCTTGTCTATGGTCAGAAGTGAAGTTTGTGTCAGGAATAGAGAGTATGTTCGAGAGAAGATGTTCCGAAATGAAGAATAAGTTTGAACCTGTCTATCCGTCTATGCGTTAATTATTCTTGTCGTTTTTCTTGATGTAACAATTCATAGGACTTAGTTTATTTTGTCAAAATTGATAATCAGAGTGTCAGAAGTAACTCTTTTGTCTAGTCCTATGTATATGTTTGAGTTTGTATGATATACTCCTTTCTCATATTTAAGGAGTGTTTAATGTCAAGAATGAACGACAAATTATTCCTCCAAAGATAACTATATTAGAATTTACTTCACTTGCATCTTTCTTTGAAATTGAACTCTTTCAAACGTTCTACTTATTCATTTATTGTCTTTACTTTGATTATTATCATTACTCCATACTTAACACTTGAAGTACTTTGTTGATTCTCATCTTCAGTCTTGCCTGGTCTTTCTAGACTTGACTGGAACAGTTAATCAGAAGCAGACTTTGATCTCAAAAATTACCTCAAGGTTTATGTTTTTGAGCCTTGTCCCTGCGCAATCAAATCCTTGTTCTCACAATTGGTATCAAAGCTTGAGTGGTTGTCCTTTGAATCCATAAGATCAGACTGTAGTTGATTCGAGATTACCTTGGTATTTCGATCATTTATGTGTTCAGGATAAAAGTTTTTCTATATACCACTTTTGCTCAAGATATCTTATCTTCAATGGATGATTCTAATTCTCAACAAATGTATTCAATACAAATAGAAAATAGTGTGGGTTTCCCTACTGGTTCCTAATTGCTACTTGTTGAAGAGTATGATCACTGGAAAGTCATAATTGAAAGATTTTACTTGTAAAAGAAAAAGGTGAAGCTATGTGGAGATCCGTTAAAGAAGGTCCTCATGTTCCAGTTCAAACCATTGATGTTGCTGCAGATCTCATGGGACAGGATCGATGATCAATGTCAAGCACCTCTCACTATTGATAATATCGAAAAGCTACATGCATATCAAGTTTCCTTTTCCAAAATGGTGTTTGGTGTTCCACCCTCTCTCTTTGAGCGCATTAAACTGTGGAAATCTTCTAAAGAGGTTTGGGACACACTTCAAGACTTGTTCAAAGGATCAGAGAACATGAAGGATAAGCGCCTAATCTCCGTTGTCAACGAGTTCGACACCTTCACTACATATCCTGGTGAATCAGTTGCCTCCGCCTCAAAAAGATATCGACTCGTCGTTAACAACGTGAAAGTTCATGGGATAGTCCGAACCCCACTTGAATGCAATCTCAAGCTCATTAACAGCCTCGGAAAGGGATGGAGAAATATGAAGTCATGTCTTCAGAGTAATGGATCTCTGAAAAATCTGAAGCTCTACCAACTGTTCGATGAGCTTCCAGGTCAAGAATCAAATGTTGCAAAAACCCTACCTGAACTCACTAGAGGTCCTCTAGCCCTAGTTAGTTCCTATGATCCACAAACTCCAAACCTAACCGTATCGGACCCTTTCATTGTTGTTGTTCCGTATATCCCTCCTGTTCAACCCTCACCTCCAATCATACCTGCTCCCACAAACACCAACTATCAATCAATGGGTGATCTTAACCCTGAAGAAATGGACTTTGAACTTCGTTTCCAACAAGAGTTTTCTTTACTTTCCATAAGATACAATCTTCCTTTTAACAAACCTTATAACAACCGTTTCCAGGCTCCTCACCTGTTGGGTACAAAGTTATCCATGTATGACTTTGTAAATGGTTTGACTTTTGTAGACCCACTTGCATGTGGTAAAGTAGCCTTGTGACATGAGAGATAGAGATAGATAGATAGATAGATAGATAGATAGATAGATAGATATATAGAGAGAGAGAGAGAGAAAGAGAGAGAGAGAGAGAGAGAGAGAGAGACATGTAAAGACCTCAATATTATTGGATTTAGTGTCTAAGCCCATAAATATAATTGGTACGTACTTGACCCGAGAGTAGCATGGTCCATTTGGGTTGAATGACACCAGATGTAAAGTCCAAAATCGGATCTACCAATGATCAAAGACAAATAGCAACCACACAATACGAAATAATAGGCAAAGAAAGAACAAACCAAGCTTGCATACGCTTTATAGCCTTAAAATGTCGGATACAACTTGGTGGAACTGGAAAATACGAAAGGCATCAACAACCTAAAACATCTGACACAACACCCTATTTATAGTCCTGATGACCGTGAGCAGTTTACGGCCGTAAGGAGTTTACGGCCGTAAACATAAGTACAACTGCAAACTATTACAAAATTGTTTTTCATACACAACCCTTATCACTAGCTATTATACCTAGACCAAACCATATTACAGGGCCTTTCAATCTCCCCCTTGGTTTGGACTAGCTCGAGGCCATCCCCTTGTTAACAATCATAACGTCCATTTGTCCCATGGCTCCATTCCACATACGCTTGCTTAAAATCTCAGCCACCATCGTCGTGTACACTTTAGCACCTTCTTCATATATATCTTCAACAACCTTAATCTGAAAGTTGTTGAGATAGTGAATATCCCATTTCCTGAACTGTAACAAGTCTCTGAAATCATAGAGCCTAATGCACCCGTTCTTAAGCTTAATGACGGCGCCAGAAGTAGTTTCATCAAAAACCCAGCACTCCAATGAACTAAGAGACCCATCTGAATAGCCTTGAAGCACCGGAAACTGCTTGACTTGTTTCGTTGCAGGCCACATTACTACCTGTAATGGCTTGTCGGTGGATGGTTCCAAAACATATGTATGTTCAAATACAACAGATTCTGCTGTTGGCATAGACGGAAACCCCTTTTTCACTTGATCTTCAAGGAAGTGCTTGAATTGAGTAACTTGTGGATCATTCATTAAATTGATGAAGGGAGCTCGAGACAGCTCTGTCAAATCAATCCTCGTGAATGAGCTAAAGTCATGACTATTCTTGTACAAATCAGAATTACCGCTCTTGCAAATGACTATCCACATCATAAGAGGGTCATGCAATCCCCAAGAAGCAACTCCCGATCTGTCTCCAAACGTATCTCGAAACCGAACCACTTCAAGATCAGTAACTGTGATTAACGGTTCACCCTGAGAAGCATTCAGATTAGTATTCCTCTTGAACAGCAACTGACCTTTCTTCACTTCTTCTTCTTGACCACGACGAATGATTTCTGCAATATGAGGAGCCATAGGAGGTTCGTCAACACTACGATCAACAATACCAGAAGACCGACCTACTGGTAGGTCAACCGGGAAAGCTTGTACGTGAAGATTAATCCTTTGTTCGTCAACAGACGTTTGATATTTGTCTCCAAGGTCTACTTCAAGTTTCTTCTTTAGTTCAAAGTAGCTTGAAGTTAGCAGATTGAAATGATCTTGCAAGTCGGAAATCTGCTTAGACTTCAGCTTTTTATCATTCTTGAGTTCGGCCACTTGTACTCCAAGATTAGATTTATCTGATTGCAACTTAGAAACTTGAATACTTAGATTGGCATTCTCAGCACGAAGTTCCGCTACCTTAATATCTAGCTCAATATTCTTCTGGCTTAGAACTGAAATCTCCTTTTGCAAACCAGAAAGAGTAAGATTGTCATCCCTAGCACCACCTTCTTCAATGGAAACACCTTTTCCTCGAGGGTCTGGCGACAGAAGTTGTTCTTCAGCCATCTGCAACGCTAACCTTTCAGAAGCAACATCCCGATTATACCTTGGAACTGGGAAACCAGGCGGTGCAGAGGGACCACCTACAACAAATGCTGAACTCGAACTTGTTGAAAACATCTTGGTGGTTGTGAGTCTAGTGGTAGCAGTAGTGCAATTAGCTCAGATTGCCTCATGTCTAGTCTTTGTCTCTTAGATTGAGGTTGGTCAGAATCTGGGGTAAATACACTAATAAATGGTTCAGATGTAGGAGAAGTGGATATCGGAGGGGAACATCCTATAACCATCTCCATGGGAACTGAAGCAGACACCATTTGTTCTGATGTTGGAGTTTGAGTTTCTAACGTTTCACTTGACTTCCTGGTCTCGGTTGTTGGCAAAACAACGTCATCGACATTGTTGAAAATCGTGTCAAGGTTTTCATGCGACACAACATTTGCACTGCTAGCTAGGGAAGCCGCAATGTCATCACGATCAAAACCTGTTAAAACAAGATCATTGAATGAATCATTTCTTTCTTCACAGACATGCATTTCCGCATCATCTTGACCTTGGCTCAACTCTTTTTCAAGTTCTGCAGCAAATTGAGCGTCAGGAGTTGGTGAATTATCCCTTTCAGTTCCTTCATACTCTGATACATCAATAACTATGTTGTTTGGAGTCGATTTTTCTATAGATGCCTGCTCTGACGAGGTTTGTTCAGACGAATCGTATGACTCTGTCGGTTCATCAAACTCTATAAACTTTCCAAACTTCTCTAGGGGATACAGTCCTTGAAAGTTAACCTTGGCTTTACGATTTTGTTTGATGAGTCCCACCGTGTAGGGACCCAAGGACTTCATATCAAGAGTCTCGCCCTCCTTCCTTACATCAGGAAACTGAATGTTGATGAATGCTTGGATAAAAGGAGGATACAACAGAAAAGTATCTCGGGTAGAGGCTCTGATGTTAATAACAAATTCATCCAAGATGAACTTCGAGAAGTTGAATCTTATGCCAGCAGCAAGGGATACCAATGCACCAGTTGTGCGCTGTGAAATCTCATCGGCTCCAGACCTTCTGCCCAAAATGCAGCTAACAAAAACATGCGCTAAGAACCTCCAGTATGGATATAGCAACTTCTTCAGTGTCGGCGGAAAAGTTCCCTCGTAGCTCATTCTACGTAGAATCCGTTGAGCGTCTTCAATTCCGATTTCAGTTGGGAAATTGGGTTGATCGTCAATAAGCAGCGCCTCGCGAATGAAACCTTCATCAATCACAATCTCCCGTCCCTGAACTTTGGCTTTCACAGTAAAATTGCCATCATCATCCATGTTCGACTGAGCGGTCGCGCAAAACTCCCGAATCAAATTTTGATACACCACCAGATTAACTGTGATCGCGGATGCTAAACATCATTCCCGCAACCGATGAATCATCGAGCGCATATCAGAGTGAATTGTTGAAGGGTCTGCAAGCACCATTCCAAGGTTGTGCATGTCTGCAAATTTCAAATTTTCCATTTTCTGCACTCAAACATGAACTGTCAGAAAAAAAAACTTTACAATAAAATTTTATTTTGACCCAAAAATTATTTTAATTAAAAATTGTCAAAACAAAATTTTATTAAAGAAATTTAATTTAAATATGATTTTATGGCCGAAATAATCAATAAATCTCGAATTTTAAAAAAATAAAAAATCTGGCAGTAAACTAAGTTCTTTGGCCATGAACTCAAAGTTTACAGCCTAAGAGTCTTTTCACAAGCTTATCATATCAAAATACCCTAATTATTTAATCAGTTTTCAGAGCAGTTAATGAAATGTTGTTGGGCCGTAAACACGGAGTTTACGGCCGATGAACACTTAATCGAAAAAGCCACGAAAAACATATCTAAACGATGAGTTGATGTATAACACATAGATATCTGCAAATGTAGGGATTAGTAGCATCAAAATAAATTCAAAACAAATCCAAACAACAGCCAAACGGAGTTTACGGTCGGAGCTTACGGCCGTAAGCTCCGTCGAACCTTTTTTCGTGATTTTCGACAAAATGGCTCGGTGAAAATTAAAACAAAACACATATTCGTGATCTAGAAGTGATTACCTTCGTGATGGTGTAAGCGGTTTTCCGAAAATCAAAGAAATTTTTTTGAGCCTTTTGAGAGGGTTTAAGAGGTTTTTGCGGCCGGAATCTCGTGAATGAGAAGATTTCGGCAGTGAACTCCTTTTTACCCTCTTTCACCCTCACTTACCCTCTTACCTGATAACTACCCAGTATTTTTCAACTTCCAACAATAAAAAATTTCTTTTAAAAAAGCTTTGAGGATTAATTTTAAAATAACTTCGAAAAAAAAGAATAAAAATGAAAACTAAGAAAACAAAATTTAATTGCTAGAAAAATAAAACGAAATAAAAATTAAAACAAAAACAATAAAAAAATAATAAAAATAAAATTAAAAATAACATTTTTAAAAATTAAAAAAATAAAATTGAGATAAAAAAGTTTAACAAAAAATAATTTTAAACAACAAAACTTAACCACTATAACTTTTGTGATGCTTGGATCAAAGTTGTTGGACGGCCTTATTCCACTTGTCGGTACCCTTATCTTCACATCTTCGTCTGACCGATTGCCAGTATTGTGGTCCACTTAAACACGAAAGATTTGTGACAGATTTGGACATTTTACCAATGACATAATTCAGGCATATATCTAATTGTAAATTTCTGTAATTATGATAACTCCTAAATCTTAAATAAATTCACCTTATGACCATTCAACTAACTACAACCAGGGATATTGTTGTCCACCTAAATCGAGCAGCGAGATCTACAGACAATCTGTATGAGTTCAATTTTAATTGTACTGGAACGTGTTTCCCGCTTCCTAATATGCCCCAGCCATCAAGAACTTCCAGAGTACTCCTTACACCGGGTGAGCAGACAACCATTCAAAGAGAGAAGAGATTCAGAATTCTATTGCTAACTACTTCAGAGGGGTTGGGAAGAAGAAGGTTGCATATGTTGTATACCAGGTCGGATTAGAGGTCGCGCAAAGGAGACATCATATGGCTAACAAATAAGAAGTATTTCACACACACACACACACACACACACACACACACACACACACATATATATATATATATATATATATATATATATATATATATATATATATAGCCTGCAGAGAAATAGAGTTGCATATGTTGTGTACCAGGTCAGATTAGAAGTCGCGCAAAGGAGACAACATATGGCTAACAGACGGAAAGAAAGAAAATGATATTCTACAGACCTAATTTATCGGAATTTACCAGTCGCCCCATCCAACCGGAATTAAGGATAGAATCCGCACATCGAGGAAAAGTTAAGCCACGGTTCCAAGTACGGGTTAAATTAATGTGACTGGTAAGATTCTCATGTATATCTCCATGCTCAACCTATCCGAGCGTCGTGACATCAGGTTAAACGGATTTAAATAGGTCAAAGTTTGTCAAGTCCTTAAATTCATTAGGTTCAACTTTCCTAGTCAAGTCCATTTAAAATCTTTCGTGCCTACCAGCACATCGAGTATAGAGCCTAGACGATTCAACTTAGGTACGTTATGCCGATTCAGGTTGCCCTTTATCACTTGTTAATTTCATTTCCCATCACAATACCTACAACCGAAGAAATGACACCATTTTTGGATTTTTATTTTCTGATATTTTTGTTGTTTTTGAATAATTATATTTCTCCCCCTAAATTTGTGCATGGGTGAGAATACGAAATAAAAATTAAAGAAAATTAAAAAATGCGCAAATTTAAACTAACCTAAAACAAGAAATCAAAATGAAAATAAATAAAAGGTAAAAATAGAATAAGATAAAATAAGAAAAAAAAATTAAGAAAAAAATAAAAGACATAATCTAAAAAAAACTTAATCCTCAAAACGTATCATTTTCGGAAATCCCACAAGCACATCGAAGCGAGCTTTGTTAAAAGGCTTTGTGAACAAATCTGCCACGTTATTATCAGTGTGGACCTGTTCTAGCTGGATTAAAGATCGTTCATAACAGTCTCTGATAAAGTGAATTTTAATGTCGATGTGCTTGGTTTTAGAGTGTTGGACTTGGTTTTTAGCAATTTGACTTGCCGCTTCATTATCACAATAGATAGGGGTTTCAAAGTAATTCAAACCGTAGTCCAACAGCTGATGTTGGATCCAGATAACTTGAGAGCAGCAAGCTGATGCAGCAACATATTCTGCCTCTGCTGTTGAAGTCGATACAGTATGCTGCTTCTTGCATTGCCATGAAACTAATCTGTCACTTAGGTACTGACATCCTCCTGAGGTTGATTTCCTATCAAGCTCACAGCCTCCATAGTTACTGTCAGTAAAAGCATAAAGATTAAATTCAGAATTCTTCGGATACCAAAGACCCAATTTAGGGCTTCCTTTGATATACCGAAAAATTCTTTTGACAGCAATAAGATGAGAAAGTTTAGGATTAGCCTGATAGCGTGTGCATTGACAAAATGCAAACATGATGTCGGATCGACTTGCAGTAAGATACATCAGCGATCCGATCATCGATCGATATAGAGTTTGATCTACGGACTCGCCTTCAGGACCTGGAGTCAGAAGAGGTTGTTCAGCCATCGGTGTTGACGCATGTTTAGCATCATGAAACGCGAACTTCTCAAGAGTATCCTCCACATACTTGGCTTGATGTATCAGGATTCCGGTTGAATTCTGTTTAACCTGAAGTCCCAAAAACATTGTGATTTCTCCCAAAGAACTCATTTCGAATCGTTTCTTCATTACACCTTCGAACTCCTTACAAAGCTGTTGACTGGTTGATCCAAAGATGATGTCGTCGACGTATATCTGTACGAGAATTTGATACTTGTCGACGTGCTTGAGGAACAAGGTTTGATCGATAGTGCCGCGAGAGTAACCATGTTCGAGCAAATGCTTTGTTAGAGTTGCATACCATGCTCTAGGAGCCTGATGCAGCCCATATAAAGCCTTGTCCAGCTTGTAGACATGATTAGGATACTTTGAGTCAACAAACACTGGGGGGTTGATAAACGTAGATTTCTTCCTTCACCTTGCCATACAAGAAGGCAGTCTTGACATCCATTTGAAAGATGGTAAAGTTCATATAAGAAGCATACGCTAGGAAGAGACGAATAGCCTCCAGGAGAGCCACTGGAACATAAACTCCAGTGTAGTCAAGACCGTCGACTTTTCGAAACCCACGAACTACCGATCGAGCTTTGTTTCGCACAATAACCCCTGAATCATCCTGTTTGTTGCGATAGACCCATCGTGTGTCAAGAGACTTCTTGCCCTTCGGTAACTCAACTAACTTCCAAACACTGAGTTTTTCAAATTGGTGCAATTCTTCATGCATTGCATCCACCCAGCTAGGTTCGTTTAGAGCCATTTCTACATTCTTGGGCTCAATTTGAGAAATAAAGCAAGAGTACAGACACGTATTCACGTCTCCACTCTGACTTCTAGTTTTAACACCATCATCTAGCTGGCCAATGACGTTTTCGATCGGATGATCCCGTTGAACCCTAGAAGGTATTTCTTGGCTGATGTTATTGAGAGAAATAGGTAGAGTGTGAATGTGGAGACCTCCTTCATTTGCTGGTTGAGTAGCACCAGATGGTTCTGCGACATACTCATCTGCAATAAAATCAGGAAAGAGTAATTCCATAAAGGTTGAAGAGACAGCGGAAGCATCATTGGAACGAACTCTTTCTCTATATATATGTGAGGTGTCGTTTCAACATCAGAAGAATCAGTATGGACTGATTGAGGATTATCATGTACCAAGAACGGCCCCCCTTGAGAAGTAGCAGAGGACTTTCCCGAAGATGTTGCAGAAGACTCCCCCTCAATTGCAGCAGAAGGCTCCCCCTCAGATGCAACAGAAGACTCCCCCTCGGATGCAGTAGAAGATCCTCCCTTGTGCAAGTCAGAGGACTCTCCTTCAAGTGAAGCTTTAGATTTTCCTTTTGATGAAGCAGAGGATTTAGATACAGGCTTGTACACAACTTCTTCGTCTTCATCTTCAGAGATACTCTTCCAGTGCGAATCAGTTCTAGACATATCACTTGAATACACGTTTAATGATTTGAAAAGTGATGTGTAATCAAACAACCAGTCCGGACCCACTCTAGCATCTATCTCATTCTCTTCCAACCAACGAACGTCATAAGATTCCACAATCTGTTTGGTTTTCTTATTGTAGACTCTATAGGCAGTGCGAGCAGCATACCCCACAAAGTAGCAGTCATCGGCCTTGGCATTAAATTTCGGGTTGGCATCTAAGTGAAGGAGAGTGCAAGGACATCCAAATACACGGAAATGACTGACTGATGGCTTGTGTCCATAGTAGATTTCATACGGAGTTTTCATCTGAGCTTTGTTGATAAGTACTCGATTCTGAACGTAACAAACAGTGTTTATCGCCTCAGCCCAGAAGAAAACTGGCAGCTTTGAATCACACATCATTGTTCTTGCAACGTCTTTTAGCGTTCTGTTCCGCCTTTCAGCAACACCATTTTGCTGAGGTGTATGAGCCGAACTAAATTGACGCAAAATACCCTTTTCCGTGCAGAAATAATCGAGAACGGAATTCTTAAACTCTGTTCCGTTATTAGTACGAAGAGCCTTCACCTGATTGTTGGTCTGGTTCTCAACTAATACTATGAACTTCTTGATCAATTCAGAGACGCCAGCTTTGTTGGATAGAAAGAAGACCCATGTAAATCGAGAGAAGTCATCAATCACAACCAGACAGTAAGAGCTTCTGTTTATGCTTAAAACATTTACTGGACCAAACATATCCATGTGAATTAATTGAAGAACCTGGCTAATTGAATTGACCTGTTTTGGCAAGTGCGGCTTGTTATGATGCTTTCCTTGAGCACACGACACACATTTCTCGAACGTAATGAAGTCCTTGACGGGCAGCCCACGGACCATCTCATTCTTCGCAAGACGATTTAGGTTCTTGGTGTTAGCATGACCTAATCTTCGGTGCCACAGCATGGCAGTTTGCTCAGAGCTCTTGGAGAAAAGACACGTAACTTGTTCTGGAAGATTGTTATTCATGTCAATGATATAGGCGTTCCCATCCCGTTTTGATTTTACGAGAATCCATTCTTCTCGGATGACAAAGTATGGCTTTAGAATCATGCATTCCTTGTCAGTGAAATGCGTAGAATAGCCCTTGTCACAGATCTGAGAAACGCTTAACAGACTATGTTTAAACTCGGGAGCAAAATTGACGTTTTCGAAACTTACAACTCCATTTGTGACAGTTCCTCTTTGAGTGATTTTACCACCATCTCCACCCGCAAAAGAGATATATCCCCCATTAAATGATTGAATGTTGTGCAGTTGGGCGATATCTCCCGTCATATGCCGGGAACAGCCGTTGTCGACGAACCAGGGTCCTACGACATTTCCCCGCAATTTTCCCTGCAAGATGTGCGGGTTTAATTAGATTTGGGCACCCAGGTCATGATCTTCCTGGGTGATCCTGATGCCTTTTCAGATTTATCATATTTAAAATTTTCTGAGGACACAAATGATGTATTGGGAGCAGGTTTGGGCAACCAATTATAATTAGGTTTTCTAAGTGTCCCAGTTGATTTAGTCATTGAGTGTTTGACAGTCTGCTCAAAATATGTGTGACTTCTACCAGAGTTGGTTGAAGACCCACTGCTGCTTCGTGACGAGCTTGACCTTGGCTTGGCTTTGCTCGTTTTCGGCAGACTGCCTGGGACAGGGTGATTAAAAACTTTATGTCTTTGAAAAGCAGCCCGTTTTCTATTTTGTTCATCTGCCCAATCATCATTTCGAGAACGACTTCCATAGGATTTTCTAATTAAAGACCTTCCTCTGAACTCGTTCTCCCCTCTTGGAAGACTATATCTCACAAACATACGATTTAAACAATTTCTAGCAATATGACCACTAGTGCCACAATTAAAACAAATCTGCTTGTTATTTTTAGAACTTGTACTGCATTGATCAGATTTGTTTTCCCTATCTGCACCCTTGTTTTTCTCACAAGAACAAGCAACGTTATTAGGTTGAGAAGCAAGTGAGGGTGCGTTAGACGGGGAGGGTTGTGAAACTAGTGGTGTTTCAACATCTTTATCACAAACATTAAAATTTTCAACCACAAAGTTCAAACCAGACTTTTTCAAAACATTCAAACTAGTGTCAGAAGTCATAAAAACACCATTACAAAAAACATTGTCTTTAGAAATATCAGAAAACGTATTGTCTTTATTAAAAACTAAAGCTTCAGGTTTAGACTCAATTTTATTATCAGAAACACATCCTTCAACTTCGTGCTTTGACTGCTTCAAGGATTGATCTGTAGGAGAAGTAGAAATGTTAGTACTTTCGACATTAATAAATCCTCCCGAAATAAAACCGGAGGGCTTGCCATAAACCATACATGATTCATTTGCAATCTCTTCTTTGGACAAAGGCTTGGACACGTATGAATGATTGAAAGAAGGGGGTACACGGTTATACCCTAGACCTTTCGATTGATTCCTTTTAAACTGCATGCTTTGGTCTATCATGTTTGCAACCACCTCACTTGAGAAATCATATTTTCTAACATCAAGTTTGGCGGTTTCAAACTTTCTTTTCAAAGATTCAACTTCAGCCACTAGCTCAGCATTTTGTTTGACTACATAATCATAGTTTTCACATTTCTTACTATAGTCTTCCTGGAGTCTCCTAAAGTCCTTAATTTTTTATTCCAGTTGAGCTTTAAGTGGTTTTTGTCCTTTTCGAAGTTGATACCCTTCATATCTAAGCTCTTCTATGTCTCTTATTAATTTTTCATTAAGTTCACGAAGAATCCTAAGATTTTCTACTTCATTGCCTAATGTCTCAATTTTGTCATGTAGAGTTTTTACATAATCTATACAAGCGTTAGAGCATGATGGGAGACTTACCTTGGACGAATTAGGTTCATGAGAAGAGGATACCATCAAAGCAAACTGTAGCTCCATCACATAGTCTTCTGCTGCTACAATCCCTACTGGAGCATCATCCCTTACCTGTGCTAGATGAGAATTTTCTGGTCCAGATAAGTTGAGAGCTTGTATTTGATCATCCTAGTCGAAAGATTGCGCAACCATAGCCTTTTCATTGTTTGCTTGACCACTGCTTCGGCTGTTCCCAACTGCAACCATCGTTCTGTCATTATTAACTATTCTATCGGGATGTGGGCAATCACGAGCAAAATACCATGGCTCGTGGCAATTGAAGAACCAAAGTTTTCCCTTGTTGAATCCAACCTTCTTATCAGCGCTCATTCCCCAATTATTCTTCCCTGTCTTTTTGGCAAACTGTTTTGCCCTAAATACTGCCATGGCAATTTGCCATGTGATGTCCATTTCCTCAACGTCCTCCGGATGGATTTGACCAATATCTGCAAAAGACAATTAAGGTGGAAGCTCCCCAGCTACAAGTGCATTGTAGCAATTAACTGTTGGAATAGTGTCTAAGGCTGCAACTATATTAGGCAGGTATTTGACCCGATTGTGCATGGTCCTTTTGGGTTGCCTTCACCATAGCAACTTGATAGGATGATTTATTATGAGAGAGTAAATATTATTAATATATTATGAGAATAATATAAGGAATAATAATATTGTTATTTGATTAATATAAGTCATAAATTAATTAGTATTAATTTTGTGACTTAAATAGATTAATTAAATAAGAGGGTATAAACTGTCAATTGTTTGATAGTTACACTTTAGACTTTAAATCCTTAAGGGATAGGGATTGGACGGATTCTAGAACTTGGGATAGCTCAAAATCGTCCAAGGCTTATCTAAGGAAAGGATTTGGATTGCTTTAAGGAATGATTATCCAACTAGGGTTTAAGGTGAAACCCTTAAGTAGTCTACAAGTATAAATAGACCCCATGGCTAAGGGAAATCGACATCTCTTCTCAAGTAAGAAAACCCTGGCCGAATTTCTTCCCTCTCCTCTCTCTCAAATCTTCCTCCTTACTAGTTAGTGTTTGTAAGCCATTAGAGGAGTGACAATTGTGACTCTAGAGCTCCAAGACAACAAGATCAAAACAAGAGATTCAAAGGTAAACTTATAGATCTGATTTTGTATTGTTTTATACCTAATTAGTCATTAGAAGTCTTGGATTCAAAGCATGTTTAATTAGAAAGCCTAGATCCAAGCATTAGGGTTTTGCATGCGCACATAGGAAAGTTCTTATGGCTAAAACCCATCAGTGGTATTAGAGCCCAGATTGGTTTCTATTAAATTGTTGCTTATTTGTTTGAAACTTGTGTGCAAAATTCAAATTTTGTGTTTCTGTGTCATGAACTCGACGAGTCCCATGGTGGACTTGACGAGTTGGCCTAACTCGACGAGTCCAATTGGGAACTCGACGAGTTCGAGCGTCAGGAAGGGCCAGATTCGGGATTTTTTCATATTTATCTTATGGAAACTTGCCTTTAACATATTAGATCAACCTTAATCCGATTTTATGATATATATGACTATAATCTTGATCTAATTAAAGATATTTATCAACTAATAAAATATTTAATTCCCTTATATGATAATTAATTAATTATTTTGATTAATTTGGTAATTATCTTGCAAGAAATAATTAAATAAATCAAATATGGATAAATATGGAATTAATTGTTAATTAAAACTATTTGTTATTTGATCCTCCATGTTTTAAATGTTTAAAACTTGTCCTCAAGTTTTTAAATTTATGTTTTGTGATTAAAAGTTTTAATTTAGATAATTTAAAATTTCAAACCCTAGATTTTTAAAAGTTTAAAATACAACCCTATACTAATATAATATTACGAGATTAATATATATATATATATATATATACATATATATATATATATATATACATATATATATATATATATATATATATATATATATATATATATATATATATATATATATATATATATAAGGTGGGTATAAGGTTGTGGCCTATAAAATGACGCTTAATGGGTGTACACTCACACCCACCGCTTGCTTGATCGGTGGAGGGTAGTAAGCCGAACGGGTAGGATAGGGCAACCTCATCCTCTCATTAAAAGTATAATATGAAATACAAAGTAACTACACATTTTTTAAAATTCCCCAATCTTAGTTACTTTAGGAAAAGTGAATTGATGCAATCCCATGAAATTACACTTTGCACCCTTGCTAAGAAGTTAGTGGAGCATGTGTGGTTTACCAGCACACTAATTGGTTCTAAGCAAATGTGGCAAAGGGTGATTCATTGTTTATCATAGTTCGATGGAGCGTGTGTGGTTTACCGGCACATCGAATAGGTGATCGTTACAATGAAGGCACCATGTAAATTTGCATGGTAATTCACACCCGCTTTGTGATCCTCGGTATCCCAGTCACAAACAAGAGGGGCATATCGAGATTTAAACATTCCATTGAATAGTTTCAATGAATCTCATCCGAACCTAGGAATTCTCAATATATTTAGGACTTAAAGTTATGTTTTTATGGTGGAGAATTAGTGAATCGTCATTCACTTACCTTCATATTATTTGCATGTTAGATTACGGCATCCCTTTTCTAATATGTAAATACTGTTGTTGGATCCTAGCCCTAATTTTTCTAAATGGGTGATAATTAGGGATTCATATTCTAATCTATCTTTGTCCTTTCTATTTGTAGATGTCGAACGCAAACAACGCTGCTGCTAGTTCTTTCAGATTGATGAGCCTTTGTCAAAAGGTCACTTTCGATGGGACGAAATTTAGCGAATGGATAAGATACATTCGCACCATTGCTCGCTATGAGGATAAGGAGTATGTCCTCGATGAGAAGCTCGAGAAGATCAACCCTGAAATCATTACTCCGGCTGAAATGACCGCTTTTGAAACTCATGAGCGCGATGCAACGAAGGTACATTGCATCATGATAGCCACCATGAACTCCGAATTCCAAAGTCCTATAAGGACATGTACCCGTACGAGATGCATCAAGACTTATTGGAGAGATACCACCAAAACGTGAGGCAAGAGCGTTATGAGATTTTCACTAACATGATTTCTGCTAAGATGGGTCATGGAGAGTCTCTTACCGTGCACTTGCAAAAGATGCAAAGGTATGTCGACTGTCTTCGCAAGTTAAATGTTGACTTTGGTGAAGACTTGGCGATCGACATGGGGCTTCACTCGTTGCCTCCGAGCTACAATCAATTTAGGATGACTTACCACATGAACAAAGAGGAGGTCACCCTAAGAAAACTCCAAGGTCTCTTGAGGGTCGCTAGGAGCAACTTCAAGGACAAGTCTATTGCACCAACTCCCAATCCGCCCGCTGCTCCTGTCTTGGCTATTGGACAAGGAAAGGGAAAGAATTGGAAGGCTTCGTCTAAGAACTATCGTAAGGTTAAAGCCCGAGATGGTGCCTCTTCTAGTGGGACCAAAGTTGATCCTGCTAAGCCCTGCCCTAACACAAAGGAGGCAGAGTGCCACCACTGCCACAAGATAGGACATTGGAATAGAAGCTGCCCAAAGTACCGATAAGCCATCAAGGAAGGAAAGATCAAGCCGTCTTTCGCAGGTATATACACAATTAAATCTAACGATTCTAATCATGCTATTTCTTGGGTTCTTGATACCGGTTGTGGTTACCACATTTGCTCTAATGTGCAGGGACTAAGAAGAAGTAGGGATGTGGAGCAAGGAAGGATCAATCTAATCATGGGGAACAGAAGATCGTCGCCTGTGACCAAGATTGGAGTGTATTCTTTAGTGCTTAGGAATAGTTTATGTTTAGATTTGAACAATTGTTGCTATTCGCCAGAAATGGCTAGAAACATCATTTCATTTCATGGTTTGTTTAGACAAGGTTTTAGATTTTCTTTTAATAATGAGAATGGTTCTATTTTAGCTTATCTAAATGGTGTTTTTTATTTTGAAGTTATACCATGTAATGGAATATATGAAACTGTTATGATTGTTGATAACTTAGGAAATGATGTTTTGAACATAGAATCTTCCAATAGTATGGATAGAGAATCCTTGTGGCATTGTCTTCTTGGACATGTCAACAAGAAGCGCATAGCCCAACTCCAAAAGGATGGAGTGTTGGAGTCATTCGACCTTAGGGAAGATGACACATGCGAGTCTTGTTTACTTGGAAAGATGACTAAGTCACCCTTCACGAGTACATGTGAAAGGGGTGAGGGTCTATTGGACCTAATACATAACAATGTATGTGGACCGTTTAGATCAACCACGAAGGATGAGAACCGCTTCTACGTGACTTTTACCGATGACTATAGTAGATATGGGTATATCTATTTGATCAAGCAAAAGTCAGAAACTTTTGAGAAGTTCAAAGAGTTCAAGAATGAAGTGGAGAATCAATTGGGCAGGAAAATCAAGATGCTTCGATCCGATCGAGGAGGAGAGTACCTAAGTCTTGAATTCCACGATTATCTCAAGGAGTGTGGAATAGTTTCACAATTGACGCCTCCTAGGACACCACAATTGAATGGTGTGGCAGAAAGGCGTAAATCGAACCTTATTGGATATGGTTCGCTCTATGATGAGTCGTGCTTCACTACCTATCTCTTTTTGGGGGTATGCCTTAGAGACTGCCGCCCATATCCTTAACCGAGTCCCTACTAAGAAGGTTACCAAAACACACGAGATGTGGACAGGGAAAGCTCCCTCGTTAGCACATATCAAGGTTTGGGGGTGCGAGGCTTTCGTAAGACGAGATACTCACGACAAGCTTGAACCTCGTAGTGAGCGATGTATTTTCATCGGCTACCCGCAGAAATCCTTTGGATATCTCTTCTATAGACCGAAGGATAATGTTGTCTTTGTCGCGAGGAGAGGGGTTTTCCGGGAGCGAGAACTCATAAGCCAAGGATACAGTGGGAGGCAAATCGAGCTTCAAGAAATTCAAGAGTCGATAAATGAAGGAACCTCTACCGCTGGCACTCAACCCGAGGAGGAAACTCCGGTTGAACCGATTGACGAGTCCTTACCTCTTAGACGTTCCGATAGAGTTAGAGTTCAACCTCAGTTTTATGATTTTCATATTACTACCGAAGGGGACACGTATATTAGTGATAGTATACTAATAAACCTTGATGAACCTAATAGCTATAAAGAAGCCATGGCAGGCTCGGAGTCTGCGAAATGGAAAGAGGCAATGGATAGCGAGATCCAATCCATGTATGATAACCAAGTTTGGAATTTGGTTGATAATGTGCCCGGACGTAAGACCGTTGGGTGCAAATGGATCTTCAAGAAGAAGACCAACGTGGATGGAAACGTACACACATATAAAGTGCGATTGGTCGCGAAGGGCTTTACTCAAACTCCCGGAGTTGACTATGATGAGACCTTCTCACCAGTTGCGAAGATAAAATCTATTAGAGTGATGCTAGCGATTGCCGCATTTCATGATTATGAGATTTGTCAAATGGATGTCAAGACCGCTTTCCTTAATGGGAAGTTGGCTGAGGATGTTTACATGGCTCAGCCAGATGGGTTTGTGGATCCGAAGCATCCGAATAGAGTGTGTAGGCTTGAGAAGTCCACTTATGGACTTAAGCAAGCGTCTCATAGATGGAATCTTTGCTTCGATGAGAAAGTCAAAGAGTTTGGATTTGTACGAAGCGAAGATGAATCGTGTGTATATGTCAAAGCCAATGGGAATATAGTAAGCTTCCTCGTTCTATATGTCGATGACATATTGCTCATAGGAAACGACGTCCCGACTCTGCAGGAAGTTAAGTCCTAGATCGGGAAGTGCTTCGCTATGAAGGACCTCGGAGAGGCTTCTTACATTTTGGGAATAAGGATAGTAAGAGAGAGAAGTAAGAGGCTAATAGGACTTAGTCAGAACACTTACTTAGAGAAGGTACTAAAACGTTTTAGTATGGAAAACTCGAAGAAGGGAGAATTACCGATACAAAGTAATGCCAAGTTGAGTAAGACTCAAAGTCCGAGTACCGAAGCTGAAATAGCATAAATGAGTCGAGTACCATACGCTTCCGAAGTTGGCTCAATCATGTACGCTATGACTTGTACTCGCCCAGATGTAACCTTTGCTTTGAGCATGGTTAGTAGATATCAAGGGAACCCTGGTAGAGCCCATTGGAGTGCGGTGAAGAATATCATTAAGTACCTTCGGAGGAAGAAGTAATGGTTCTTAGTCCTTGGAGGGAGTGATGACTTGAAGGTGCGAGGGTATAGTGACGCCGGTTTTCAGACCGACAGGGACAACTACCGTTCGCAGTCGGGCTGGGTCTTTACCCTGAATGGAGGAGCAGTGACTTGGAAAAGTTCCAAGCAGGAAACCGAAGCTGATTCAACGTGCAAATTAGAGTACATTGCAGCGAGCGAAGCGTCGAAGGAGGCAATATGGCTGAAGAACTTCATCGGTGATCTTGGAGTTGTACCCGCCATAAAGGAGCCCATGGAGATTTTCTGTGATAATGAAGGAGCGGTTGCCTGGACCAAGGAACCGAGAGATCATGGTAGATCACGACACATCGACAGAAAATACCACTTTATTAGACATCGTGTAGAAGAAGGACAACTCGTAGTGAAGAGGATATCATCAGAAGATAACCCAGCAGATCCGCTTACGAAGGGACTGAGTAAGGTTAAGCACTTGCAGCATGCTAGGAGTATTGGGCTGAAGGATGATATTAGCATAGATTAGATAGATAGTATTAGAAACGTGTAATAGATAAATGTAATTAACATTTGATGATTAAATAAAGGAGTTTTATTTATGAGTAATGTTATTGTCTTATGTTAATTGTTTAACTATTGTTTCATTTTGCATGTTTTGACTTCCAGAATAATTGAATTTATTAATAATAATCGAATTATTCAAATTGTCCACAATCGTTCATATGTTGGAAGTAGATATGAATGAAGATTGTCGTGAATTGGTGCGTAGATTGTCTAAATTGTATTAGACATGGCAAAAGATTGCTACGGCGTTCATGAGTGCTTATGAACTGGTTTTGAGCATTGGAACAAACCCGTGCTTGCTGAATCACCTTATGGAATATGATATAAAAGGGTGATCACAAGACGATAATATCATATAGTCTTAAAACCTAGATATATGGTTTGTTATTTGTTAATTGATTGTACATTGATAATGCGAAAACGCATCAGTAACTCAGTGTTATAAAACGCATTGTTGTGTATAGTTGATTAATGAATAAGTAAATGCATATAAGTCAAAGTTTATCTGTAACTTTTATCCTAAGTAGGTAAAAGCGATATCTCGGCCGCTCGATGATTTGATTTGACTTATGTGCCGGGCCCGGTCAAAACTGAATTGATGTGTTCGATTAAGTTCTATGTCAAATAAATCAGAGATCGAGAAACCTAAATGCTAGACTAATCATTCCATAGAATTATCAGCATGATATCTAACAGAGGACTGTACGATCCCTTATCTAAAGGACAAGATTGATTAGATCAGAGTTTGACAGCGTCTTTGAGAGCTATGATTGCAAATCGAATTGTACTTGTGCATATAGTTACTAGACTTATCCAAGTGGGAGACTGTTGGAATACTGTCTAAGGCTGCAACTATATTAGGCAAGTATTTGACCCGATTGTGCATGGTCCTTTTGGGTTGCCTTCACCATAGCAACTTGATAGGATGATTTATTATTAGAGAGTAAATATTATTAATATATTATGAGAATAATATAAGTAATAATAATGTTGTTATTTGATTAATATAAGTCATAAATTAATTAGTATTAATTTGGTGACTTAAAGAGATTAATTAAATAAGAGGGTATAAACTGTCAATTGTTTGATAGTTACAAAATCCTTAAGGGATGGGGATTGGACGGATTTTAGAGCTTGGGATAGCTCAAAATCGTCCAAGGCTTATCTAAGGAAAGGATTTGCATTGCTTTAAGGAAAGATTATCCAACTAGGGTTTAAGGTGAAACCCTTAAGGAGTCTACAAGTATAAATAGACCCCATGGCTAAGGGAAATCGCCATCTCTTCTGAAGTAAGAAAACCCTGGCCAAATTTCTTCCCTCTCCTGTTTCTCAAATAATCCTCCTTGCTAGTTGGTGTTTGTAAGCCATTAGAGGAGTGACAATTGTGACTCTAGAGCTCCAAGACAACAAGATCAAAACAAGAGATTCAAAGTTAAACTTCTAGATCTGATTTTGTATTGTTTTATACCTAATTAGTCATTAGAAGTCTTGGATTCAAAGCATGTTTAATTAGAAAGCCTAGATCCAAGCATTAGGGTATTGCATGCGCACATAGGAAAGTTCTTATGGCTAAAACCCATCATTAACTAGCCCTGCTGCAAAGACAAGGTTTTCATCACCCTCCTTTCCTTTTGAAGAAGAGGCCACATTTGAAGGTGGAGCGGTTTGAGTAGACATAAATGATTGACTTTGTGGGTAGGGCGTGACTGGTGCAGAGGAAGATAAACTTGCAGAGGAGTAGGAGAGAGAAGAAAAAGCATTTTTAGTTGAAATGCCAAGGTTGGCAGCTGAGTAGGAGTTCACATGATTGATCTCTCGCTGCTTTTCATCAATATCACATGTTTTGATGACAACCATCACTTCAGCTAGAAAGAGACGATTGAGATCCTTAGTCTTCTTAATCACAACTACATTCATGTCCCCAAATTTTGGGCGAGCATTTAGTAGCTTCTTATTAATTTCTGACTTTGTATAGAAGATCCCTGCCACAGTCATCTCCGTGTTAAGAGTTGTGAATCGTTGTAGATGAGCCTCAAGAGTCTCTCCAGCCACATAGTTAAACATGTTAAACCGTTGCCTCAACATATCTTGGCGACTCTCTCGCATGTCTTCATTTCCCTCATACACCTCAATAAGGGCTTCCCACAGAGCCTTAGCAGAAGTATACTCTCTGAACCCTTGAGCAATATTTGGAGATAGGGCCATAGTCAAAATGGCCAATGCCTTTTCTTGTTCTTCTACACTCTCAAAATCTTCATCAGTGTTGTTTTCGATTTTCTTGTCAACCACCTGCCCCCCAACTGTAGTGGTGATTCTGACTAGATCCTTTATGACACATTTGCAAATCTTGAAGTCCTTCATCTTTATATATTTCTCAATGCTATATTTCCACTCAGGGAAACCATCAGCGGACATAAGCCTTGGAATGCGCGTGGTTGTACCCATCACAACATCGAGTTCTTGATATTGGTTATGATTTTGTGATTTCATTTTTATTTAAATTAAAATTAATTAATTATTAAATAAAAATAAAAATGAAATTAATAAAATTTAATTTGCTTCTAAAAAAAATAATTTTTAGAAAAACATTTACTGCCAAGAGTCAACTCCCGACAATCAATAATTAACTTCCAAAAATTTGTTTACTGTCGAGCAAAACTCAGTTTACCGTCGAAAAATGATTGCGGCCGTAAATTCCTTGTTTACGGTCGTGAACTCGGCAATTTTCTGAACAAAATTTTCAATAGTAAATAATCAGAAACGGATTTACGGCCAATTGTTTACTGTCAAAAATTTACTGCCAAAAATTTATTGTCAAAAATATATTTTATATATTATTTTTTATTTTAATGATTTAATTGATTAACCATGATCTTTAATATTAGCAGTCTTAAATCAAAACTCGATTCACTGGTAAAGAGCTCTATTTGCGGTGAAGGAGCTTGAGGAGCTTGCGGCCGTGAACTCGATGTTTACGGCCGTAAGCTTGGACCGAAAGCTTCTTAAAACTCAGATTTCGACTGGAACAAAAAACCCTTTTTCGCTGTGAAGAACGATAAGCACAAATACGCAACTGTAAGATGCCTTTGACGCTGGTCCCGCTCTGATACCAATTGTAAAGTCCAAAATCAGATCTACCAATGATCAAAGACAAATAGCAACCACACAATACGAAATTATAAGCAAAGAAAGAACAAACCAAGATTGCATACGCTTTATAGCCTTAAAACGTCGGATACAACTTGGTGGAACTGCAAAATACGAAAGGCATCAACAACCTAAAACATCTGACACAACACCCTATTTATAGTCCTTATGACCGTGAGCAGTTTATGGCCGTAAGGAGTTTACGACCGTAAACTCAAGTACAACCGCAAACTATTACAAAATTGTTTTTCATACACAACCCCTATCACTAGCTACTATACCTAGACCAAACCATTTTACAAGGCCTTTCACCAGAACAATCTAAAGGATGGACTTTTGAGAAGAGGATATTTATGATTTATGAATATATTATAAATTCTAATATGTTAATATGAAATCATATTATTGGATTAGTATTGATGAAGAATTAGATTGGAATTAATTTTGTGATCAAAAGAGACTAATTAAATATAAGGGGTGATTTGTTAAATCATTCATTCTTATAAAGTGGGCTAATGATCCATAGTTCTTCATGTTGGGCTAAGCCTATGTGATGACGCATGGATACTCCATGGAGGTTTTAACCCATGGAGCATGAGGGATATGGAAGGTCATTAGGGATGCAAGCCGCTTCTATGTGACATTTACTGATAATTATAGAAGATATGGCTATGTCTACTTAATCAAGTCACCCTTCACTGGTACTTGTGAAAGGGGGTGAAGGTTTGTTGGATTTCATACACACTGATGTGTGTGGGCTCTTCAGAACTGCCACACAGGATGCAAGCCGCTTCTATGTGACTTTTACTGATAATTACAGTAGATATGGCTATGTCTACTTAATCAAGCAAAAGTCAGAAACCTTTGAGAAATTCAAAGAGTTTAAATAAGAAGTGGAGAATCAGATGGGTAGGAAGATAAAGATGCTCTGATCTGATCGGGGTGGTGAGTATCTTATTATCGAGTTCCTTGACTATCTTATGGAATGTTGAATTATTTCATAGTTGACACGAACTAGGACACCACAACTTAATGGTGTGGCTGAGTGGCGCAATCGAACTTTGTTGCACATGGTTCGTTCCATGATGAGTCGAACTTCGTTACCTATCACATTATGGGGGTATGCTAGAGAGACTTCCGCCTATATCCTTAATCTAGTCCCAACTAAGAAGGTTGCCAATACACCTCATGAGATTTTGACAGGGAAGGTTCCCTTGTTTTCACACATCAAGGTTTGGGGTCGTGAGGCTCTCGTGAGACGCGAGACTCACGATAAGCTCGAACCTTGAAGTGAGCGGTGTATTTTCATCGGCTACCCACATAAATCCTTTGGTTGTCTCTTCTATAGACTGAGTGACAATGTTGTCTTCGTGGTGAGGAGACGAGTCTTTTGCGAGAGAGAGAGAGAGAGAGAGAGAGAGAGAGAGCTCATAGGCCAAGGAGACAGTAGGAGGAAAATTGACCTTGAAGAGCTTCAAGAGTTAAGCAGTAAAGGAACCTCAAACACTAGCGATCAACCTGAGGAGGAAACTCCTGTTGAGTCGATTGACGAGTCTGTACCTTTCAGGCGTTCTAGTAGAGTTAGTGTTCCACCTGTGTTGTATGATTTCCATATAACATCTGAGGGTGATACATTTATCAGTAGTAGCACACTGATAAATTTGGATGAACCTAGCAACTACAAGGAAGCCATGGCAGGCCCCAAGTCTGCTAAATGGAATGAGGCGATGGACAACGAGATTCATTCCATGTAAGAAAATCAACTTTGGAACTTGGTTGATAATGTACCGGGTCGTAAGACAGTCGGGTGCAAATGGATCTTCTAGAAGAAGACCGATATGGATGGAAATGTACACACTTACAAGGCGCGATTGGTTGCGAAGGGCTTTACTCAAACTCTAGGAGTTGACTATGATGAGACCTTCTCACTAGTAGTGAAGATTAAGTCTATTAGGGTTATACTTGATGGGTTTTGTACAAACAATCCTATGTGTGCATGCAACCCTAGAATTGGATCTATGTTTTCACTATTAGATATACAACATTATGAACACATAAAGAAACTCTAATATGCCCTAGTATTTTTGAAATACACATAGAAGATTAGATCACATACCTCTTGTTGTTATATTGCAATAACAACTCAAATCTTCAAACCCTAAGCCTTGAAAGCAAGTACCACAAGTGTAGTACCTCTAATGATTTACAAACACCAAGAGTAAATGGAGAAACAAGAGAGAGAGGGAGGAGGTATGGAATCGGCCCTAAGAACCCTTTAGGAAGGCATGGACGAATTCATGTGTCAAAAGGGTGTTTATATAGGTGTAGAGATTAGGGTTTTAGTCCTTATCCTTATATAGTTGCTTGCCCACCAAGTAACAATAAGATAAGCCTTGAAAACCCTTTATCCTTTATCCTTTGGACGATTTCAAGGATATCTTATCCCTTGAATTGGTCTAACCTATATCTAGGATAACCATTACCCTATTTTGTAACTATCACATAATTACAATTCAGCCCCTCTAGTTTAATTAATTACACTTGATCACTAAATTAATTCTTAATTAATTATTGACCAATATTAATTAAACAAATATGATTTCTCCTTCAATATATTATTCTTATAACATATTAATAAATCATAATAACCTCTTTCTTTATTATTTCTCTAGTCAAGTTGCTCTCGTGAAGGCAACCCAAAAGGACCATGCACAATCGGGTCAAGTACCTACCAAATATGGTTACGGGCTTACACACTAATCCAACAATCTCTCACTTGGATAAGTCTAGTATCCACAAGTGCAAGTACAACTTGATTAGCAATCGTAGCTCTCAAAGACGCTGTCGAACTCTGATCTTATCAGTAACCTGTCCTTTAGATAAGGGATCGTATATTCCTCCATTCTAGATATCGTATAGACGTGAGAAATGAATTGAAATCATTTTCTCAATCTATGTTTTTTTCTTGACTTCCGATTTACGACGACTGACTAATTGAACAAATCAAATTAGCCCTAGCCCGGCCGAGCATTTATGTTTGTCATCACAAAATCATCGAGGGGCCCACGGATATCGCTTTTATCCAACTTTGGGTAAAAGGAACGGATAAACTTCGACTCAATTCTTGCTTGCATTCACTCACCAAATAACACACAACAATAAGTTTTATAACACCAAGTTACTGGTGTGTTTACATATTATTAATGTGCAACCGATTCGCAAGATACAACTCACACATCTCGGTTTCAAGAATACAAGATATTATCATCTCACCAATCGCTCGTGACAAAATTCATGAAGCAATCTAGGTGAGCGTGGGTTTAATCAAATTCTCAAAATCATATTCATAAGCACTCATGAACGTTGCAGCAAACCTTTGCTATGTCTAATACATTTTAGACAATCTACAAACCAATTCATGACAATCTTCAATCATACCTACTTCCAACATGTGACCGACTGTGGACCGTTTGAATAATTCAATTATTCTTAATAAACTCAATTATTCTGGAAGTCAAAACATGCAAAGAGAAGCACAATTATAATACTTAATCTTATATGACCCCAAACTTGTGAGTATAAATAAAACACCTTTATTTAACCACCATATTGATTACTCATTATCCATTGTTTAATGTTTCAGATAATCAACTTTATAACTCGAATCATAACCACAATTGTCCCATGCTCCAAGCATGCACACTTTGGTTTCCAATGGTCCATACTTTGTGAAATAGATCAATTGAAACTTTTCAAATGCAACTCATTTCACAATCCCCAATCCTTATAATTAGTGTAAGAATACCAAATTCTTGCCATCTTTTAGAATATGTCAAATTCTAATACTTTATGCAATGATCCTCTTATGAAGTCACAACACAAAAATCACAAAGACTCGACCAACGAAATCACAAGGTACTCTATCAAAATTGTTACAGAACAATTTTATAGATGTGATGTCTCTCACTCAAAGTACATTCCTTTGAACATCCTTTTGCATAAAATTTTCTAATCTAGACATAAATTCTTAATTTCCAACTCCCAATTATGGAAACATTTCCATATTTACCATATGACAACTCATTCTTAATAGAATCATAGATGTGATGTCTCTCACTCAAAGTACATTCCTTTGAACATCCTTTTGCATAAAATTTTCTAATCTAGACATAAATTCTTAATTTCGAACTCCCAATTATGGAAACATTTCCATATTTACCATATGACCACTCATTCTTAATAGAATCTTATCTATTCATAATAATAATGTCGATATGGTCCATTCAATACCATACTTCCAACTACTCACAAGCGACCAATCCTCAACGAACTTTAGATCGTCCTTTGATAGTTGTTTAATTATCTTATTCAAAAACGATTCTTGTCCTTTTTCCTTCTTAATGCGCTAGTCATTTGGAAAATTTTAGAATGGTCAAATATTATAGCATATGCAATTATTCCTATACCCAAAGTGTATGGGACATGATGCATAATGTCTTACATAAAGATATGATACTTTATCAATCTTCTGCCATAATATTTTTTGTGTCACGTTCTCATTATTCGAACTATGAAGAGGAATACCTTAATCATAATCGAAATTTGAGAACACACTATGTATCCTTGACTAAAATTATTAACATTCCACAATCTAAGCCTTTAGATTTGAAATGAAGCATAATATTCTCTCCCTTAATTATAGCAAAACAACTTTTCAACCCTTACAACTTTGCAAAGTATAACTCTTGTTTTCTATAATTAATATTTCTAACTAGCAATACTTACCATAATAATCATGCTCCCACTTACATGATGATTATTTCTTTACCAACATAACACTTATGCTCCCACTAGCTTCGACATGTATTCAGAAATCAGCTGAACTTCTAGAAAACAATTTCTTAAGTTCATATTTCTAATACTAGATGATTTGATAAGACTTTATCTAAGATTCTCAAACTCATACACTTTCCCTTGGACAGCTCATATGTATATGTCTAAACGGTTCTAGGACTCATATCAATAAGTCTAAAATGTTCAGACCCATTTACCATTTCCCACAATTCGAACTATGAAGAGGTATGTCGTAATCATAGTTGAATTTGAGAAACCCAAATCACATAATGCTATCTTCAAAATCTCTCTTAGTGAAAGCGTTTCCTCACAATCCTTTTCATGAATGAGAGAAACCGTATGACACTTAGATTTTGTGGTGTATACATTCCCATCCATGTGAATTCGTCATAACCATAATCACAAGATAATGTTAGTGACAAATTCAAACTTCTTATGGATAAAACTTGTTCTTCTTAGTTTCTTGCCATCAAGGGTCCCACAATTACTACCAAGTTATTGAACATCCCACCCCTTCATTTCAATGTACTTTCCATTGAACAAGGTGCCTTGCCCCTATACAACCCATTGAGAACTCGTAGAACTCACATGCATAATTAACTCAATTGGAATGGCACATAAACAAAATTAGTGTCAACACGATAGGTTGTAAACCTCAAGTCGTGTTCTAGGGATGATTGATAAGGTTTATTCTTGATTTGTTCTTGAAACCTTTCAAGACCATTAAGACTCCCACTAACTCCTTGACATATAAGATTCTCTTGTCAAGAAACATTTCTTGACAAACAAATTTCAAGAGTTAGTGTAGCTTTTATCTAGACAAACACTTCACATAATTGGTCCTAGTTGGTCTTCGTCTTATGCAAGACATCACAACTTACCAATTTCAAATGTGCAAGAGTAAGAAAATCCTTTTTCCAAATTCCACATTTGATGAATGTTATAAACCTTCTTAAGACTTGTCGCTCACTTCACAATCTTGGAGTATAACTCTAAGACTTGATGTTGGAACGAAGTATGATTGACTTCTTGATTTAACTATTTCCACAATTCTCGATTCCTCTTTTTAGACATACAAATTGTACTAAGACTCACTTAGAGGATCAATTGAGATAAGTTTCTTAATCATTAAGACATATCATAAAACATAATAAAATGTACTCTCCCTTCTTCTTAGAATAGATAAACTTTTATCTTTCTGCCTACTTGATTCTTCTTATTCGTTTTGCTATTGATTGAAACTCTTTCAATCAACTTAGAATTATACTCAATCTTATAGGTATAACCATATTCACTAAACTTTAGAAAATCATGACGAATATTTTTGTCACTCTTGTGGTAGACTTGATCAACGTACGACATAGTGTATTTGATCTCCTAGTCCTTCAATTGACACTTTATCAAGGAATTAGTCCAAATTTCCCAAATGTGAAAGTTTCCATTCATCATATCATACTTGTTATACGATTCCAAGTTCCTATCCACTTGAAACTTGGGTGATGAGAAACTCTCCCTATTTGGTAAACTCTAGACACTTCCATAAATAATCTAATTAAGAATCAAATCCATTTTGCTAATAATAGAAGTACATAAACATCAATTTTTCATATATGCCATTATAGGGATAAACAAATAAGATAAAACCAAAATTTAATTTTTTTCATAAAAGCAGCGGAAAACATGTCCTTACAATGTAAAATTCAACTGAAAAACTATGTAATCAAATACTCCTAACAAATCTATCATAACTTCCTAAGCTCAAAATCTGATCTTCGAATCCATGCGATCGTAATCCATTTTTTCGTGATCAGACTCATCATGCTCTTCCATCAAACTTCCTCTCTTTTCTCTAATTCTACAAAACATTCAAATGTAATCTTACACATTATGTATAAAGAATAGGAATTTAATGGAGTTAGATAGTGGAATTTATACCTGAAGTAGAGCCATACTTCTTGACTCTCCCATCTCTTAGACTCTTCAGGTCCTTTGGGCAGCTTCGTATCCATTGCCCCTTCTCTTGGCAGCAGAAACAGGTGGGTTCTTCTAGAGTGTCCACGGAAGCATGGTTGGTTGAATTATCAGACAAATATGCTCTATTACGTCGCCAAATCATTTCTGATTCAGCAGCAATAAGCATGTAAGTTAAGTCAATCAGGGTTGCGTCAAGATCCATCATATAATACTCTCTTATGAACTTATCATATGATTTAGGTAGTGACTGAAGAACCCAGTCCATAGCCAAATTATTGGGGAAAGACGCACCCAACATAATCAACCTATCAATGTGTGATTTCATCCCTTGGACGTGAGCACACACGGGTTTACCATCTTCATGTTCCATTGCCAATAGGGTTTTGGTGATCTTGAACCTTTCAAATCTTCGTTCTTGTGGGTCAGGGAGAACAACGGGAGGAGGAGGAGGAAGTGAAATCAAGCTAGTCCACATTGATCCTTCACTTTGGAACAAGCTTTCACTTTCGACAGGAATACCTTTTCCTTGGGATTCGGGAAGACCACGGTTAGAATCAGACATCTACAAAACGGGAGAAATTTCAAGTTAGTTGATTGAATCCTTAATGAAACACCCAAATGAGACATTAAGGCTAGGATCCACAACATTATTTACACATTAGAAGAGGGATGCCGTAATCCAACATACAAATAATTCGGAGGTAAGTGAATGACGAGTCACTAATTCTTCACCATGGAAAACATAAAGGCTTAAGTTTTAAATTTATTAAGAATTCCTATATTTCCTTTGAGATTCATTGAACTTTTCAATGGCATGTTTAAATCTCGATATGCCCCTCCCGTTTGTGACTGGGATGCCGAGGATCACAAAGTGGGTGTGAATAACCATGCAAATGTGCATGGTGCCCTCATTGTTACAGTCGCCTATTCGATGTGCCGATAAACCACACACGCTCCATCGAACTATGACAAACATTGAGTCACCCTTTGCCACCTTTGCTTAGAACCAATTAGTGTGCGGTTAGCCACACACGCTCCACTAACTTCTTAGAAAGGGTGCAAAGTGCAATTTCATGGGATTGCATCAATTTCACTTTTTGCCTAAAGTAACTAGGATTGGGAATTTGCAAAAGTGTTTAGTTACTTTACATAGATTCATTATACTTATTAATGAAGAAAGGATTGCCCTATCCTACCCGTTCGGCTAACGACCCTCCACCAATCAAGGAAGCGGTGGGTAAGAGTGGATACCCATTAAATGGCCATTTTATAGGCCATAACCTTATACCCCCCCTTATAGATCGGCTTTGTCAATGAGGCCTACTAACGGTAAGACTAGCATTTTAGTTATACATACATCATATTAGACTTTTAATGTTATACATAGTATAAGGGTGTATTTTACACTTTTAAAATACTAGGTGGTTTAACTTTTATAAATTACATTTAAAATATAAAACTTATCTGGATTTATTAACTCTCCTTTAATCATATAATTAATTAATTTAATAAAACCATAAGGGTGTAATTTGAACTTTTTCAAAATTAGGGTTTTAGAATTTAACATTTTTCAAAATTAAACTTTTAATCAACCAATTTAAATTCCAAAACTTGAGGGCAAGTTTTGAAACTTTTCAAAACAATTAGGTTTTAATCTCACTTTAAAATTTTCGAAATTTAAGACTATTTAAATTAAAATTTAAAATATTAAAACTCTTGATTTAATAATTATCTTGAATTAAACTATTAATTTAAATTATTAAATCATAATGGATTATCTAAATCATGAAGGATAATTACCAATTAAAAAATTAATTTATCCTAATCCTTTTAATCCCTCTAAATTTAGAAAATCATGGGATAGGATAATTCAAAGTCTTTAATTACCATATATAACCATTAAAGGATAATTACAAGATATAGGATAATCTAAATCCCTAAAATTTAGGATCTTATATTGGGGAGGAGGCAAATCTCGAAAATCCTAGGGTTTGCAAACCCTAGATTTCGAAATCTTGAACCAAAGGAAAGGATTTAAAAAACCCTTTCAAAAATTTCACAAATTTAGGGTTTAGAAACCCTAATCACGAAATTCTTGCCTCCTAGGGTTTATTGGCTATAAACTCTAATATGTCAAGTTCATATAATTGTATAATACTAATTGAAAATAAGTTGACCAAAGTCTCTGATACCACTGATGGGTTTTGTACAAACAATCCTATGTGTGCATGCAACCCTAGAATTGGATATATGTTTTCACTATTAGATACACAACATTATGAGTAGAACCTCTAATGGAAGATTAGATCACATACCTCTTGTTGTTATATTGCAATAACAACTCAAATCTTCAAACCCTAAGTCTTGAAAGCAAGTACCACACGTGTAGTACCTCTAATGGCTCACAAAAAACAAGATCAAATGGAGAGACAAGAGAGAGAGAGAGAGAGGGAGGAGGTATGAAATTGGCCCTTAGAACCCTATAGGAAGGCATGGACGAATTCATGTGTCAAAAGGGTGTTTATATAGGTGTAGAGATTAGGGTTTCTATCCTTATCCTTATCTAGTTGCTTGCCCACCAAGTAACAATAAGATAAGCCTTGAAAACCCTTTTTCCTTTATCCTTTGGACGATTTCAAGGATATCTTATCCCTTGAATTGGTCCAACCTATATCTAGGATAACCATTACCCTATTTTGTAACTATCACATAATTACAATTCAGCCCCTCTAGTTTAATTAATTACACTTGATCACTAAATTAATTTTTAATTAATTATTGACCAATATTAATTAAACAAATATGATTTCTCCTTTAATATATTATTCTTATAACATATTAATAAATCATAATAACCTCTTTCTCTATTATTTCTCCAGTCAAGTTGCTCTCGTGAAGGCAACCCAAAAGGACCATGCACAATCGGGTCAAGTACCTACCAAATATGGTTAAGGGCTTAGACACTAATCCAACAATACTAGCCGTAGTTGCATTTCATGATTATGAAATATGGAAAATAGATGTCAAAATCGCTCCCCTTAATGGAAAGTTGGCTGAGGATGTTTACATGAGTCAGCCAGAGGGTTTTGTCAATGTAAAGTACCCTAATAGAGTGTGTAAGCTTGAGAAATCCATTTATGGATTAAAACAAGCATATCACAGATGGAATCTTTGTTTTGATGAGAAAGTCAAAGAGTTTGGATTTTCGCGTAGTGAGGATGAGTCCTGTGTATATGTCAAGGCTAGTAGGAGCATAGTTAGCTTCCTAGTGTTGTATGTGGATGGAATACTTCTCATAGGAAATGACATCCCAACCTTTTAGGAGGTTATGTCTTGGCTTGGGAAGTGTTTCACTATGAAGGACCTCGAAGAAGCTTCCTATATTCTGGGATAAGGATATTGAGAGACAGGAGTAAGAGACAAATTGGACTTAATCAAAGTACTTACTTAGAGAAGGTGTTGAAGAGTATCAACATGATGGATTCGAAGAAATGTGACTTACCGATCTAGAGCAATGCCAAACTGAGTAAAACTCAGAGTCCGAGTACAAAGGCTAAGATAGTTGAGGTGAGTCGAATACCATATGCTTCCGCAGTTAGATCGATCATGTATGCTATGACTTGTAATCGTCTTGATGTGGCCTTTGGTTTGAGCATGGTCAGCAAATATCAAAGGAATCCTTGCAAGGCTCATTGGACTGCGGTAAAGAACATTCTCAAGTACCTGCGGAGGACTAAGGACTGGGTCCTTACACTCAGCAGGAGTGATGACTTGAGAGTGGTGGGCTATAGTGATGCTAGATTTCATACCGACAAAGATAATTTCCGCTCTCAGTCGGGCTGGATCTTTACCCAGAATGGAGGAGAAATAACTTGGAAAAGTTCTAAGCAGGAGATAGCAGCTGATTCAACGTGTGAATCAGAATACATAACAGCAAGCGAGGCGGCGAAAGAGGCAATATGGCTTAAGAACTTCATCGGAGACCTTGGAGTTATACCAACTATAAAGGAGCGTATGGAGAGTTTCTGTGATAGCGAGAGTGCAGTTGCCTTAGCCAAGGAACCAAGGGATCATGGCAGATCCAGACACATCGACAGAATATATCACTTCATAAGACATCGGATAGAAGAACGACTCCTCATAGTAAAGAGGATATCGTCAGAGGAGAACCCTACAGATCCCCTCACGAAGTGACTGAGTAGTGTTAAGAATTTACAACATGTGACGCGCATCTGGCTAAAGGATGGTATTAGTTTTAATGATTAGATAGTTTTGAAACTTGTAATAGTTTAAATGTAATTGACATTTGATGATTAATTAATTTTTTTTATTTATAATTAATGTTACTATGCTGTGTCAAACATTTACTATTGTTTCACTTTGCATGTTTTGGCTTCCAGAATAATTATATTATTCAAACTATCCACAGTCAATCATACTTTGTAAGTAGGTATTGAGGCAAGACTGTCATGAATTTAGCTTGAGATTGTCTAAATTGTATTAGACATAGCAAAGTTTGCTACAAAATTCATGAGTGCTCATAAGCTCTAAGTATTGGATTAAACCCACACTCACTTGTATCACTTCATGGAATTTATCTTGAATGATCGTGAAATGATAATATCCTATAAGTCTTCAAACCAAGAGTTATGAGTTCTTGACTATGAGTTGGTTGTACATTTATAGTACGAAACCGCTTCAGTAACTTGATGCTATAAAACGTGTTGTTGTGTACAATTTAACGAGTAGTTAGTAAAAGCATATGAGTCGAAGTTTATCTATTCCTTTTAGTCCTTGGAGGATTAAAAGCGATATCTTGGTCCCCTCAAGGATTTTGTTCTCACTTATGTGTCGGGCCCGGTCCGAACTAAATTGATGTGTTCGATTAAGTTCTATGTCAAACAAATCGGAAATCAGGAAACAAACTGTTGGACAATAAGTATGACGTTGTTCCATGTGTTTGTCTGGTTCATATCTTGAGAACAGAGGATTATATGATCACTTATCTAAAATGGTGCTTCTAAGTTCGACAAAGGCTTTTAAGAGCTATGATTGCTAGTCGTATCATGAAGTCATACTTGCAACTATAGTTATTAGACTTATCCAAGTGGGACACTGTTGGATAATGTGTCTAAGTCCATAACTATACTTGGTATGTAGTTGACGCGAGACTAGCATGGTCCATTTGGGTTTGCATGGCACCGGAACAATCTGAAGGATGGACATTTGAGAAGAGATTATTTGTGATTTATTAATATATTAAAAGTTCTAATATATTAATATGAAATCATATTATTTAATTAGTATTGATAAAAAATTAATTTGGAATTAATTTTGTGATCAAAAGAGACTAATTAAATATATGGGGATTGATTGTGTAAATCATTGATTCTTAGATTGTAGGCCAATGATCCATAATTCTTTAGGTTGGGCTAAACCAATGGGACAACTCATGGATAATCCATGGAGGTTTAAACCCATGCAACCTAACGAATATGGAAGGTCATGAACATTAGGGTTTACATGGTGTAACCCTAGTTTTGCCAAACTATATAAGAAGACCCTAATCCCCTAAAATTGCCACCTAAGTAGTCTTTAGAAGAGCTATAGTCGAATTTGGTGCAAGACATTCTCTCTCAATTACTCCATTGTTGGTGGAGTTGTGTGAAGAATTTGAGGCATCACATTCGAGGTGCTAGGCTCTTAAAGGTCCAAGGAATCAAGTTACAAGAAAAGGTATGTCATCTAACTAGTTTTTGTTATACAACTACCCATGTTTTGTATGCTAGTTAGGGTAATGCTTTGGAAAACTAAATTGCATGTATAATTAGAGAAAACATAGATCCAAAGAATTTAGGGTTGTATGTGCACCTTAAGGTTGTTAGGATGCTCAAAGCCCATCAAGTTTGAACATGGTATATTTTAGTTTTGGGGCATGGGTACCCTCAATTGTTTGTTTATTCATAGCAGGCTCGAGTTGTGCAAATGTTCTTGGTTATTTGAAGTTTGTATGTTCGGGCAAAGTTGTTTAGTTTTCAAGTGTGGTTTTGGATTTGCGCAGAATCAAATTTTGACATGTCGCTTCGATAGGGTTGGTATATGGCTTGACTCGACCTGGGTTTTGACAACATTTCTGAACAATTTTGGAAGTTTTATCGAGTTGAGTTATGTATTGGTAAGATCTGTTTAGTTTCGTTTAAGGTGTAGGATCTTTGTTTCAGCCATTCATGAGGATGTTTCTATTAGCGGTTGAAGTTCTTCATTTCGGTTAGATCTACAGGTATTACACCATCTGGGTAAGGTTGTAGGGAAGAATGAATGCATTAGATCTTGGGTTGGTTATGTGTTTCCCTTGGGGATGTATGTAGGCTGAGTATGATAGCATGGGAAAACTTGGCTCGGGTTATTGGCATGGTTCTTATTTTGTTTATAGCTCTTGGATTGGATTAAGAGTGCAACTGCCCATCTCATTCTCTGTTTGTGTGCGACCATGTTCTCGTTTGGTGTTGCGTCGGTAGAAACATGTGTTGTGAAAGAAACTATGTGTTATAGAAAGGTAACACTCGAGTTGTATTAAGAGGGAGGTTTATTAGGTTCCTACGAGTTAGTGGGTTGATGGTTAAGTATATTTTGGCCCTATGGTGTTGGTCGTGAGTCTTTCGGACAACGATGAAATAAAGGGAAGATCGGTGTGATACCATAAGCTTATCATCCGAGTGGGTAGATTTTGTCACGATGTATCGTGAACCAATGGTTGCATGACTCATATGGGAGGTACCTAATAGTCATTTGATTGAGATTCTTAGGTCTCGGATCATTAGTCTTATTTGCATGGTTGGATGTCATTGTGTTTTTTCCGGAGTCGGGAGACTCAGTGACCAGTTGGTCTGGATCATGTAGTCAGTAAAAGTTTGTTTTGTTTGATGTATTAGTTATGCATCGAAAGTCGCTTGATGAATGTTTTCAATGGTGGAACCCATTTTTTTGTGGATTTTTTATTATGAGTTTGGTTACCAGTGTTAGGTACTGGTTCTGAAATCTCGAGTCACGAAGTTTGTTCTGGATATGTCGAGTGATTTTTCCGGTGGATGTACACCTGAGCTGATGACTTGTCAGTGAATCAAGTGTGTATTTAAGGTTTTTGGGCACAACTTCTAGATTTGGGTGTAGTTGAAATTCACGATCAACATGTTTTGAGTATTCCTTCTACATGATTGTTGGTGTTCCTAGTCGGGGACTAGGGGTAGGTACGACGATGGATGATCATCAGTCTTAGTGTATGGTTTTTGAAGCTTCGACTGATGGGTCTCGGTTTTGGGATTTTGTTGATGGAGTTAGTTGTAGTTTCATTATTTTAGAAGTTTCCTTGAGTTGTGTGGTTTTCCTCTGGGAGTTAGATTTCCAATTGGGGAGAGAAATAAGTTGTTGCAGTTCAGTATTTTCAAGCTATTGGGTTGTTTGTTGGCATTTGCGGGTTACCGAGTGGTCTTTTGAGTTTTTTTATAAGCCGACTTGATTTCAAAGTGGTTAGTGGAAATTTATGGAATATGTTGGCGTTGCTTTTAGATATCGTAGCAACCATAGATTTCTAGGATGAAATCCAATTTAATTGGGGGAGAGTTGTAGTACCTTGTTTCAAGAAGTTTCTTATCTCGTGATTGTAAACAAGAAATGGATCAAGTATAGGCCTTGTACTTCAAGGGAATGTGGTTTAGACCTTATTGGATTATGATAAAGTTGGATAAGCGGTTAGAGCCTTCGTTTTGTGCTTGGAAGAAAAAGGGTAAAATTGGAAAAGTAATATCATGGGGCTCGTCAATACCTTTTGGTGAACATAAAGATAGCCGAAAATGGAGTTGGAACGAAGAAGTTATGTTTGTTTGCAGTTGAGGTGGGTTTGGGTGAAAGTCATGGCCACAACTTGAGCATCAAAAACCACTGTGTGGGGATCAGTCAAGCCTAATCCCATGATCTTTTTTTAAGGTTTTCAACGTATTTAAGCTTAATCTTATGCATTTTTCGACATTTTATTAGCCTCAATCATCTCTAAAACCTCTTGGGAGAAACCCTAGCCTCCACCTTCAAGATTTGAGCTTCTCCTCTCTCCTCTCTCCTTGCTTGGATGCTTTTTATGTTATTTTGATGAAATAAGATCAAGAAGGTTATTTTAGTTGCAAGGAATGATGCTTCAAGTTTGGATTCATCAAAGGCACTACATTTCTAGACCATTGCGCGTATAAAGTTCCAATCTTGCTATGTAGTTCTTTACATCTTATCATTTGGGGTTTTTGTTACTTTTGGTCCATTTTATGGGTGATCTTGGAGTTGAGTGGACTCCAACATCTTTTGATTAGTTTAGAATGCTTTATGGACCTCATGGACTAGGAAAATTATGATATTTGCCTTCTTTTTTATTCATGCAAGTTATCATGCTCCTTTACGTCATTTTGGTGTATTAAAGTCTAGATCTTGTTTGTTTGGACCATCCAAATGGATAATGTTGAAAACTTTAACCATTATGAACCTATTAGGAACCAGGTCTAATGTTGTGAGTTTTCATCTTTATGGTTTAAGCACTTATGGAAGAAAGCTTTTCATATTGAAGGCCACAACGTGGCCATAGGTTACCACGACGTGGCTATAGAGGATTTATCATTTGTTTTGTCGTTTTTGGGCCACGTCATGGTCATGGATGGCCACGACCTGGCAGTTAAATTTTGTCCGTTGAGTTTTTGACTAGTTTGACTTTTGGTCAAACTTAGGTAGAGTTGAATATTTTACTAAGGTTTGGTCTCATCTTGGTTTTAGGAAGCTTAGGTTGGCAGTGTTTTTTTTGCTGATGTAGCTATTGAGCTTTTGCTGAGTTGTTCAGGTGAGTTTTTGTCACTATACTCGTGGGGCGAAGACACTAATGCCAGCCCACTATGTTATGTTATCTATCCTTGTGTCTAGGATGTTGCTATGTGGAAGTGCTCTCCTAGATTGATAGATATGTATGATTACCTGTATTTACTGATTATATGTTTATTTGTTACATATGTAAACATAGTTTGGTTAGTTTAAGGCATTACTTCTCTGTGCGGAAGCCAACAAACTTGGGTGCAATCCAGACATACGTTGTAGTTCAAAAAGGATAGCCAGAGTTTTGATGTGGACTCGGGAGCAAGTCGGACATAAGCTGAGGGCCGGATAGGCACGCCGAACTTATGTTGTAGGATTGGGAGCAACCTATAAATGAGCTTTGGGCCAAGTGGGCAAACCGGACTCATGTCGTGGGATCAGGGGTATTCTGGTGCGATGACTGTGGACCCAATACGCTTGTTGTTATATGTTGTGTGGTGGTATTTTGGGGGAAATCACTAAGCTTTGGCTTACAATTTGATTTTATGGTTTCAAGAGCCAATTTGCTTGATTCTAAACTCGTGCCTATTCCTCTAGCAACAGATGAGTACTTGCATGCTCCCACTACTGCTCCTTTTTTATTAATTAAACGTATTCTTGAATACGTTACAGGGACCGTTTCGTTTGGTCTCTTTTTTCGTCATCCACAGACCAATAATATTCTAGGTTACTCCGATGCCGATTGGGCCTGTTGTCTTGAAACTAGACGCTCTACTTATGGTTACTCTCTCTTTCTTGGTGGCAATCTTGTTTCTTGGAGTGCAAAAAAGCAACCCACAGTTTCTAGATCTAGTTGTGAGTCTGAATATCGAGCTATGACGAACACAGCTGCTGAGATTGTTTGGATAACTCATCATTAACATGAACTTCATGCACTACCTCCTGATCGTCCTACGTTGCTTTGTAACAATAAAAGTGCATTGTTTACGACTCAAACCCCTGTTTCTCACAAACATGCTAAACATATTGAACTTGATTATCATTTTCTTCGAGAACTTGCCACTTCTGGGAAACTATCTAGTAAGTGTATTCCTACCAAGCTTTAGGTGGCCGATATCTTCACCAAGAGTCTACCGCGTCCTCAGTTTGAACTTTTTCGTGTTATGCTTTGTATTTGTCCACCACCCTTTCGCTTGAAGAGGGGATATTAAATAATGATACCAACAACTTAGTTTTATATATTCAAATGTATTATTGTATTTATCTCTCCATTAGTTATACGAGATATAGTTGTTTCATTTTAATATAAATATATACAATACACACGATTATTGGTGTGGTTTGTGAAATATTAGTCTTATACTATGGACCGCTCTTCCATCAACTAGGTCAGAATTAAAAAAAAAATGTTCAAAATATCAACAAATATTGAATGCCACATAAAGTGTGTATTTTTTACTGATTTGTAATTCTTTTAATTTTAATTTTTAATTGATATTTTAATTTTTGAATTTAGTTCTGAAGAGTTGTAATTTGTGAATATTATAACATGATGTGAATTTTAATATTTAATAAAGTCTAATGAAAAAGATTTCAGTATGAAAAAAAGTACCATTTCATTCCGCTTTTGTTTTTTATTTACCATGAAAAACATTTGATAGCTTTGAAGCAGTTACATCAATGTGATATAATCTTGCATGACTTATTCAGACTATGGAGCCACGATTTCCAACTACGACTCTCTGCCTGCGCATGAGCGATCGTATCAGTCCTACTTTTGGCTATTGGTAGATTAGTCGTCATCTTCTTGGACAACACAAAGTTCCTCTCACCACATAACCCTATTATTTCATTTGAACTCAGTGCTACAATGAAAAACAATAAACCTTTTAGTTATGAAATAACAAAGAAAAATCAATCAAGTTTCACAAACTAATCCATAAACCAAAAGATCTGAAATGGGTACGTGAACAATTGAATAAATGGTAGCAGCATCTCATATGGGTATGAATAAAAACATATGTAAAAGCATGTGTGCTACCATCTGATGTTGCGTTTGATGTATAGAGTAAGAAATTCTTGAAATCAGATCCAAGAACTGGAAGCCTTCCACCACGAGCATACAGTTTAAGAGATGAATCGATAACAGTTGAAACTGTGTCATCTTGGTTCACCAACAACCTCAATGGCCCTGGACTCCCTAGCACATTAACAGTAATCAATAGTCGGTTTTTCTTCCTACCCTCGTTGTCTTTTTTCTTTTGTTTTCCTGATAATATATTTCTCTTCGAAATCTTGCTCATCATCATGGTCGTTTCCTCTTTCCTTAATTCATACCAAATGGAACAACTTTGAAGTTTATCTTGCTTATTATCGCCATATAAATAGCGATAAAATGGAGTTTGATGTTCCTGGATCATGACCAATTTAGGAGTGAATAGCTAGATAAGAATATAAAGTCGTACCAAATGTAGACTAGAAGGGACGATCGAAAACAAGAACGTGAAAAGGGAAACCAGTCATACAAAACTAATACTTCTCAGATTGGATTTTTGTGTTAATCGAGTATAGATAGTAAAACTTCGACGTGTACATCTTACAAATATTTCTATTTCGAACACTCGAATATTTACGACATATTTTAATATATATATAATTTTTTTAAAGGTATGACTGAATGTCGTAATTATTAGAAAGACCATCTACTTTTGACAATGAAATGTATTCTTGTTCGAAAGCAATATGAAGAATATGGATTTGGTTGTTTTAATGGCTATAACCTTCCACGAAAAAAGATTGATTTGATTCGTCTCAATATTGGCTTAAATTTGAAATTGCTTTACAAAGATTAAGACGATTTATTCTTTTGCAATGCGCCTTTTGGTTCGGTCCATTGATACTTTGAGAATAACAAGAAAACAAACGATGATTACGGACCTCAAGATGTTTGATACATCATGTGAACTCTTACACGTCTTTTCTAATTGCATTGGTCTTTTCTTTTTTCTTTTGACGTGTGATATCTCAAAGTACAAGTTGGAAGGAAGCCGTTTAACTTGATCAAAAACAAAATCAAATCAAATATTAAACAGCTAAACACCCATCTTCCGTTTTGTATTATACGCAGAAAAATATAATTTAGCATGTTGAATTGTTAAAGATATCTTATCTCTATAAAGAGTCTTTTGAATAGTAAATCAATAACCCCAAACATATATCTTACATGATATTAAAGCGGTCATCTTACACCTCATTCACTTAACACATTGGTATCTATATATGCTCATCTACACGGCTGTTGTTGGGAAAAATGTTAGTATATGTTATATCGGTGGTAAAGTACTGTCATATATGTTTTTATATATATTGGAGTTCTCTATCTTTTAGTAAAGTCTCTTTTCAAGAATAAATCAATGTTACTACATATATCTTAAACTAATTGTACTGCCACCTAACTTTTTAACACTCATAACGTTATTACAGAAAGTTTTGTCTGAAACACAACACAAAGTGTTTCTTACTCATTGCTAAAAAAGGAACAATATATAGTTTTTCCCATATCTAATATGTCATAAATGAACATAATAAACATGAGAAATTAAGTCATAATTTTAAATGAAAATGAATATAGATAGAAAGGAAAAGTAGGAAGATATTTATTTCATCAAAAAATATCATTAACATGTATACATAATGGGGATGATCTCATAAGATATACAATTCAAATGATTAAAGTGATCATAAACAATGCTGTCAAAAATATGGAAAAGATGGTGTAATGCTGCAAAAAGTTAAATGAACTTAGAAAGTCCCGAATGAGGATTGTTAAAGTAGAGAACAATAAGAAAACATAGCATAATCATTTTGGGTGTTGTAAAATGTGCCATTAGAACTAAAGTTAGGGTTAATGTGTCAATAAAGCTATAGTGTAGGCACCGTTAGTGTAAATAGGTTAAATGGTAAATGAGAGTGTTTTAGAGCATCTCTAATCCACCTCAAAATCTAATCCACCTCAAAGCTATTTTTTTTCTTTATTTTTTCTCTTGTTATTCTCTAACCCTATCTCACTTTTTCTTTCATTATTTTCCAATCCTATCTCATTCTTTTCCCCCACTTATGAAAATATGAACAACATTACCCCAAAATATGGAATAATACTATTCATTTCTCTACAAATTGGAATGAAGTTTCAGTTGTCGGTTTTAGTCATTCTTTTCATATAATTACACATTTTTAGTTTTTTTTTTTTATTTACTAATTATATTAGCTAATCATAAATGTAAAGTTTTTTTTTCTATATATTGAATTTATTTAAAAATTATATATATCAAAATTTTGGAAAACGATAACGTATTTTATAAAAACTTATAAATATAAAGTTTACTTTTTATGTATTCGAATTCATGTATAATAGTGATTTATAAGTATGTTATAAATATATTATAATTTATTTAAAAAATAGATTATATATTTGTTAAAATCTAATTAATATAATGAATGTGTTTGACAAATTATGTATGTTGCAAAATGGAGTACACTAGGAATATTCTTTTATGATAAAAAATAGGCTAAAAAATAAAGTATGGTTGGAGATAAAAGACTATTTAGTCCATTTTGTCCTCCATTTTAGGGAAATAAATCGAGATCAGTTGTAGATGGTCTTAGTTCTTTGTTCTTGCTCCATGTATCTTTAAATTTAATCACAAACATACACATTTAAGAACATTTTCTTCTTTAGATCATTCTTTGTTAATTTCAGCTAGATTTTCTTCCTAATTATTGGGTTAATGTTTTCAGAAATGCAAAACAAGTGGTATTGAAGCTAGAGAGAAGTTCTTTAGATCCACTATGGGTTTTAATTGATTGGGGTAATTGTCTATATATATTTTTTTATAATGGGATCGATTGAAAGACGGTGGAGATTCATTGTATGATGATTCATTTTAATCTTCACCAAGGTTTCTTGATCAGTAAAAATAAAAGAAAAACAAAAACAACATCCATAATAAATGGTGTGTTTCCTAGAAAATATTGCGAATCCAAATCATTAGAGGCAAGTCTAATTTGAGATTATGATTATTAGAATGACTTAGTGTGCGATTTTGTTATTCATTTTCAGGGTCCCTCTATAAAGATTTTTGTGTTAGAGGTGGATCTCAAAGTAAGTAGACAAAGTTTCTGATTAAAGTTCTCCAAGAGGAACACTGGTGCTCTTAGGGTTCAAGAATAAGGGTTTGACTACCATTCCAAAGGGATTGAATAAGGGGTGTGAAGTTTCAATTTGTTGGTGATCCGTTTGATTTTCACTTGGTTTTTTCAATCAAGGAAGTTCTACTCTGGTTAATTTATTATGCAATAGTTTTCTTGGATTAATAAAATAGTGAATTAGAGTCGATTGTGTGTTGGTCAATCGAGGGTGCACAAGGTGTGATTGGTGAAGAAAGAGGCATGAAAGAATGAATCCACTAGGTCTAATGTCTTATTATGATGTTCTTGTCTGATTTTTCGCTTTCGGGTGGATCATCTGTGTAAGTCCGTAAACTGCCTGTGTATCAATCATATCCGTTTGATTGTGCGGAATCCTAATCAAACGGATGATGTAAGATCAAAAATAAAAGAGAAGGAGAAGAAGAATATGATGAATCTCTGTATGTATTGATTAGAATTATGATCTGGATACAAAAGATTCACACACAAAAATGCTCCTTATTCTCTCTGGCCGTAAACTACTTCGTGTTCATCAATCATCAAATTGTACTCCTCACCCTAACACCTCTATTTATACTTGAATATGGGTCGGACAAAACAAATGGGCTGTAAATGAGTTTACGGCCGTAAGGTGTTTACGGCCGTAAACTCAGCCGTAAACTAGGCCAAAAACTCCACAATTATTATAGAAAAATACAATTGCCCATAAAAGTAAAGTATAAACCATATTTTGACCCAACAATCTCCCCCTTGGTTTATAACTTTCTTTTCTTAACTGACCCAACAAGCTCCCCCTAAAAAGTAGCTGGCTCTTCTTGTCAATCTTCAATGGGAACTTGTTTTCAGCTTTAACCTTCGATTTCTTCACAGCATCAGAATGAACTTGATGAATCTTCAACGAATGACTTCATCTTGAGCACTTGAGCTTTTCTGCAGAATTTGACATTGAACGACCGTTGGGTGAGGAGGTTTTACATACTGATTCTTGAAAGATAGTGCTTTCAGCTTGAGAATCTTCAGAGAGAACAAATCTTCTAGATCACTTCAGCAGGTTCATAGATAGCAGGAGACTGATTGAGGAGGCTTCAATGCAATCCGTCACATAATCTTCAATTGCAGCTTCACCTTGCTTCTGGGGTTGAAGGATTGAATGTTGAAAGAATAATCTTCATTTCTTGCTCCTTCGAATGAGAATTCTTCGATGCTCACGGACGAAGCTTTTGCTCAGAAATCTTCAACACAAACTCCATGAGATTTACCTATACCTGAAATCACTATTCAAGACAAAACAAAACTAAAAGAAAACTTAGCACACAAATTAAAACAGAAAGAAAAGTATTTTTTGGATTTTTGATTTTTCTGAACAAGAAATAAAACAGAAATAACACTATTTTTTTTTGTTTTTTGTTTTTTTTGTTTTTTTTTTTTTGAATTTTTCTGATTTTTTTTATTATTTTAATTTTAATTCTCCCCTAATATTTAAATTAGAAGAAACTATGACAAATTTAACAAAAATAAAAATAATATCTAACTTTAAGAGTGATTTGGGATCAAAGTTTTTAGACAACCTTTATCCACTTGTCGGTACCTTCCATATTCACATCTTTGTCTGGTTGATCGTCGGTATTGTTGTTCACTTAAACACGAAAAATTGTGACAAATTTAGGACATACTATTTGTTACAAGACAAGGTGAACTTAAGTTCCTAAAAAATTATATCTGATCCTAATTTCTTAGATATTATATCTTAAGGACCATTCATTTGACGACGACCAGGGATATTGTTGTCCACCTAAATTGAGCAGCGAGATCTATAGACAATCTTTGAGTGTTCAATTTTAAGTGTACTAGAACGTGTTTCCCGCTTCCTGATATGCCCCAGCCATCAAGAACTTCCAGAGTACTCCTTACACCGGGTGAACAGACAACCATTCAGAGAGAGAAGAGATACAAAATTATATTGCTAACTACTTCAGAGGGGTTGAGAAGAAGAAGGTTGCATATGCTGTGTACCAGGTCGGATTAGAAGTCGCGCAAAGGAGACAGCATATGGCTAACAGATGAGAAGTATTTCACACATATATTCCACACACATATATATATCCTGCAGAGAAATAGAGTTGCATATGTTGTGTACCAGGTCGGATTATAAGTCACGCAAAGGAGACAACATATGACTAACAGAAAGAAAGAAAGAAAATGATATTCTACAGACCTAATTTATCGGAATTTACCAGTCGCCCCATCCAACCAGAATTAAGGACAGAATCCGCACATCAAGGAAAAGTTAATCCACAGTTCCAAGTACGGGTTCATTTAATGTGACGAGTAGATTCCCATATATATCTCCATGCTCAACCTATCCGAGCGTCGTATTGTCAGGCTGAACGTATCTAACTAGGTCAAGATTTGTCAAGTCTATAAATTTCCTAAGTTCAACTCTCCCTAGTCAAGTCCATTTAAAAATTTTCGTGCCTACCGACGCATCAAGTCAAAGCATAGACCCTTCAACTTCGGGTACGTTATGCAGACTCAGGTTGCCTGTTATCACTAGATAATATCACTTCCCAGAACATCTCCCTCAAGCAGATTTCATACCAACATATTTTTGATTTTCTGATTTTCTAATGTTTTTTTTTTTTAATTTTCTAATTTTTGTTTTGTTTTTATTTCTCCCCGTAAGTTTGTGCATAGGAGAGAAACGAAAGTAAATGCGCAAATTTAAACTATCCTAAAACAAAAATTAGTATTTAAAGCGAATCAGCTTAAGAAAAACTTAGGAGTATAGAGAAGAAAACGCAAACCGTAATTCACCGATTGAATCTGCATCCAGAAGGTCTGAGAACAGCACGCATAATCTCAGAACAGATCCGAAAATTCTTCATGTCATTAAGCACTAACCCCATATGATCCCTTCTTTTCTTCCTTTTCTTTCCTTTCCCGCAAAGGACACATACTCTCAAACAAAGTTATGAGTGTTGTATAGTTGAGAGATGCCTCCTATCATGTTCCTGGAACAACCACTACCAACAAATCGAAGTCTGATGATATGCCTCCATAGCTGCTCCGACACAGAGCGGAATCAATTGGTCTTTGGAACCCAGTCCATTTTGAAACTGGGTCGACCTTTGTCATCCTTGCACAATACTCTCTCCCATGACATGTCCTGTTTATCACAAACAGAATACATAGAAATATTAGAATCGTTAGTTGATTTGGGAGATTGAGCCTTCGGAACCCATTTGTAGTTGGGTTTAACCCATTTCTTTTTCGATCCGATGGGTGGCTCAGCACTTGATTTGAAACTTGAAGCCGTCTGCCTAGATGACTTTGACCTAACTGGTCTTGGCTTCACAGGAGCATCTCTTGAACTGGGCTTCTTGGCCGGCATTCCCTTCTTGCCCTTGGGATTCAAATTCTTTGCCTTGTGGGTTGGATGCTTGGCCTTGGGAGTTGAATTCTTGGCCTTCTTGGCATTCCAGTCGTCAATGTCTGATCGTGATCTCGAGGGGTATCTTTTGGAGTGTCTCCCTCTTGACGTGTTCTGCCAGCCTTGTGCGTAGTAGGGAACATACGCACGATTTGGACAATTTCGGGCAATGTGACCAGGTGTTCCATAGTGAAAACATGTCTTTTTCTTCACTGTAAAGTTGTTTCTTCCTGCCCCTGGTGGCGTATCCTTGCCTTGTCTCTTGTTGTTCCCATATGCACACTTACAACAGGCACTTTTTTGCGCTGGAATTGGTGGCCTGTATTTACCAACGACAGGTTGATTAGAAGCAACAGATTTAGAGTTCAAGGGGTCGTTTGTTTGTTCAGAAGAACTCCCCTTGTTCTCATCCTCTGCTACTTTACCTGCACATATAACAGAAGCATCAGTATTTTCAACATTAATAACTCCTCCTGACACAAATCCAGCTCGTTTTCCATATTGAAGATGTGCCTCCCTATCAATTTCGTTCTTTGTCATAGGGATGGATGTGTAGTTATGATTGTAAGGAGGAGGTACACTATCATACCCTAGACCCTTGTGTTGATTCCTTTTAAACTGCATGCTTTGGTCTATCATATTTGCAACCACCTCACTTGAGAAATCATATTTTCTAACATCAAGTTTGGCAGTTTCAAACTTTCCTTTCAAAGATTCAACTTCAGCCACTAGCTCAGCATTTTGTTTGACTACATAATCATAGTTTTCACATTTGTTACTGTAGTCTTCCTGAAGTTTCCTAAAGTCCTTGGTTTTTGCTTCCAACTCAGCCTTCAGGGGTTTCTGTCGTTTCCTGAGTTGATATCCTTCATATCTCAGGTCCTCAACTTCTCTTTTAAATACATCAATTTGTTCCCGAAGAAATTTAATCGTGTCTTCACATGATTGAGAACATGAAACTTCACATGAATGAGAACATGACACTTCATTGACCGGAAGGTTTACAGAACTCTTTAAAGCGTCAAGCTCTTCAATTACTTCAGCAATACTAAGACGATTGAGATCTTTTGTCTTCTTGATGATGGCCACGTTCATATCCCATGATTTTGGAAGTGAATTCAATAGCCTATTGTTTATCTCAGATTTGGTCAAAAAGATCCCGACTATATTCATCTCAGTAGTGAGTGTGGTAAATCGCTGCAACTGAGCTTCCAAGGTTTCTCCAGGGATAAAATCGAAAAAGTTGAAATTCTGTCTTAATGTCTCCTGATGACTCTCTTTCATGTTTTCAAATTCACTCGAGGACCTTAAAATCGATTAAAAAAAAACTAGAAGCTAAAATAAAATTTAAACGTCAAACTTAAAATGCCTTTTTTTATTTTATTTTATTTTATTTTAAATCAACCTTAAAAGTCAAATTTTAAAAATTAAACTCAAAAGTCAAACTTAAAAGTCAAACCGAAAAGTTAAATTTGAAATTTTAAAGGTTAAACGAAAAAGTCAAGGTTTAAAATCAAAGGTCAAACTTGAAAGTCAAGATCAAAATTTGAAATAAAAATTCAAAAATAAAGAAAAAATAAAAACAGTTTATTATTATTATTATTATTGTTATTATTTTTATTATTATTATTATTTTAATTTTTAATGAAAAAGGAATTTTAAAATAAAAAGAAATTAATTTTTGTTTTTGGGCAGAAAGTGTAAATAATTCTAAACTTGCTGCGACTGGAAGAGGTTAAGGTTAATATTTCGGAGGGAAATCACAAGGTGCTTGCTAGGAGTTGGTAAGCCGCAAGTTTGAGAAGGCAAAGGATCCGGGTTTGATCCTTGCAACACACAAAATTGCTCCTTTTTTTTTAATTGAAGCGCTGCTGCTGCTTGCTACTGTTTAGCCGGCTTCCCTAGCCGAGCCGTATACTTCCAATCCGAGCCGCAAACTCCGAGCCGCCACGTCCGAGTCGCAAGCCGCTGCCGAGCCGAGATCTCCGGAAACCCTAGCCGTAAACACAAATGCGCCGTCGGCCGTAAACTGTTTCCGGCAGTAAGCTCCGGCCGTAAACAGTTTAAGATTACGTGAAAATTCGATTTTGAAGCTCCAAAACTCAATCAAAAACCTTTTTTTATGAAAAACACAAAGGACAAACCCCCTTTATTTTTGCGAGATCTATCAAAAAATGCAAAAATATTTCGAAAATAAGACCAAATAATGCTCCAAATAGAGTTTACAGCCCAAGAACTCGGTGTTTACGGCCGTAAGCTTGGACCGTAAACACAGAATATTCAGATTCCAAACGAATTGGAAAACCTTTTGACTGATACAACTTGGCTCTGATACCAATTGTAAGTCCCTAACCTGCCTGTGTATCAATCAGATCCGTTTGATTGTGTGGAATCCCAATCAAACGGATGATGTAAGATCAAAAATAAAAGAGAAGGAGAAGAAGAATATGATGAATCTCTGTATGTATTGATTAGAATTATGATCCGGATACAAAAGATTCACACACAAAAATGCTCCTTATTCTCTCTGGCCGTAAACTACTTCATGCTCATCAATCATCAAATTCTACTCCTCACCCTAACACCTCTATTTATACTTGAATATGGGCCGGACAAAACAAATGGGCCGTAAATGAGTTTACGGCCGTAAGGTGTTTACGGCCGTAAACTCAGACGTAAACTAGGCCAAAAACTCCACAATTATTACAGAAAAATACAATTGCCCAGAAAAGTAAAGTATAAACCATATTTTGACCCAACAATCTGTTCGACTATCTATGTGATCCCTGATAACATATGACTTTATGTATTGAATGAAAGACCAGAATTTTGCCCCTATCAGTTGCATGAAAGACCATGGGAGGGTCATGATACTTGTATGAAAGACCAAGATTTAGACCCTAGTAATTGTATGAAAGATCATGGGAGGACCATTTTAGTGAGACCATGGGAGAACCATGAAAACATATGTAAGACTGTGGGAGGGTAACAATATTCACATGTTTTGTACCGATATATTTTTAGTATATATGTTGATAGGTCGGCATTAGAGCCAAAGACTTCATGCAACTTCATTGTATGTATGGTGGACTATATGGTGTATTGGAGAACTCGCTAAGCTTTATGTTTATAGTTGTGGATTAAACATTTTGGAGGGCGTTAGTAGGAGAGCTCGAAAAGACTGTACGCACGAATATAAGATATTCATTTATGCGGTTTTGTAAATTTAGCTCTGATAATGTAAGGTTTTCGATCAGTCAAATATTATTAAATGGTTTTTGAAACATAGGTTTAAATGTTAATATATTTAAAAAATGAATAAATATCTTTGTAATTTTTGGGACGTTACAAGTTGGTATCAAAGCCTTGGTATGAGGGATCCGGATGCGTCTTGTGGTGTGTTTGAACTCAAAATGAGGACTCAAAGATTTTTTAAATAAATTTTTGAATTTTATTCAAGAAAATCAGTTCCAAAAAGGTTTTATATTGATTGGAGGATGTGATGCATACAATCAACCGGACCTTAGGAAGTAACTAATTCCTAATATATTGATATAACTTTGCATTTGTGCTATAAGTTTTTATACATGATCGAATGTAGGTAATTAATCTGCTCAGGAACGTATGTTATAATTGTTTGTTGGGTCGCTCAACTTTGTAGATTTGATGATGCAAAATATAAACATTATATTTATAGTTAGTTAATTTGAAGATATGTTTGATGGAATTTCATATGTCGTAGAATGAAGAGCATCCCCTGGTGACTAGAAGACCATGAAGACTCTATTCGCACCAAAGGCATGACGATACCATCTACTAAAGACTGATCAGTATGTCCAGACGCTTATGGTTTTACACTGATGGTTACATTGATCAGGTGATACGTTGAGCACTCATATAATGATGGCACTGTCTACTAAAGTTGAAGTTGAACCTATAGCTGAATTTGATCAGCATGTTGCCCTGACGCCGATGTTGATGCCCTGATCAACATATGATGTTTTGGTGTTGATATCTGAATCTAGAGATGATCTGATTGGATACATTCCTTATATAATAAATTAGTTTATACATATATTAGATACAATCCCTTGATTGAAGGAATTCACTAGATTAGATTAGTATATATTTATATATTAGGGTAAAATCCTAATTAGTGTCTTTGTGATGGCTTGGTGTCAGTTGTCTTTGTGAGTTGTTCTCTTGGTTAGAACAACCTCTTTCTTGGTGAAATATATCTTGGTGATATTTTGTGTTCTTTATTGTTCTTTCTTGTTTATAATTGATCTACGAATCAACAAAGGGTTTGGGATCAATAAGTGGTTTCAAAGAAGGCTAGAACATGCGTTCTAGGATATGTTAAAGATTCAAAATTTCATTCTTTATTCATTAACTCAAAAATCATAAGTAGAAGAAGAAGATATATTATATAATCATCCAAATATGAAGAATACATCAGATATTTAGAAGAAAGAATATGGTAAGTTTTCTTATCTTAGGTATTATTTAACCGCCTCATGTATGTGTGGTCCTTATAATGTTTCTCGGACGAGAGAACTATTATTAAGTGGAAGGATCAACAAATATACAAATGTTGTTGATGATGAAGAACAAAAGAATTGTTTGAAAAATAAAAGGATAATTGATGCATGTCATTTGTCATGTTTCCCTGAAATGATGTATGATCCAAACATACCCTTATCTGTTTTCTTCATGGTTGAACTTGATATGAAATACAAAGTCATCAATTAGAACCCATAAGATATAGAAGTGTTAAATAAGAAACTGGTTTAAAGGGACAAGGAGATATCTGATTTGAATGAGAAAATAAAAGAAAAGGATCTTTAGAAGAAAAGTTCTTCATCCTTTAATGTTCAAGAGGAAGGAATACCAGATGGAAAGCCGTTTTCAAGAAAACCTAGTTATCACCCTTATAAACACCACATCAAATCTAGCTCTACCAAGGGTCATGCTGCTAAGCCTAATGCTGCTAACTCAGCTTGCCCTAACAAGTTTTTTTGCATTGAAAAATCGATTCACATTGATAAGTTTTTTCATGTTGACAACGCTTTTGGCACTGTCCAGACTCATGCTTCGGCTCCAACACCGAACATCAGATGATCTTATGCTGGTAAGATTTCTGATATATGTCCTTTTTTTCAAATAATTATTTTACATCGCCAAACACAAAATGAAAAAGATGTTAAGTCACACAAAGCCAAAGAAGGTGTGGGTTCCAAAGAAACCTCCTCTAGAACCAAAGAAGATAAAGCAAGTTTGGATTCCCATGAATACATCTCTTGTACCTAAAACAAAACTAGTCAATTAAGTTAGAAAGAAATATTGGAATCAAAAGTCTTCGGGAAAGCATAGAGCTCTAAACCCTGAAACTGGTTTACTGACTTTAGATCGGAAGTCTTCAAAAGAAGTGAGGTATGTTCAAAAACCCAATCTCAAGTAGGTTCCTAAGGTTGGTTGTTGTTTTTTATGTATGTGAGAGAGTCTAGATTTAAAAAAAAGTTATTTGTTATCTCTCTCACTGAAGAAAAGTTTGAACGGTTGTTTCCATTATCTACATGTTTATGCTTAAAAAAATTTGTGTAGAGTTTTTGTTCGCTTTTTCTTTTACGATGCTAGCATAAGATACATTTTCTGCAAATGGAATTGGTGTTTCACTTCTTTGCTTCTCTTTTGATCAAAGCCTTCAGGAGTGTAAAAGTTTGGTTTCTTAGAATGAGTATGGTCATGAGATTATAGACGATGAATAAAAGTGGATGTAATATCTTTCTTCGTTAAAGTTGGCGCTTTTAGAAATTTGTTGTTGACAAGAAAAGACAAGAGTTGTAGCTATGTAAATATAGAAAAACTGCAATTTAACTTTATTTCTTTTGTGTCAATTTTTTTTTAGTTTATATATTGTATGAATATATGCTTGCGATGTCTTTTTTAAGGAACAATCTTTGTAGTTGTCAAGTGGCTAGAGTCAAAGAAAATACATAAAAAAGGGTCAAGAGTATGATGAATGGTCTTTCCTTAAAAAGGAAATAATCACAGCATGGTATTAGAAGAATATGGTGGTGTCAATCTCAAGGGTGTTTTTGTCCATTATGTGTTAATACGTGAAATAAGGAAATGAATCAGACTTAATTTCTCATTATTGTGTAATCTGAATATGTACAAAGAGCTAACTACTAACCAATTAACTACGTGTCTAACAACCATATAACAACCATTCTAATATTTACAATGGTAATCCTCCAACTAGTCTATATTTGCATATAAGCCCCAATATTCTCCCTCAAGATGACAATGGATAATATATATTCTACAATGAAATCTTGGACATGAAAGGAGCTAACTTGGTAGTTGGTAATGGTTTAGTAAACAAATCCGCAAACTGGAAATTTTTAGAAATTGGCATCAATCGTATAAATTTTTCAACCACTTTATCCCATACAAAATGAAGATGGATTTCGATGTGCTTCGTGCTTTCGTGAAATGTTGGGTTATTAGCTATCTTAATAGTTGAATCATTGTCAAAAAATAATAAAGCGACATAATCATGATTGATTCCAAAATCTTTAAGTAATCATTTTAAGCAGATCAATTCACTTGTGGTTGATGCCATCACTCGGTATTCTACTTCTGCAGAAGATCGAGATATAATTGGATGCTTTTTGGATTTCCACAATATTAATGAATCACCAAGGAATACTCAATATCCAGTCACTGATTGAAGAGCATCCATGCACTTGCGCGAATCTGAGTCACAAAAGGCTCGTAAATCCATTGTTGACTTTGACGATAAAATGACCAAGAGTTTGCTTCAAGTATCTAACTCGATGACACGTTGCATTGTAATGTGGAACTCTTAGAGAAGAAACATATTGTGACAAGTTTTGAATTGCAAAAGAAATATATGGATGTGTTATGTTTAAATAAAAGAGCCTACCTATCACCCTTCTATATCGAGAAGTTTCATCATACACGTTACCCATGTTACCATGCAAGTTCACTCTTGGATCCATGGGAGTGTTAGTAGGTTTAGATACTAAGAATCCCAAGTCTTTAACATGCTGTAGCATGTAATTCATTTGAGATACGAAGATGCCATCTTTAGATCTTGCAACTTAAAGACCTAGAAAATAACCCAATTTTGCTAAGTCTTTGAGCTTAAATTTGTCACGGAGCTTATGTTTGATTGAGTCAATCTCCTTTTCAGATGATCCAGTAATCAATATGACGTCAAGATATACAAGTAATGCCACATAATCAAGCTCATTACCTTTAAAGAATAACGAATAATCTGATTTGGATTGTGTAAATCCACTTTGTATCATAAAATTACAAAATTTATCAAACCATTGCCTTGAAGCTTGTCATAAACCATAAATGGATTTGTGTAATTTGCAAACTAATTTCTTGTTGGAACTATCTCCCCCCTGAATTTTAAGTCCAGATGGCAAATCTATGTAAACCTCTTCCATTAAATCTACATTTAGAAAAGCATTATTAACATCTAATTGAACCAAGTTCCATGTACTCTGTAGCAGCAATTGCATGTAATGTTTTCACTATAACGAGCTTTGCCACAGGGGTATAAGTATCAAAAAAATGAACACATTCTAGTTGGATAAAACCCTTGCCAACTAATCTCGCTTTTTGTCGTACAATATTGCATAAAGCTTATTACAACTCATAACCTTATTACATAAAGCTTTGTCTGGAACACAACACAAAGTGCTTCTTACTCATTGCCGAATAAAGGAACAATAGTTTTTCTCATATCTAATATGTCGTAAATGAACATAATAATCATGAGAAATTAAGTCATAATTTTAAATGAATAGAAATATAGATAAAAAGCAAAAGTAGGAAGATATTTATTTCATCAAAAAATATCATTAACATGGATACATAATGGGGATGTTCTCATAAGGTATACAATTCAAATGATTAAAGTGATCATAAACAATGATGTCAAAAATATAGAAAAGATGGTGTGATGCTGCAAAAAGTTAAATGAACTTAGAAAGTCCCGAATGACGATTCTTAAAAGTAGAGAAACAATAGCAAAACATAGCATAATCATTTAGGGTGTAGTAAAATGTGGCATTGGAACGAAAGTTAGGGTTAACGTGTCAATAAAGCTATAGTGTAGGCACCGTTAGTGTAAATAGGTTAAATGCTATTAGTGTAAATAGGTTAAATGGTACATGAGAGTTTTTTAATTCTAGTTTTAGAGCGTCTCATATCCATCTTAAAAGCTATTTTTTCTTTTCATTTTTTCTCTTTTTATTCTACAACCCTATGTCATTTTTTCTCTTATTGTTCTCCAACTCTATCTCATTTTTTTCCTCAATTAATGGAAATATGAATAATATTACCCCAAATATGGAGTAAAACTATTCATTTCTCTATAAATGGGAATGAAGTTTCAGTTGTCAGTTTTAGTCATTCTTTTCATATAATTATACATTTATAGTTTAGTTTTATTTACTAATTATATTAGCTAATCATAACAGTAAAGTGTATTTTCTATGTATCGAATTTATAAGAGAATTTAAATATATATCAAAATTTTGGAAAATGGTAACGTATTTTATAAAAGCTTATAAATATCAAGTTTATTTTTTATGTATCGAATTCATGTATAATGGTTATTTATAAGTATATTATAAACATAATACAAATTATTTAATATTATTGTAAAAAAACAAATTATATATTTGTTAAAATCTAATTACTATAATGAGTGTGTTTGACAAATTATGTATGTTGCAAAATGGAATACACTAGGAATATTTTTTTGGGATGAAAAACAGGCTTAAAAATAAAGTATGGTTGGGGATAAAACACTATTTAGTCCATTTTGTTCTCCATTTTTAGGGGAATAAATGGATCAGTTCGATATGGTCTTAGTTCTTTGTTCTTGTTCGCTATATCTTTAAATTTAACCACACACATACACATTTAAGAACATTTTCTTCTTTAGATCATTTTTTGTTAATTTCATCTACATTTTCTTCCTAATTATTTGGTTAATGTTTTCACAAATGCAAAACAAGCGGTATTGAAGATAGAGAGTTCTTTAAATCCACTATAGGTTTTAATTGATTGAGGTTATTGGCTATGTTTTTGTTTTCTAATGTGATCGGTTGAAAGATGGTGGAGATTCAACGTATGATGATCCATTTTAATATTCACCGTGGTTTCTTGATCAGTAAAAACAAAAGGAAAATAAAAAAACATCCATAATATTTGGTGTGTTTCCTAGAAAAAATTAGGAATCCAATTCATGAAAGGCAAGTCTAATTTGAGATTTTGATTATTAGAATGACTTAGTGTGTGATTTTGTGATTCATTTTTAGGGTCCCTCTATAAAGATTTTTGTGTTAGAGGTGGATTTCAAAGTAAGTAGACAAACTGTTTGATTAAAGTTCTCAAGGAGGTCCACTCGTGTTCTTAAGGTTCAAGAATAAGGGTTTGACTACAATTTCAAAGGGATTAAATAAGGGGTGTGAAGTTTCAATTGGATGGTGATCCATTTGATTTTCACTTGGGTTTTTCAATCAACGAAGTTCTACTCTGGTTAATTTATTGAGCAACAGTTTTCTTGGATTAATCAAATAGTGAATTAGAGTTGATTGTGTGTTGGTCAATCGAGGGTTAACAAGGTGTGATTGGTCAAGAAAGAGGTGTGAAAGAACGCATCTACTAGGTCTAATGTGTTATTGTGATGTTCTTGTCCGATTCTTCGCTTTTGGATGGATCATATGTTCGACTATCTATCTGATCTGTGATAACATATGACTTTATGCATTGTATGAAAGACCAGGATTTTGCCCCTATCAATTACATGAAAGACCATGGGAGGATCATTACACTTTTATGAAAGACCAGGATTTAGACCCTAGTAATTGTATGAAAGACCATGGGAGGACCATGATAGTGAGACCATGGGAGAACCATGGAAAAGATATGTAAGACTGGCGGAGGACCAAAATATTCACACGTTTTATACCGATATATACTTAGTATGTATGTTGATAGGTTGACATTAGAGCCAAAGACTTCATACGGATTCATTGTATTTATGGTGGAATATGTGGTGTATTGCAAAATTCGCTAAGCTTTATGTTCACAGTTGTGGATTAAACATTTTGGAGCGCGTTCGTGGAATAGCTGGACTAGACTGTACGCACAAATCAAAGATATACATTCATGCGGTTTTGTAAATTTAGATCTGATAATGTATGGTTTCTGATCAATCAAATGTTATTCAATTATTTTTGAAACAAAGCTTTAAATGTTAATCTATTTTAAAAATGAAAAAAAAATCTCTTTGTAATTTTTGGGACTTTACAAGTTGGTATCAGAACATTGGTTTGAGGGATCCAGGCGTGTCTTACGGTGTGTTTGAACTCAAAATGAGGGCTCAGAGATTTTACAAATAGGTTTTTGTAAAATAATTATTTTTATTCAATAAAATCATTTCTAAAAAGTTTTTATATTGATTGGAGGATGCGGTACGTAAAGTCGGCTAATCCTTAGGAAGTAACTAATCCCAAATATACTGATATAACTTTGCATTTGTGTTATAAGTTGTTATACATGATCGAATGTAAGTAATGGATCCACACAGGAATGCATTCTATAATTGTTTGTTGGGTCGCTCAACTGTATAGATTTGATGATGCATAATATATACACTATAGTTATAGTTAGTTAATCTAAAGATATGCTTATGGAAGTTCATATGTCAAAGAATGAAGAGCATCCCCTGATGACTAAAAGACCTTGAAGACTATCAATACAAAAGGCACGACGAGACCATCTACTGAATATTGATCAATATGTCCAGACATTGATGGTTACATTGATCAGGTGATACGTTGAACACTCATACAATGATGTTACTATCTGCTAAAGTTGAAGTTGAATTTATAGCTGATGTTGAAGCTGATCTCATTGACGTTGATGCTAAAGTTTAATCTGATCAGCATGTTACCCTGATGTTGACGTTGATGCCCTGATCAGCGTCTGATGTGTTGGTGTTGATATCTAAATCTAGAGATGATCTGATTTGATATTTTGCTTATAAACTAAATTAGTTTATACGTATATTAGATAGAATCCGTTGATTTAAGGAATTCACTAGATTACATTAGTATATATTCATATATTAGGGTAAAATCCTAACTAGTGTCTTTGTGATGGCTTGGTGCTATTTGTCTTTGTGAGCTGTTCTCTTGCTTAGAACAACCTCTTTCTTGGTGAAATACATCTTTGTGGTATTTTTGTGTTCTTCATTATTCTTTCTTGTTTATATTTGATCTATAAATCAACAAATGGTTTGGGGCCAATAAGTAGTATCAAAGTAGGCTAGAACATTCGTTCTAGGATATGTTGAAGATTCAGAAGTTCATTCTTTATTCATTAACTCAAAAATCAGAAGTAGAAGAAGAAGAATTAGAAGAAGAAGAAGAAGATATGTTATATAACCATCCAAATATGAAGAATATATCAAACATTCAGAAGAAATAATATGGTAATTAAGTTTTCTTATCTTTGGTACTATCTAACTGCTTCATGTATGTGTTGGGTTTTGAGCGTTCTAACACTTCTATGGTGTACACGCAACCCTAAATACTTTGGATCTATGTTTTCTCTATTATACATGCAAATATCAATTTTTCAAGGTATTATCCTAACTAGCATATTATTAACTATAAGTAATATAAAATCTAGTAGAATGACATACCTCTTTGTTGGTGCTTGATTCCATGGAGCTCAAGAGCCGAGTGCCTCAAGTGTGACACCTCAAATGGTTCACACAACACCATGAACACTTGGAGTAACTTTGAGAATAAGGATACTTAGGTTCTCTCTTGGAAATCGGCCTTGCCCTCAATTATATGCACTTGTGCAATTTCATGAACCATAGACCTCTTTATATAGTGTGGTGGATTAGGGTTACACTCATGCAAACCCTAATACCCAAGACCTTTCATTTCCATAGGATCCATAGGTTAAACACTCCATGGACTATCCATGAAAGCTTAGCCCAACCTAAATGAACTCGGCCCACCATATATATAAAAGAGTCCATATTTAATTAGTTCCTTTTGATCACTAAATTAATTCTAAATTAATTCTTGACCAATACTAATTAAATAATAGGATTTCATACTAATATATTAGAACTTATAATATATTAATATAAATTACTAGTATCCTTTATCTTATTTTGTCTATCCAATTGTTCTGATGCCATGCAACCCAAATGGACCATGCCAAGTCAGATCGAATACATACCAATAATAATTTGGTCTTAGACATCGAATTCAATAGTCTGCCACTTGGATAAGTCTAAAACTATTATTGCGTATGATTCCAAAACCCGACTAGAAATCGTAGCTCTTAAAAGCTGATGTCGAACTCTGAACAAATCAATGACGCGTCCATTAGATAATGGATCATATATTCCTCCATTCTAGATATCATATGGACTGAGACATGGATTATAATCATTCTCTCTGTCCATCTATTGTTTCCTGATTCCGATTTATGACGACCGACTAATTGAACAAATTAAATCAGTCCAGGCTTGGCCAAACACTTTGGGGTGTCATCACTAAATCATCGAGGGGCCCACAGATATTGCTTTTGTCCATTTAAGGGTAAAAGGAATGGATAAACTTCGACTCATATGGCTTGTTCTATTACTTGTTGAATCATGCACAAAGGCACATTTTATAACATCGAGTTACCAATGCGTTTTCGTGCAATCAATGTATAACCAACTCATAGTAACAACTCATATCTCTAGGTTTGAAGAATATAGGATATTATCAACTCATGGTCACTCGTGATAAAATCCATGAAGTGATTCAATAAGCATGGGTTGAATCTAATACTCAGAACTTATGAGCACTCATGAGTGTTGTAGCACCACTTTGTCCAGCATGTTAGACCTCTACAAGCCAACCCATGGCAGTCTTGATTCATATCTACTTCCAACATATGACCGACTGTGGATGGTTTGAATAACTTAGTCATTCAAGAAGAACGACCTAGTTATTTTGGAAGTCAAAACATGCAAAGTGAAACACAAGAATAGTTGAATCCAATATGGTCTCAGAACTTATGAATATAAACAAAATATCTTTTATTTATCACCTTATTGATTACCCATCATTCATTGCATACTGTTTCAAACTATCAACTTTATACTTGAATTAAAACAATAGTTGTCCCATGCTCCAAGCATGTACACTATGTTTTTCTAAACACTAGTCACACCATACACCAAGTATGTATACTAAGTTTATCTATGATCTTTACTTTGTGGAATAGACCGATTGAACATAATTCCAATGATTCTCATTTCACCTCCCAATTCCTTACTGCAAATGCAAGAATTCCAAATTCCTGCCATTTACCTAAATTTGTTAGATTCTAAACTAATATGCATTGGTCCTCTTGTAATGATTATGCCCAAAGTCACAAAGACTTGCAACATACATTACAGAGTATTCCAATGGAGACTAACTCCATGGAACCGAAGTCTCATATTCAAAGTTCATAGCCTTTGAACATTCTTCTTGCATTAAGTTTCCTAATCTTACATAGATTTAATGAATAACTTCCACCCATGGGAACATTTCTATATTCTCCTTTTACTATTACTCATGAACAAGAGTTGCCTATTTTCAGAATATATCAATATCATCCTTCCAAAATTAACACTATACTTCCAACTATCCCTGAGCAACCAATCTTTGGTAAACCTTAGATTGTCCTCGACAATTGCTTAATCATTTTAGTCATATCCAATTCTAGACGTTTCCCCTGTTAATGCCCTGAGCATTTGGAAAATTTAGAAAGGATGAATATTATAGCACATGCAATCGATCCTATATCTGAAACACATGGGACACGATTCATGATGTCTCACATAAAGACATGATAGTAGACCAGTATTTTTGCTATAATATTTCTATTTCTATTTTCCATGTTCTCATAATTCAGATGATGAAAAGGGATGCCGTAATCATAATCAAATTTTAGAACGCAAATAATGTACCCATATATAGAATTTCCTTATGTTGAGCCATTCCAACATAAAATTCATATATATATATATATATATATATATATATATATATATATATATATATATATATATATATATATATATATCCTTGACTAAAGATGATGAAAACATCAATCTAAGCTTTTAGACTTGAAATGAAGTATAATTTTCTCTCCCTTAATTATATCAAAACAACTTTTCCCAATTGAACTTTTTTTTTCTATAATTAACACTACTAACTTGCAACACTGGTTATAATTATCATGCTCCCACTCACATGATGGTTATTAGCATAACACTTATGCTCCCACTAGCCTTGAGATTTTCTCAAAAATCTGTTGGACTTCTAGAAATTGATACTTTATTGACTTTCTTACTAAAGTTCGGATTTCTAATACAAGATGCTTTGATTCAACTTTATCAAAATCATACACCTTTCCTTAGATAACTCACATGTGTGTTTAAACAATTTTTAGAACTATGAAAAGGGATGTCGTAATCATAGTCTCAATTGTTTAGACCTTTGCCATTCCTCACAAGTCCATGTTAGTGTGCCAGTTAACCACACATGCTCCACTAACGACTTTGAGAATGCAAATATCACAACCATTATCTACTTAAAATCTTCTTAGTGAAAGCTTTTCCTCATCACGTCTTCATGAATCGGAGAGAAACCTTGTGATACTTAGATTTTATGGTGTATGTGTTTCTATCCATGTGAATTTGTCAAAACCATTAATTGCAAGACAAGGATAATGACAAATCCAAACTTATATGGACTGAACTCAATCTTAATTTCTTGCCACTTGGAAGCACAAGGGCCTACCATTCCTTCCAAGTTGTTATGCAACCAATTTAGAACTCTTAGAACTCATATGCAAAGCCAACTTTAACTAAAATGGGAATAGAAATATGTCAACACGATAGGTTATAAACCCCACGTCGTGTGCTAGTGTCAAACTATAGGTTTTTATTCTTGATTAGATCTTGAAATCCTTTCAGGATCTTTAAGACTCCCACTATCCTCTTGACATATAGGACTCACTTGTAAAATATTCAAGAGACAGTGCGGATTCTTTATCAAGACAAACACTTCACACAGTTGGCCTTAGTTGGTCTTTGTTTTATCCAAAACATCACAACTTACCAATTTCAAATGTACAAGAGTAGGATACCTTTACTCTTACATTTGACTAGTGTTAAGAAACCTTCCTTTAAAATATGTCACTCAAATTACAATCTTGGAGTATAACTCTAAGATTTGTTTCAGAACGAGGATGACACATCTTCTTGATTTAACCATTTCAACATTTCTTGATTCCTCTTCCTAGCCATAGGAATGCACTAAGATTTTCTTAGAGAACCAATTGTGATATGGTTTCTTAATCATTGAGATGATCATAAAAACTTGATAATAAAGTACTCTCCCATCTTTTCAGATTTGAGAAACTTTTATCTTTCTGTCTAATTTGATTCTTCTCATTCGTTCTGCCATACATCGAAACCTTTCCAATGTTTCAGAATTATACTTAAACAAGTAAGTATAACCATATTTACTAAAATTTAGTAAATCATGACGAATAGTCTTATAGATCTTTTGTGGTGGACTTGATTAGTGCACAAGAATGTGTACTCGATCCCTTAGTCATTCACTTGACTCACATACACATGTGAACAAGGAATTAGTCTTAATTTGCCAAAGATGAAAATTCTTATTCATCATACTATACAACTTGCATGATTCCAAGTTTCTATCCAACTGAAAATTAGGTGAGAATCTTTCCTTGTTTGGTAAATTTAGACACTACCACAAATGAAAGAATCAAATTCATATTTCCACTCTTGCTATTAATGGAATCATAACAACAATTTTCCACAACTGCCATTGTAAGGATATTTTAAAATAAATAAAATAAAAATTTTCCTTTTATTTTAAAACTTTGCGGAAAACTTATCCTTTATAGTGCAAAAGCATATGAAAAACTTGTTGTTATCTATTCCTAAGCAATATATCATAACTCCTAAGAAACAGCTCAAAATTCTAATCACAGAACCATGCGATCGAAATCCATCTTTGCAATCAGAATCATCATATACTTCCTTTAAGTTTCTTCACTTTTCTTCGATTCTTAAAACATCAACATGTGACCCAGTCACATCATGTAATAAGAATCTCAGAATAGAAACTTAAAAGAGTTAGATAGTGGACTTTACCTGAAGCAGAGTCAAACTTCTTGACTTGATCAACCTTATCATATTTCAGGTAAATAGGCAGCTTCGCAATTAATGCCCCTTCCGTTGTCAAGAGAAACATATGGACTCATTGTGAATGGTACATGGTACTATTGCAGACTTAGCCTTTCTCTTTACCATTTTTTCAACCTAGTTGACTATGGTCAAACCCTTTCTTTGGGATGATAAGGCTTTTCTAGATATCCAATGTTACCATTGTCAATGTCCATCGGGAAGTTGATCTCCTATTCAATTTGCTTTACTAGTCCTTAAATCATTGCTGACCAAGCAAATAGATAAGATCATTAAGGGTCGTGTCATAGTCTGTTTCATAGTAGTTCCAAAGGAACTCACTATGTGACTTAGAAAGTGATTGAACATCCAATCTTGTTAAGACTTTGACACCCAACTCTCCCGACTTTTCAATATGTGACTTCATCTCCAAGATGCGGTCACACAAAGACCTTTCTTGCCAATAGGGCTTGAGTGACCTTGAACTTGTGGGTTAGGGAGAATAATTAGAGGAGGTGGTGGAAGTGAAGTTTCAAGAGACTTAGACATCTTTTGGGAGATATTCAAGATAGTTGATCTAAAGTCCTTAATATAACACCCAATATGAAATATTAAAGCTAGGACCCAACACAATATTTTATAACTTGGAAGAGGGATGCCATAATCCATGCTATAAAATATTTGAAGGTAGGCGAATGACGATTCACCAATTTCCACCATGCAAACGAAATAATTTAATTAGGTTTTACTTGGATTTGAAACTCCTAGATCTTTTGAGATTCACTGAATGGTTCAATGGCATGTTTCAATCTCGAGTGTGACCTTCAGGTTTTGTGACTGGGATGCCGAGGATCACAAAACAAGGTATGATTAATAACCATGCAAATATACTTGGTACCCTTAATAATTTACCCATCAATCGATGTGCCGGTTAACCACACGCGCTCCATCGATACTATGATAAACATTAAGTTACCCTTTGCCTACCTTGTTAAGTCTAGGTTAGTGTGCCGGTTAACTACACGCGCTCGACTAACAGCTTAAGCCAAGTGCAAAGTGTAATTTCATGGGTTAGCACCTTATTCACATTTTTCCTAAAGTAACTTAGATTGAGAATTATAAAAATCATTTAGTTACTTTATATTTATCATTAATACTTTTAATGAAGTGAGAATTCTAGTTCTTGTCCTACCCGTTCGGCTAGCGACCCTCCACCAGTCAAGGAAGCGGTGGGTGATAGTGGACACCCATTAAACTGTCATTTTATAGGCAATAACCTTATACCCCCTTATAGACCGGCTTCGTGAATGAGGCCTACTAACGGTAAGACCGACTTTTAACTTATACATATAATATATTAAACTTTTAATATTATAATAGTATAAGAGTGTATTTTAGACATTTAAAATACTTGGTGGTTTAATCTATTAATTAAACTAGACTTTTAATTTAATTCAATTTAAACCATATATTTATGGATTTAATAATACTCTTTTAATTAAACACTTTAATTAACTATTAATAATGTCCATAAGGGTTAATTTGAACTATTCTACAAAACATCATAGTTCCAATTATTAAATTCAAAATTAAAACCATTTAATTAATTGTTTAAGTTATGAGCCCAAGAGTTTTAAAATTCAAATTTTTTTCCATAATTTTTTTTTCAACTTCCAAAACTTGAGGGCAAATTTTGTAACTTTTGAAAAGTTGTAGATTTCATAACTTATGGAGTTAAATGCTTGTTTTATGATGAAACTTTTCATGTTCCACAACTTAAGAACAAGTTATGGAATTCTTTAAAACATTAACACAAGTTTTGTAACTCTATAAAAAACTTTGAATAATTTCTTTTTAAAACTTTCATATCCATTACTTATGGAGGTTTAAAAAAAAACTCTTTAGATCAAACTTTTAAAACTAATAAAATAATCATATCATTTTATCTTTTACTAAATTTGACCAAATCAAATCCTATAGCAAATGATTCAAATTTTACAAATAATTAGTTTTTCACAAAAACAAGTAATTATCTTAAAATTTGACAAATGTCATGTTTTTCCTTTTTTTTCAACTTTGAAAATAAAACATTTGCATCAATATAACAGAAAACAACCCATGGCTCTGATACCACTGTTGGGTTTTGAGCATTCTAACACTCCTATAGTGTACATGCAGCCCTAAATACTTTGGATCTATGTTTCTCTATTATACATGCGAATATCAATTTTCCAAGATATTATCCTTACTAGCATATTATGAAGTACAAGTAATATAAAATCTAGTATAATGGCATACCTCTTTGTTGGTGCTTGATTCAATGGAGCTCAAGAGCCTAGTGCCTCAAGTGTGACACCTCAAGTGGTTCACACAACACCATTAACACTTGGAAAAACCTTGAGAATAAGGATACTTAGGTGCTCTCTTGGAAACCGGCCTTGTACTTAATTATATGCACTTGCGCCATTTAATGAACCATAGACCTCTTTATATAGTGTGGAGGATTAGGGTTACAGTCATGTAAACCCTAATACCCATGACCTTTCATGTCCATAGGATCCATGGGTTAAACACTCCGTGGACTATCCATGAAAGCTTAGCCCAACCTATATGAACTTGGCCCACCATATATATAAAAGAGTCCATATTTAATTACTTCATTTTGATCACTAAATTAATTCTAAATTAATTCTTGATCAATACTAATTAAATAATAGGATTTCATATTAATATATTAGAACTTATAATATATTAATATAAATCACTGGCATCCTTTTTCTCATTTTGTCTATCTAATTGCTCCGACGCCATGCAACCCAAATGGACCATGCTAAGTCAGGTCGAATACATACCAATAATAATTTGGGTTGAGACATCGAATCCAACAGTATGTGTGGTCCTCATAATGTTTCTCGGATGAGAGAGCTATTCCTAAGTGGTAGGATCAGCAAATATACGAATGTTGTTGATGATGAAGAGCAAAAGAATTGTTTGAAAAATAAGTGGTTAATTGATGGAAATCCTTTGTCATGTTTCCCTAAATTAATGTATGATCTAAATGTACACTTATTTGTTTTCTTCATGGCTGAAATTGAACTAAAATACAATGTCATCAATTAGGACCCATAAGATATTGAAGTGTTAAATAAGAAACTGGTTTAAATGGGAAAAGGAGATATTAGATTTGATGGAGAAAATAAAAGAAAAGGATGTTTAGAAGAAAAGCTCTTCATCCTTTAATGTTCAAAAGGAAGGAATACCTGATGAAAAGACATTTTGAAGAAAACCTAGTTATCACCCTTATAAACACCACATTGACTCTACCTCTACCAAGGCTCAGATAAGCCTCATGATTAGAACACCCAATTCTTGGTATGTATTTAATTCAAAATTTTATTCACTTTTGTATAAACACTCGACGAGTTGGAGACCCCAAATTCGTCGAGTAGGAATGGAATTGGACGTGGGTTGTAAAGTCTACACGACGAGTTGAGAGCCTCAACTCAACAAGTAGGACTGGTAAAATGAAACCCTAACTTCCACGGTTTTGCACCTAATTTAAACACCTTAACCTTCATAGGTTGGCCTCATTTACAGCCTCCAAGTCCTAAACCGTAAATATCAAAACCGTAATGCATTGTGTGAGTTTGTGAGCCATCCTTGAGAAAGTTTAGTGTGTTTGAAACTTGTAGAAGATCCGGAAATGGACGTCCTAAGTGAATATCAAAACCGTAATATCAAACAAGCTTGAGGACTCAAGAAGGAAGTCTGAAGATCCGGAAACTTCACCTGATCCTCGTCACTTTTTGGAAAGCAAGTCTCAAACTTGCCAAATGATTGTTTAGATCTCTTTCTTAACACTTTTATTAGGTTTTTGGTCCAACTATCTTGATCCTTGGGAAATGGACGTCCTAAGTGAATACTTTTTTAGATCTAGAGTATTAAAGGGCTTTCATGACATAAAGGTGCAAAATTTATGGCCATAGGAGCTCCATACAACCTTTAGTCTACCATTTTGTCCTTTTAAGCTCCAAAGGGCCATGCAAGAATAGAAAGTTGAAGGCTTCACATGTTCATTTAGTCTCTAAGGTCCAAATCTCTATTTGTACACCTTATCTTGAAGTAATGATGGCTTTTGGATCAAGATCTAGATCTTTTAGAGTTAAGGTTTGAGGTATACATCCTGGGGAAGGATATTAACGGGTAAAGATGGAAACTTTACGCTTCTAAGGAAATTTCCAGTCTATATCTAAAGTATGGAGCTTAGATATGAAGATAAGTGAATTAATCCGTTAAGAAAGCTAAACAGACTGAAGAAGTTGATGAGTTCATATAGGAACTCGATGAGTTGGGTCGAAGTGTCCCAATTTTGTTGATATGATGAACTCGATGTGTTGGATCACGATTTCAGGGTTTTATGGTTTATTGAACTCGACAAGTTAATGGACCAAGTCGGCGAGTTGAGCCAACCCTGAATGTTGACTCTGACTAGAATGTTGACTTTGACTTTGACCTTGTCCAAAGTTGACCCTTGAGGGGGTATCACTATGAAAGGGTAGTTAAAGGAAACCTTATATATGTAGGAGTTTGAGTGAGGTTGATTCCAGAGCCGAGGATAGTTCAACTACTCTACAACATTGGTGTGAGTTACCTTCCAGTAAAAGTGGGCCAAAGGCACCAATATCGGCCCACTAGTACTTGATTATAGTTTAGATGATTGTCGCTGTGATAATTATCTGGTATGCCAATATCTGTTATGCATTATGTGGTAATATGCTATGATATTATGTGATTGTGATAGGAGGAGTGGATTAGATCCCGTAACCGGTTGAGCTAGACTGGAGGGTAGGTCGGGCACCCAGATATGTCTGACAATATGTCCATGCCATGTATTATGTGGTAGTGGTAGGGATGAAATAGTCCATGTAGCTCGTTGAGATAAACTGGAGGGTAGTTCGGGCACTCAGATATGCCTGGCAGGGTAGGTCGAGCACCTAGACATGCTTGGCAGAATAGGTCGAGCACCCAGATATGCTTGACATGGTAGGTCGGGCACCCATATATACCTGAGAGGGTAGGCCGCCCACCAGGATATGCCTGGAAGTATGTGCTTATGTGGTATGATAAGGGAACTGACGAAGCTTTGTGCTTACGGTTTTCATTTTTGCTTTCCGATACTTTCTCTTCGAAGGGAAAGGAGTCGGCATGATCGCAACGCATCACATTACATTTTCCACACCAGAGATCTTTGGGAGTTTTACTCTGATGTTCTTTTATCATGATATGTTTTGATTATGGATACATTGGTTTTGATATGAGTGATACTATGATTGTTTTCAGAGAATAGTTTTAGAATTATTAAATTAAAAGTGAAGTTTTTGGTCTTGAATTTTGGGATGTTACAAGTTGGTATCAGAGCCTTGGTTTGAGGGATTCGTACACACCTTCGGCGGGTATCTGGACTCAAATCAAGGGTTTGGAAATTTTTTACAAGAAAAACAATTTTTAAAAATATAAATTAAGGGTTTTGAGATAGAACAAGGAGTGTGATGCATGCAATCAGTCGAACTCAAGTAAGTTTTCCCCAAGATACCCATATATGTTTGTTGTAATATATGATATGATTATGAGAATTTCATGCTAGATTAGGGTTAAGGATCTAGGAAGGATGCCTTGTATGACTACTATATGTGTATGAGAACTGAATGCTAGATTAGGGCTAAGGAACTTGGAAGATGACTTATGTGCCTACTGTATATGTTTATTGGACTGCATGATAGTACTAACTAGTCAATGATATGATAGCCTGGTTAGGATATGTCACACCCCAAAACCAAGAACGGCGGAAACGTTCTGGGGCGGAGGACATCATGTAAAGTATCACAACACAGTATAACAGTAAATAAGCAAACAACATCATCCATTGCATTGAATATATAATTTTAATACAAGTGTTCTGTATAGTTATAGACACCAAAAAGTAAATCAAAGTAATAAGATGAGTCTTGAATGCGCTCCATCTTCTCAAAAGCTAGCCTCGGTACCTGTCTATTGACGACCTGAGAATACAAGTTATTTTGAAAGAGTTTATTAGCATTAAGCTGGTGAGTTCATAAGTATTTTAGTGTCGGTGTTTGTATCAAAATGTTTGAACATAGTTTTAAACATGAGTTTGTAAACATTGGTGATAAAAGTATGTAAATGTTTGTACGTGTTTGTAAAAGTTTGAATCTCTCCGAAAAACCTATATTTTCTATTAATAGTAGATTTCTACCAAGGCGTAGCTGTTTTGTATGCTCGTGTATTGTAAAAAGTGTATAATTTTCCCAAGTGTAACTATCATTTACAAAATATAGTTTGTACATTAATGTTTAAGTGAAATAATCACTAAATATATGTAAAGGGTAAATTATTGTAGTACTGTAGTGTTGTATTATAGGAACTATTGCTGTACTAACTACCTTAAACAGGATTTATATTAAGGTATCGTGTGATTAATTGTACCAAACTATCGACTAGGTAACAACGACAAAAGTTAGGTCATAAAAAGAAATGACGTTTGGCACCCGCAGACCTGCAGGTCTGGCTGTAGCTAGCAGCAAGGTGTATGATAGTCAATCCAGTATAGATCTATATGCAAACTCACACTATCCCTCCAAGAGAGTTCTGGCTACAACTCGGGCCATGACATTTAAGGCATGCTCCGATACAGTGGATCACAATTTTGTGAATGTATATCTGTATATGTAATGTATTGTTACTCGTTCTAGTATCATTGTATATGTTCTCTTTCTAGTATAGTTGTATATGTTCTTTCTCTAGTATAGTTGTATATGTTCTTCTTCTAGTATAGTTTTATATGTTCTTCTTCTAGTATAGTTTTATATGTTCTTCTTCTAGTATAGTTGTATATGTTCTCATAGTAATAAGTACTGACTCATGAATGAACTGACTCATTGATCTCGCAATAGTATAAGTATGATCTTGTGCTACCCCGATGGTAGCTTACTAATGATGTAACTAGTACGCATGAATATGGAAGCACTTTTATGTCTATATATGTACACATGATATATAATTAATATTGAAACGACCCTCAGACGGCTACCCGATATCCCACCAGACCACATCCAAATCGAGGAAAAGGAAACAGGGTGGACTGCCTTCCTAAGCCTTTTAAACATTTCTTATATAACTATACATATATGGGCATGCAATTTATAATAAATGTAACAAAGTTTTAGTAAAAGTATTTGAATAGTAAAAGATTTTGTAAAGCAGTTTGAAGAAAAATAGTTTGATAAACAGTTTGAACGGTAATAAAATCATTGGTTTTGTAGTTATTAATCACATGTGATTGATGTAATAACTATATGTATTCAACTTGTATCCCCCCCCCCATAAAAGCATTTAAAACATTTAAAAGTATTTAAAAGGTTAATTAAAGGGGTATGAACTCACTTGTGGTGAGTGGATTGGATTGAAGTGTCGGGTACGGTGGTAGGTGACAAATGAAGACTTGTACACACCCACGAGCCTAGTTATCATATAATGAATATATATATATATATATATATATATATATATATATATATATATATAACTAATTATCCAAATTATAACTAATATAATAAATTGGGACACTCTAGAACAAGAAAATACTTTGTTTCAAGTGTTAAAGATCACAAGGATTGCATCCATGTGTTAGTAGGGTAAAGCTAGGGTGTTTGGAGTTCAAGGGTAAACTCCTTTGGAGTTTACGGTTTTGATGGTCATGACTCAAATAGTTTACGGCAGTAAACTCTAGAGTTTACGGTCGTAAACTCTAGTCCTAATGACTAGGTGTTGTTTGGTGGTTTAGCAAGCCTTTTGAAGCAATTCAACTAAGTGGTTTGGCATTTGGAATGGACTAGGGCAACAAAACACCCCCTTTGAGGAGTTTACGCCCTCATGGAATTTTCCTTTGGGTTTACTATCGTAAACCCTTATGGATAAAGGTATTGACATGATTTAAAGTCCTTAACACAACAAGGTAATTATCTAAACTAGTGTTTAAGCCTAAGGAAGGAAAATAACCCATTTAGACACACTTTAGGGTGTTTACGGTTTTGGGAGATCCCCAAACCGTAAACACCTAATATTGTTGGATTTTGGTGTTTTCAAGGCTTAGACACATCAAAGGAAGGTTTAAATATATCAAGGAAGGCTTGTACATCAAACTAGGGCTTAGATAAGGACTTAGGCACACTTTGGTGCCCTTTATGGTGTTTACGGCCCAAGCATCTCCTTGAACTGTGAACACCTATATCCTTGTATTCTTGACATATTTTCTTGATGTTTAATTATAATACTAGCTCAATAACACTCAAGGATGGAAGTACTTACTATAATGAAGCTTGATTTGAGCTAAAAGGCCAAGAACACTTAGTGTGTGTTCTTGGTGTTCTTGGTGTTTTGGAAAATCTAGACAAAATACATAAATGAATGGATGAATAGATGTGCAAACACTAGATTAAGTGTTTTACTAACTTGAAATGGTTAGAACACTTACAACTTTGAAGATTTGGCATTAAATCTAGGATGATACTTGAGAGAGTTTTTGGAGTTTACTCTTTTGACATTTGGGGAGTAAACACAAATGAGTAACTTTTTGTGGAGTAAACTCATACATAGGTGTGAGTTCACGGTTTTGGGTGATTTCTCAACCCAAAACTTAAAAGTTTGGTCGGGTGTTTCTAATACGCGAAGTGTTTTCGGTTTTTAAAATTCAAAACCCGAGACGACACTTTCTATCACCCGTTCGTTTAAAAATAATATTAAAATAATCAAACAAACTTTATATTTCTTAAAAACAAGAAATAATGACATTAACTTATGATACGAAGTGGTTGACTTTTAGGGTTTGACCGAATGGAAATTTCGAGTTGTCACATCATCCCCCTGTTAAAGGGAATTTCGTCCCGAAATTAAAGTCTAAAAAAATAAAGTAGTCACAAATAACTAAGCAAAAAGATGAGGGTATTTCAGTTTCATCTAATCCTCACGTTCCCAAGTGAATTCCGGTCCTCGCTTGGCGGTCCAGCGGACCTTCACAATCGGGATACGGCTTTGCTTCGTCTGCTTGACTTCTCGGCCCATGATTTCTACTGGTTCTTCCACGAAGTTGAGGCTCTCGTTGATCTCGATCTCGTCGAGTGAGATTACAAGAGTCTCGTCGGACAAACAATTTTTCAAGTTAAATACGTGGAATGTAGAATGCACGCTACGAAGTTCGTCGGGTAGATTGAGTTTGTAAGCTACAGGGCCGATTCTTACGAGAATCTCGAAGAGTCCTATATATCTCGGATTAAGCTTTCCATGCTTACCGAAGCGTATCAATCCCTTCCAGGGTGAGACTTTAAGAAGGACTCGGTCTCCCACCTGGAATTCCAAAGTTTTCCTTCGCTTATCCGCGTAGCTCTTTTGTCGGTCTCTAGAGGCTTTCAATCGTTCACGGACCTGAACGATTTTCTCTATCGTTTCCCGAATGATCTCCGGACCTGTGAGAGTACTGTCAGAAACTTGCCCCTAGCTAATTGGGTATCACCCACTTCAGCCCCGCACATAGGGGATCTTCACTTTCGGCTGTAGAGGGCTTCAAATGGAGGAGCCTTGATGCTCGTGTGATAACTGTTATTGTAGGAAAACTCAAAAAGGGGAAAATGAGTATCCCATGCCTTTCCAACGTCAATCACACAGGCTCTCAACATATCTTCCAGTGTTTGGATGGTCCTCTCACTCTGTCCGCCTGTCTGTGGATGGTAGGTTGTGCTCATGTCCAGCCTTCTTCCCAAGGAATGTTGTAGCGATTGCCAGAATCTTGACGTGAACCTACAATCTCTATTGGAGATAATGGATATAGGTACACCATGTAGTCGTACGATTTCCCTAATGTATGTTCTCGTAAGCTTCTCCATTTTTTCAGTTTCTTTGATCGGCAGGAAGTGTGCAGACTTGGTCAATCTATCGACGATGAACCATATGGTATCAAGTCCACCCGTTGTCTTGGGCAACTTGGTTATGAAATCCATAGTGATCCGCTCCCTCTTCCATTCTGGAATCTCTGGTTGTTGTAATAAACCGGAGGGCTTCTGGTACTCGACCTTAACCTTTGTGCAAGTAAGGCATTTACTTACGAAGGTAGCAATCTCTGCTTTCATATTAGGCCACCAGTATAACTTTTTGAGATCTAGATACATCTTATCTGAACCTGGGTGGACAGAATACCGAGAGTTATGCACCTCGGTCATCACCAAGTCTTGGAAGCCACCGTGTTTCGGTGTCCAGATCCGGTTCATGAAATATAAGGCTCCGCCACCCTTGGATTGTAAGTTTTTATCCATTCCTCTAAGGGATTCTATCGTTACGTTTTCAGGTTTCATGGCTTCAAGCTGGGCCGCCTGAATTTGCTTAGACAAGTGTGAATGGATAGTCATTGTCAACGACTTCACTCTTCGACCAGAATATTCCTTCCGACTTAGGGCGTCAGCTACTACGTTGGCTTTACCCGGATGATAACGAATTTCGCATTCGTAGTCACTGAGTAGCTCGACCCACCGTCATTGTCTCATGTTGAGCTCTTTCTGATCGAATATGTGTTGTAAACTCTTGTGGTCGGTAAAGATAGTACTTTTTGTTCCGTATAAGTAATGTCTCCAGATCTTTAGAGCAAACACAATTGCTCCTAGTTCAAGATCATGGGTCGTGTAGTTAACTTCGTGTGTCTTCAACTGTCTCGAGGCGTAGGCGATGACCTTACCTCGTTGCATCAGAACACACCCGAGCCCTTGATTCGATGCATCGTAATAGACTACAAAGACTTCTATCCCTTCGGGGAGGGATAGTATTGGTGCGGTGCACAAGGGTCGCTTGTGCGTTTGGAACGCTCTTTCCTGTTTCTCTTCCCAGTCGAAGGCCACGCCTTTCTGGGTCAGTGTTGTAAGAGGTTTCGCTATTCGGGAGAAGTTCTGTATGAACCTGCAGTAGTAGCCAGTGAGACCTAGAAATTGACGAATTTCTGTAGGCATCTTCGGTGCTGACCAGTTCTCAATGGCCTTAATTTTGGATGGTTCCACGTGGATTCCTTCTTCGCTTACCACGTGTCCTAAGAATTCGACTCTTCGGATACAAAATTCACATTTAGAGAACTTCGCAAAGAGTTTCTCTGTTCAGAAAGTTCCTAGAACTTGTCGCAGATGATCGCCATGCTCTTTCTTACTTCGGGAGTAGATCAAGATGTCATCGATGAAGACAATGACGAACTGATCCAAGTAAGGTCGACATACTCTATTCATCATATCCATGAAAATTGCTGGCGCATTGGTCAATCCGAATGGAATCACCACGAACTCGTAGTGTCCGTAACGAGTTCAGAAGGCTGTCTTCGGAACATCCTCCTCTAGCACTCGTAACTGGTGATATCCGGATCTTAGATCCATTTTGGAGAAGTAGTTCGCCCCTTGCAGTTGGTCAAATAAATCGTCTATGCGAGGCTGAGGGTAACGATTTTTGATCGTCAGTTTGTTGAGTTCTCTGTAGTCGATGCACATACTGAATGATTCGTCTTTCTTCTTAACGAACAAGACTGGCGCTCCCCAAGGCGAGAAACTTGGTCTTATAAAGCCCTTGCTGAGCAGTTCGTTAAGTTGACCAGATAGTTCCTGCATCTCTGCTGGTGCTAATCGGTAGGGCGACTTGGCTACTGGGGTAGCTCCTGGGACTAAGTTGATTCTGAACTCGACCTCTCGTTGTGAAGGTAATCCTGGTAGCTCTTCTGGGAAGATGTCGGGAAAGTCGCTCACTACTGGAATGTTCTTTAGTTCATTCGTTTCGAGGCTTGTATCGACAACGTGAGCAAGCAATGTGTGGTATTCTTTACGTAGATACTTCTGTTCTTGAATACTTGATATAATACGAAGACTCGCACCGGGTTTGTCGCCGTAGACGATAAGAGTTTCGTTAGACGGGAGGTTTAGACGGACTGCTTTCTCGTAGCACATGATGTCGACGCGATGAAGACTTAACCAATCCATGCCGATGACAACGTCGAAACTTTTAATCGAGACCGGCATAAGGTTGATTGGGAATGAATGGTTATCCAGAGTTAGGGTACAACCTAAGTATATGCTATTCGTGCTTTCAGTTTTTCCATTAGCCATTTCTACTGTGAATTGATCTTTATGTGTGTGAGGTTGTTGTTTAAGCACGCGAGCAAATTTATGGTTCACGAAGCTTCGCTCCGCTCCACTATCGAACAGAATGCATGCATAGGAGTTATCGAGGAGGAACATACCAGTCACCACCGTCGGGTTAGCAATTGCTTCCCCATGGCCTATTGCTAGTACCCTCCCAGCTCCGCCAGCATTCTTCGCTTTAGGGCAGTCCCTCTTATAATGGCCTGCTTCACCACATCCATAACAGGTCGGGCTCGCCCCGGAGCTGGGGACTTGGGTGATTGGCCTCGCCGGGAATTTACAGAAATGGACTGTGTGTCCTTTCTTGTTACAGTTAGAGCACTGCATTTCACGGCAGGGGCCGTTGTGGTGGAAGTGGTTGGATAAGGTGTCTAAGTCCATAACTTATTTGGTATATACTTGACCCAACCCGGCATGGTCCATTTGGGTTGCACTTCACCCGAACAATTTATGGATAATTTTATGAGAGTTATACACATATGTTTATCAATATATTATAAGTTATAATATATTAATATGAAGTTATATTATTTAATTAGTCTTAGTCTTAAATTAATTATGAATTAATTTAGAGATTAAAAGGAAGACTAATTAGATTATGGGCTATTGGTTTTATATAGTGTGGGCTAACACTCATTTGTTAATGGGCTAGGCTTGGATGGAAGTCCATGGATGATCCATGGAGCTTTTAACCCATGGATCCTTGGAAAAGGAAAGGGCATAGGTTATTAGGGTTTCACCCTAACCATGTACACTATATAAGCATGCTTATGGTGCATGAAATGGCAACTAGTGAACTAGTGTGTGTGCTTGTGTGTGGCCGAAATTAGTGTGAGTATACACTCTCTCAAAGTTTTCCAAGAGTTTGTGGTGATTTGTGATTCCATTTGAGGCATTGACATTATTGGTGCTTGGCCCTCAAACTCCTTAAGAATCAAACTCATCAAAAAGGTATGTAATCTCTTCTAACTCTTTTATGTTTAAAAGTACCCCATGCCATGTTAGATAGGTTATGAACCTTGGAAAATTATTATTTTGCATGTATTTAGAAAAACATAGATCCAAGGTTTATTAGGGTTGCATGCACACTTAGGAAGTGTTAGATTGCTCAAAGCCCAACAGTGGTATCAGAGCCTAGGCTTGCTTGTTTTATACTTGATGCAAAATAGTAAAAAAAGTTGAAATTGTTGCTGTCTGGCTGATGGACTCGCCGAGTCCATGGGGGGACTCGCCGAGTTCAAGGCAAAATTCATCCTACTCGGCGAGTAGGTTTGTGCACTCGGCGAGTAGAATGATCAGAATGCAGAATTTCGACTTTTGTTGCTGGAAATGGACTAGAAACATTACCTTAAACTGTTTTGGTGTTTTAAAACTTGTTTTAGTTGGTGTAATGGTTGTTCTAATCCATTTACAATAGCATATATCAAAATTCCATGATTTTTATGTGTTCATATAATTCTTGAAATTTTGATGATCATGTTCATGTTCTTATGAATTTAGAAGGTGATAGGAATTATTTGCTGAATTGTTTAGAATTAATTCTTGATCATTTATGTGTTTTAATGGAGTCCATAATTTGTCCTCAAGTTATGGATATCCAAAGGTCACTTTCTTTAACACACACATTTAAACACATAAGTTACATGAAAATGAAGAGTCTTCATATTTATGAACCTTTAATTCATAAGTTATGAAATGAAAAGTTTTAGATAGTTAGAAAACTTTCCCTCAAGTTTTGGAATTTGTAAAGTTTCACACACTTTAATAAACTTTAACTCCAACCCTTAGAGTTTTAATATTTAAAATTCAACCTTATAATATTTATAACATTAATGGTTAATTATTATATATATGTATAAGAATAAGTCGTTCTACCGTTAGTAGGCCTCATTCACGAAGCCGGTCTATAAGGTGGGTATAAGGTTGTTGCCTATAAAATGGCAACTTAATGGGTGTCCACTCTCACCCACCGCTTGCTTGACTAGTGGAGGGTCGTTAGCCGAACGGGTAGGACAATGACTTTAAATCCTCATTAAAAGTATAATGATTATTATAAAGTAACTAAACCTCTTTAATTCCCAATCTTAGTTATTTTAGGAAAAATGTGAACATGGTGCTAGTCCATGGAATTCACACTTTGTACCTTACTAAGTCGTTGGTGGAGCGTGTGTGGTTAACCGGCACACTAACTTGGACTAGTAAGGATCACGAAGGGTGACTTAATGTTTGTCATAGATCAATGGAGTGTGTGTGGTTAACCGGCACATTGATTAGGTGATAATATTAAGGGTACCAAGTGAATTAGCATGGTTATTCACACCTTGTTTTGTGATCCTCGGCATCCCAGTCACAAGACTTGAAGGGCACAATCGAGATTGAAACATGCCATTGAAAAGTTCAATGAATCTCAAAAGAATCTAGGAATTTCAAATCCAATTAAATCCTAATAATTCATTTTGTTTTTCATGGTGGAAATTGGTGAATCGTCATTCACCTACCTTTCAAATATATTATTACTTAGATTACAGCATCCCTCTTCTAAGCATAATATATTGTGATTGGGTCCTAGCCTTAATATTACATTTGGGTGTCTTATTAAGGATTCTATATATCTAATCTAAACTTGCTTTCTTCTTTCAGATGTCTTCCAACACTAATGCTTCGGGCTCTAACCCAACTGGTTCTTTCTCTCTCATGAATCTTTGTGGGAGGGTCATCTTTGATGGTTCCAACTTCATGGATTGGATTAGGAACATCAGGATGGTTACTCGTTATAAGGACAAGGAATATGTCCTCGATAAGGAGTTAAAAGAGCTTGATGAGTCTACTGCTACTCCTGAGGAGATCGCTGAATTCAGGACACATGAGAGAGATGCTACTAAGGTGGCATGTATCATGATGGCCACGATGACAGCCGAGCTCCAAAAGTCATATGAAGATTTCTATCCTTTTGAGATGCACCGAGACCTAATGGAAAGGTACCATCAGAGTGCTCGTTAGGAGCGGTATGAAATAATCTCCTCCATAATAACCACCCGCATGAAGGACGGTGATTCTGTCACGGCTCACATGCAAAAGATGCAAAGGTATGTGGACCGTTTGCTGAAGCTGAATGTGAACATCCCTGAGGAGTTGGCAATTGACATCATTTTGCACTCCTTACCTTCATGTTATGACCAATTTCGTATGACATATCATATGAACAAGGAGGAAGTTACCCTCAGCAAGCTTCAAGGACTCTTGAAGACCGCGAAAACCGGTCTTAAGGGCAAGGCGGTTGTTACCTCTACTACTCCTACTCCAACATCTACCCCTGTTTTGGCTATCGGTCAAGGCAAAGGGAAAAAGAGGAAGCACCCTTCGAAGGGTACCAAGGGAAAGTCTCTTGAAGGCTCCTCATCGAAGACCAAGAGCGGTTCTGTCACTCCTTCTGCCATTCCCAAGGATGCTGAATGCTTTTATTGCCATGAAAAGGCACACTGGAAGCGAAACTGCCCTAAGTACTTGCAGGATCTAAAGGATGGGAAAGTGAAACCCACCCATGTAGGTATTTACACTATATTGTCTAATTACTCAACATATTCTAACTCTTGGGTGCTTGATACAGGATGTGGTATTCACATATGTTCTGATATGCAGGGCCTAAGAAGAAGTGAGGATGTGGAGCACGGGAAGATAAACTTGATCATGGGGAATAGGAAGGCTTCACCTGTTTCCAAGATTGGAGTTTATACTTTGTTTCTTAATAATGGGTTAAAATTAGATTTGAATAAATGTGTGTACTCGTCTGAAATGGCGAGGAATATTATTTCTTTTCATGCTTTGTACAAACAAGGTTTTACCTTTTCGTTTGATAATGAATGTGGTGGTATTAATGCTTTCTTTAAAAATGTGTTTTATTTTAAAGCGTTACCTTGTGATGGTGTGTATGAAACTGTGTCGATTGTAGACAACTTAGGAAATAATGTGTTGTATATTGATTCTTCTACTAGCCTAGATAAAGCATCATGGTGGCATTGTCGTCTTGGACATGTAAACAAGAAACGCATAGGCCAACTCCAAAAGAGTGGAGTTTTGGAATCATTCGACCTTAAATCGGATGATAGTTGTGAATCTTGTCTACTTGGAAAGATGACAAAATCACCCTTCACTGGAACTTGTGATAGGGGTGAGGGTTTGTTGGACCTAATACATACTGATGTATGCGGGCCATTCAAAACCGCCACAAGGGATGCTAATCGGTATTATGTGACTTTTATTGATGATTTTTGTAGATATGGTTGTGTCTACTTAATCAAACATAAGTCATAAACCTTTGAAAGGTTTAAGGAATTCAAACAGGAAGTAGAAAATCAATTGGGCAAGAACATTAAGATGCTTCGATCCGATCGAGGTGGTGAGTATCTTAGTACCGAGTTCCTTGACTATCTTAAGGAGTGTGAGATTGTCTAACAATTGACTCCTCCCAGGACACCACATCTGAATGGTGTAGCTGAGAGGCGTAATCGAACCTTGTTGGACATGGTTCACTCTATGATGAGTCGAGTTTCGCTACCAATCTCTTTTTGGGGGTATGCCTTAGAGACTGCCGCCCATATCCTTAATCTAGTCCCTACAAAGAAGGTTACCAAAACACCTCATGAGATGTGGACTGGGAAGGTTCCCAATTTGGACCACATCAAGATTTGGGGTTGCGAGGCTTTCGTGAGGCATGAGACTCATGATAAGCTCGAACCCCGAAGTGAAAGGTGTATTTTCATCAGCTACCCACAGAAATCCTTCGGTTACCTCTTTTACAGACCCAGTGAGAATGTGGTCTTTGTAGCAAGAAGAGGGGTCTTTCGTGAGAGAGAATTTATAAGCCAAGGAGACAGTGGGAGGCAAATTGATCTTGAAGAAATTCAAGAAGCAATTGGTGAAGGAACCTCAGACACTAGCAATCAACCTGAGGAGGAAACTCCTGTTGAGCAAGCTGACATGTCTGTACCTCCGTGGCGTTCCACATGGGTTAGGAACACACCTTCATTTTATTATGGCTTTCATATTACTACGGAAGGTGATAAGTTTATCAGCGATAGTACACTGGTAAATTTGGATGAACCTAGCAGTGTTAAGGAAGCCATGGCAGGCCCAGAGTCTGCTAAATGGAAGGGGGCTATGGACAGCGAGATACAGTCCATGTATGACAATCAAGTTTGGAACTTGGTTGACAATGTACCAGGCCGTAAAACAGTCGGGTGCAAATGGATCTTCAAGAAGAAGACCGACATGGAAGGAAAAGTGCATACTTATAAGGCTCGACTGGTTGCGAAGGGTTTTACTCAGACTTAGGGTATTGATTATGATGAAACCTTCTAGCCGGTAGCAAAGATTAAGTCTATTAGGGTTATGCTAGCCATTGCAGCATTTCATGATTATGAAATATGGCAAATGGATGTCAAAACCGCTTTCCTTAATGGAAAGTTGGCTGAGGATGTGTACATGAATCAGCCAGAAGGTTTTGTCAGTGCAGAGTACCCTAATAGAGTATGCAAGCTTGAGAAATCCATTTATGGATTAAAACAAGCATCTCGTAGCTGGAATCTTTGTTTTGATGAGAAGGTAAAAGAGTTTGGCTTCTCGAGAAGTGAAGATGAGTCTTGCGTGTATGTCAGAGCTAGTGGGAGTATAGTTAGCTTCTTGGTACTGTATGTGGATGACATACTACTTATAGGAAATGACATCCCAACCTTGCAGGAGGTTAAGTCCTGGCTTGGGAAGTGCTTTGCTATGAAGGACCTAGGGGAGGCTGCCTACATCCTAGGGATAAGGATAGAAAGGAGTAAAAGACTAATTGGACTTAGTCAGAGTACCTACTTGGATAAGGTGTTGAAATGGTTCAACATGCAGAATGCCAAGAAAGGAGATTTACCGATCCAAAGCAATGCCAAACTGAGTAAGACTCAGAGTCCGAGTACAGAGGCAGAGATAGCTGAGATGAGCCAATTACCGTATGCTTCCGATGTTGGCTCGATCATGTATGCTATGACTTGTACCCGCCCTGATGTGGCCTTTGCTTTGAGCATGGTCAGCAGGTATCAGGGGAACCCTGGCAAGGCTCATTGGACCGCGGTAAAGAACATTCTCAAGTACCTACGGAGGACCAAGGATTGGATCCTTACCCTTGGTGGGAGTGATGACTTGAGAGTATTAGGGTATAGTGATGCTAGTTTTCAGACTGATAGGGATAACTTCCGCTCTCAGTCGGGCTGGGTCTTTACCTTAAATGGAGGGGCAATTTCTTGGAAGAGTTCCAAGCAGGAGACGGTGGCTGATTCGACTTGTGAATCAGAGTATATAGCAGCGAGTGAAGCAGCGAAGGAGGCGATATGGCTAAAGAACTTCATCGGAGACCTTGGAGTTATACCAGCTATTAAGGAACCTATGGAGATTTTCTGTGACAGCAATAGTGCGGTTGCCTTAGCCAAGGAATCGAGAGATCATGGCAGATCCCGACACATTGACAGAAAATATCACTTCATAAGACACAAGATTGAAGAAGGACTCCTCGTGGCAAGGAGGATATCGTCGGATGAGAATCCTGCAGATCCCCTTACGAAGGGACTGACGAGGGTTAAGCATTTTCAGCATGCGAGGCGCATCGGGCTGAGGGACGATATTAGTTTTACAGATTAGATAGTTTTCCTGAAACTTGTAAAATGTAATCGACGTTTGATGATGAATAAAATTTGTTATTTATTTATGAGTAAAGTGTTACTATCATTGTCAATTATTTACTATTGTTTCAGTTTTGCATGTTTTGACTTCCAGAATAATTCATTTATTCGAACCTCCACAATCGGTCATACGTCGGAAGTAGGTATGAATCAAGATTTTCATGAATTGGCTTTGTATATGGCTAAAGGTGTTTAGACATGGCAATGGTTGCTGCAACATTCATGAGTACTCATAAGTTATGAGTATTGGTATAAACCCACGCTCACTTGTATCACTTCATGGAATTTATCTCAAGTGATCGTGAGACGATAATATCATATAAGTCTTCAAACCTAGAGATATGATTTGTTACCTATGAGTTGGTTGTGCATTGACTGCACGTAAACGCATCAGTAACTTGATGTTATAAAACGTGCCTTTGTGTACAATTCAACAAGTAGTAGAACAAGCATATGAGTCGAAGTTTATCTGTTCCTTCTAGAAATAGAAGCGATATCTGGGCCCCTCGATGATTTTCTGTTGACCCATGTACCGGGCCCGGTCAGAACTAAACTGATGTGTTCAGTAAAGTTCTTTGTCAAACAAATCGGAAATCGAGAAACAACTGTCAGACAATAAGCAAGACATAGTTCCATGTGTTTGTCCGACTGATATCATGAGAACAGAGGATTAAATGATCACTTGTCTTAAAATGGCGCTTCATAGTTCAACGGAGTTTTCGAGAGCTACGATTGCTGGTTGGTTCCTGAAGTTATATAGGCAAATACAGTTATTAGACTTATCCAAGTGGGAGTCTGTTGGATAAGGTGTCTAAGTCCATAACTTATTTGGTATATACTTGACCCGACCCGGCATGGTCCATTTGGGTTGCACTTCACCCGAACAATTTATGGATAATTTTATGAGAGTTATACACATATGTTTATCAATATATTATAAGTTATAATATATTAATATGAAGTTATGTTATTTAATTAGTCTTAGTCTTAAATTAATTATGAATTAATTTAGAGATTAAAAGGAAGACTAATTAGATTATGGGCTATTGGTTTTATATAGTGTGGGCTAACACTCATTTGATAATGGGCTAGGCTTGGATGGAAGTCCATGGATGATCCATGGAGCTTTTAACCCATGGATCCTTGGAAAAGGAAAGGTCATGGGTTATTAGGGTTTCACCATAACCATGTACACTATATAAGCATGCTTATGGTGCATGAAATGGCAATTAGTGAACTAGTGTGTGTGCTTGTGTGTGGACGAAATTAGTGTGAGTATACACTCTCTCAAAGTTTTCCAAGAGTTTGTGGTGATTTGTGATTCCATTTGAGGCATTCACATTATTGGTGCTTGGCCCTCAAACTCCTTAAGAATCAAACTCATCAAAAAGGTATGTAATCTCTTCTAACTCTTTTATGTTTAAAAGTACCCCATGCCATGTTAGATAGGTTATGAACCTTGGAAAATTATTATTTTGCATGTATTTAGACAAACATACATCCAAGGTTTATTAGGGTTGCATGCACACTTAGGAAGTGTTAGATTGCTCAAAACCCATCAGAAGTTGCATTTGCCGCACTTAGGCAAATTTCCAGCATACTGCCCCATCGGAGCAGTAGCAGCAGCAGGGGTTATTTCGGCATGCACTGCCACAACTTGCTGCTTTTTGGTAGCTCGCTGTTTCTTCTTCTCATCCCTGGACTTCCTCTTAGTGTCAGCGGGTTTGGAGGGTTCCGAGATGGCTAAGGTTGTTGTTGCTGCTGGGGCTTTGACTCCATGGTCAATGAGTCGCTGTGCCAGTCGCTTGGCACTGTCGAAGGTAGCAGGGTTTGATGATAGTACATTACACTGATACGGAGGTACTAGCCCCCATATGTACCTCTCGATCTTTTTCCCTTCAGTGGGAACCATATTGGTGCAGAGGTCCACCAGTTCGCTAAACCTAGTGGTATATGAGACTACGTCGGAGCCCTTCATGGTTAGGCTCCACAGCTCCTGCTCCAATTTCTGGATTTTGCCCCTCGAGCAGTATTCCTCTATCATGAGGTCATTCATGTTTTCCCAACCCATGTCATTCGCCACCACGGGAGTTAGTGCTTTAACGTGGCCGTTCCACCACGTCAGGGCTTTTCCTTCAAAGGTGCATGCAGCATATTTGACTTTGCTCGCAGTAGGGCATGAACAAATTTCGAAGACTGTTTCAGTCTTCTCGAACCATTGCGAGAGGGAAATGACTCCGCCGGTTCCATAGAAGGACTTCGGCTTGCAGTTGGTGAAATCCTTGTAGGAGCACTCTCTCGAGCACATAGGGATTTCAACAGGGATTGAGTCAACAGAGGTTCCACCTCTGCTGGCATCAGAAGAGTGATACTGAGCCATGGTAGTTGCCACTGCTGCAGCCACGACAGCATTCGGGGATGCAGTATCAATGACCGGAGGAGGAGGAGGTGGTGGAGGTGCAAGGTTATTCCTGGGAGATTTGCGAGGAGGTATCTTTTAGCTATAAGTTTATAAAGATAAACAAAATGGTAAGAATCAATTGTAAGCGATGTGAGAGTGACACATGGACTAACTAACCATAGCCCAACAGTTGAATGAGTGTTTGAGATCACAACAAAGAGGAATAGTAGGAAAACACTAGCATACAGATTTTTCCATAAATTAGGTAGTTGTCAATAATACTGGTATTACTGATGTAATAAGTTCAGGGAAAATCGACCTAACAGTAGCTACTTAGAGCACATATATTAAAGTTAGAGTACTGAAAGTTAGGAATATTTTACAGACAATTGCTACTTAGAGCACAGATATTAAAGGCTATTCCTTAACCAAAAGACGAAGATGTACTTGGCATCTTCTAACGGCGATGGGAATTCCTCGGGTGAACCCTGAGGTCTGCCACTTGACGAACCACCTCTTGAAGGTGTCGCTCATGAACCCTCTGACGGGCTCGAAGTTCCATGACTTCGGCTCGGGAGGCAGCCATCTGTTGTTGCAGGGTTTCATTGGTTCTCCTGGTCCGTTCCATGTATTCTTCAAGACGGCGGATGCGGATTGTGTTGACACCAGATTTGGCATCAATCTCCATGACCCGGTCGATGGCTGCTCGACTTTGCTCAACATTACGAGCTATTCTGTGGATAATGACGGGCAGAGCTTGATCCGCAGAGCCACCTTCGCTAACTTTGTAAAAGCTTCGGTCCCCAAAGTAAGGTAAGGGATGACCCTGTTCGTCACTCCAGCGATTCAAGTTGGTTGCCCATAAGGGAGTGAGACCTAGGAAAACTGGTCAAGGGTTGTTGTTTGGGGCTTGACCTACTGGCGGTAGGTTGTTGACTTCAGGCTCAGAGTCAGATCCATCAGAAAAGCCTTCTGCGAGGTGATCATCCAAAGGGATTGGATGCTCATCTTTGGGCTCTTCTTCGATCCACCCAACATTGCCTTCATTTGGAAAGTACGGGTCGCCATGATGGAATCCAGCCATTTATATCTACGCGAGAAGAGAGGTATAAGAATCTAGTATCTGAGTAGCTTGTAGTAGCACAAAATAACCCTATAATATTTTAAGTTTAGGTTCTACTGATCTCCTTGTGCTGTTGTTGGTAAGTTTTTAGACTTGTTAACATATCACAACCATTCTAGGGCATATGCTAATCACTCCTTGGACCAGCATAGTTGATCAGGCTATGCCATTCCCAGGACTGACCATACATCCCCGAGCATACATGTGATATTTAACAATCGTAATACTTTTGTTCTTGTCATTGTGACACTGATTTTAGTATGAATGCAGACTACTATACTTAATTAAATATTTTAATATTTAAAGTATAGACTCTTGGTCAGAGTGTTTTAATCCCAAATGGGTTTATAGTTAGTATATCTTTTATGGGTTGATATACTCAATTCACTATAAACAATGCTCTGATACCAATCTGTCACACCCCCAAACCAAGAACGGCGGAAACGTTCTGGGGCGGAGGACGTCATGTAGAGTATCCCAACACAGTATAACAGTAAATAAGCAAACAACATCATCCATTTCATTAAATATATAATTTTAATACAAGTGTTCCATACAGTTATAGACACCAAAAAGTAAATCAAAATAATAAGATGAGTCTTGAATGCGCTCCATCTTCTCAAAAGCTGGCCTTGGTACCTGTCTATTGACGACCTGAGAATACAGGTTATTTTGAAAGAGTTTATCAGCATTAAGCTGGTGAGTTCATAAGTATTTTAGTGTCGGTGTTTGTATCAAAATGTTTGAACATAGTTTTAAACATGAGTTTGTAAACATTGGTGATAAAAGTATGTAAATGTTTGTACGTGTTTGTAAAAGTTTGAATCTATCAGAAAAACCTATATTTTCTATTAATAGTAGCCTTCTACCAAGGCGTAGATGTTTTGTATGCTAGTGTATTGTAAAAAGTGTATAATTTTCCCAAGTGTAACTATCATTTACAAAATATAGTTTTTACATTAATGTTTAAGTGAAATAATCACTAAATATATGTAAAGGGTAAATTATTGTAGTACTGTAGTGTTGTATTATAGGAACTACTGCTGTACCAACTACCTTAAACCGGATTTATATTAAGGTATCATGTGATTAATTGTATCATACTATCGACTAGGTAACAACGACAAAAGTTAGGTCGTAAAAAGAAATGACGTTTGGCACCCGCATACCTGCAGGTCCGACTATAGCTAGCAGCAAGGTATAGGATAGTTAATCCAATATAAATCTATACGCAAACTCAGGCTCTCCCTCCAAGACAATTCTGGCTACAACTCGGGCCATGACATTTAAGGCACGCTCCGATATAGTGGATCACAATTTTATTAATGTATATCTGTATATGTAATGTATTGTTACTCGTTCTAGTATCGTTGTATATGTTCTCTTTCTAGTATAGTTGTATATGTTCTTTCTCTAGTATAGTTGTATATGTTCTTCTTCTAGTATAGTTGTATATGTTCTTCTTCTAGTATAGTTGTATATATTCTCATAGTAATAAGTGCTGACTCATGAATTAACTGACTCATTGATCTAGCAATAGTATAAGTATGATCTTGTGCTACCCCGATGGTAGCTTACTAATGATGTAACTAGTACGCATGAATATGGAAGCACTTTTATGTCTATATATGTACACATGATATATAATTAATATTGAAACGACCTTCGGACGGCTACCCGATATCCCACCAGACCACATCGAAATCGAGGAAAAGGAAACAGGGCGGACGACCTTCCTAAGCCTTTTAAACATTTCTTATATAACTATACATATACGGGCATGCAATTTACAATAAGTGTAACAAAGTTTAAGTAAAAGTATTTGAATAGTAAAAGAGTTTTTAAAGCAGCTTGAAGTAAAACAGTTTGATAAACAGTTTGAACGGTAATAAAATCATTGGTTTTGTAGTTATTAATCACATGTGATTAATGTAATAACTATAAGTATTCAACTTGTATTCCCCCCATAATAGCATTTAAAACATTTAAAAGTATTTCAAAGTTAATTAAAGGGGTATGAACTCACTTGTGGTGAGTGGATTGGATTGAAGTGTCGGGTACGGTGCTAGGTGACAAATGAAGACTTGTATACACGCACGAGCCTAGTTATCATATAATGAATATATATATATATATATATATATATATATATATATATATATATATATATATATATGTATGTATGTATATATATATATATATATATATATATATATATATATATAACTAATTAGCCAAATTATAACTAATATAATAAATTAGGACACTCTAGAACATGAAAATACTTTGTTTCAGGTGTTAAAGATCACAAGGATTGCATCCAAGTGTTAGTAGGGTAAAGCTAGGGTGTTTGGGGTTCAAGGGTAAACTCCTTTGGAGTTTACGGTTTTGATGGTCATGACTCAAAGAGTTTACGGCAGTAAACTCTAGAGTTTATGGTCGTAAACTCTAGTCCTAATGACTAGGTGTTGTTTGGTGGTTTAGCAAGCCTTTTGAAGCAATTCAACTAAGTGGTTTGGCCTTTGGAATGGACTAGGGCAACAAAACACCCCCTTTGAGGAGTTTACGTCCACATGGCATTTTCCTTTGGGTTTACTACCGTAAACCCTTATGGATAAAGGTATTGACATGATTTCAAGTCCTTAACACAACAAGGTAATTATCTAAACTAGTGTTTAAGCCTAAGGAAGGAAAATAACCCATTTAGACACACTTTAGGGTGTTTACGGTTTTGGGAGATCCCCAAACCGTAAACACCTAATAATGTTGGATTTTGGTGTTTTTCAAGGCTTAGACACATCAAAGGAAGGTTTAAATATATCAAGGAAGGCTTGTACATCAAACTGGGGCTTAGATAAGGACTTAGGCACACTTTGGTGCCCTTTATGGTGTTTACGGCCCAAGCATCTCCTTGGACCGTGAACACCTATATCCTTGTGTTCTTGACATATTTTCTTGATGTTTAATTGAAATACTAGCTCAATAACACTCAAGGATGGAAGTACTTACTATAATGAAGCTTGATTTGAGCTAAAAGGCCAAGAACACTTAGTGTGTGTTCTTGGTGTTCTTGGTGTTTTGGAAAATCTAGACAAAATACATAAATGAATGGATGAATAGATGCACAAACACTAGATTAAGTGTTTTACTAACTTGAAATGGTTAGAACACTTACAACTTTGAATATTTGGAATTAAATCTAGGATGATACTTGAGAGAGTTTTTGGAGTTTACTCTTTTGACATTTGGGGAGTAAACACAAATAACTAACTTTTTGGGGAGTAAACTCATACATAGGTATAAGTTCACGGGTTTGGGTGATTTCTCAACCCAAAACTTAAAAGTTTGGTCGGGTGTTTCTAATACGCGAAGTGTTTGCGGTTTTTAAAATTCAAAACCCGAGACTGCACTTTCTATCACCCGTTCGTTTAAAAATAATATTAAAATAATCAAATGAACTTTATATTTCTTAAAAACAAGAAATAATGACATTAACTTATGATACGAAGTGGTTGACTTTTAGGTTTTGACCGAATGGAAATTTCGAGTTGTCACAGGATATGCTTGGTTTTGGTTACTGAATGCTCGAATATTGCTTGCTTTGTGCTTTTAGGAGTGCAAGCTATCTTTAATTAACTTGTAAACGAATACGGTAAGTCACATATTACAAGGACTAAATAATTTCAGATGGTTTGGTCCAGCCCTATTTTGTAGCTCTTGTTTGAGTCTAACCATTATAGGGTAGGACCTCTCATTCGAAGAATTATCTGGTCTTAGTAATATGTAACGGTAGTCGCGAGCTAGTTAGGAAAGATAACAGTGACTTCTTATGTAGCTAAAGGCGGAGAGTGGGTTGGAGATTACCCTTGGGTAAGCCTAGGATGAGATTAGTACAACAAGCAGTAGTAGTGACAGGGACTTGGTGGAGTCAAGGCAATTCTTGAGGAAAGTACAGATAGATGTGGAAGGTAGTATTGGCCCGTACTACTGAAGGAAGAGGATCCATACTCGAATCAAGGAGTGCTGAGATTAATGCAGGGAACTTGTAGTGGGTATGAGGTCTCTTGATATTATGTATGACTCTGATGATTGTGTTGTTTGTTTCAAAATGGTGATGACATGTCACGGATTAGGAGTTTCAGGGTCTGGGTCAGATTTAGGTACTGGTTCCGAGCCAGTTGATGACAGATTGCGCAAGTAGGGTATCATTGAGCTGATGGAGGATCACCTTAGGGCACTGAGGAGTAACATTGCACTTGGCCAGTCAGGGACTCGCACAATCCCTATCAAGGATTTTAGGGGATGCGGGGCACTAAACTTAAGCAGGGTGAAGGACCCCATTATGGTGAGACGATGGATCGTGGACATTGAGTCTGCGCAGGTGACGAACATCTACCCTAAGGGGTCATCTGTGACACGTTGGGAGCCCCAACCATTGAGGCTATGTCCTGGTTGGACTTTGTGACCATATTCCAGGCCGAGTTCGCACCACCTGTGGAGATTCAGTAGCTAGCCAGAGAGTTCATGGATATTAGACATACTATTGATTCGGTGGTTGAGATCACTGCCAAGTTCAGGGAGAGGGCCTTACTAGTACCTCAGTATGTATGGGATGAGGATATGAAGAAAACTCGGTACCATGACATGTTGAGAGCTGACATTCGGATATATGTCAGCTACTCGGCATGCCCGAATTTGGATGGCATGATAGCGAGGGTGAGAGAGAGGGAAATTAATATAAAGCACATCAGGAAGAGGAAGGTTGACATTGGCCAGACGACTGGGCTTTTTGGGAAGAAACCCAAGGGATTCTACTCGAGGTCGAAGGGCCAGCAGGGCCGGAGCCGCTGTGGGAAATGTGTCACGTCACACGAGGGAGTTTGTAGAGCTGTGGGATCGGGATGATACAAGTATGGAAAGACTGGGCACTTTATCAAGGATTGCACAGCCCCTACCCCCAACATTTAAACATCAACCCTGATTTGCTATCATTACAATCAGAGGGGCCATAAAAAGGCCAACTGCCCGAGATTGACATCAGGAGCGCCAGTGGCAGTGCCAGCTCCAGCAACCCTCTGGATTACGGATAGCCGAAAGGGCAAGACAGATGCTCCAATGGTGAGGAGTTGAACCTTCCAGCTGACTGTCGAGTAGGCGCGTGCCATACCGGATGTGGTGACGGGTACGTTTCTTCTCCCTAACTTTTATTACATGTGATCTTTCATATTTATATTCTATGTGTTTTGTTTAGGATCGTTCCATGTTAACGACATCCCAATACATGTGTTATTTGACTCTGGGGCTACCCGATCATTCGAATCTCGTACACTCAACAAGAGGTTTGTTTAGACTTCAGGCATGTTGGATTGTCCTTTAGAGGTTGATATTGCAGACGACCGATCCGTCTGGGCATCAGAGGATTACGAAGATTGTGTCTAAAGGATGTATGACGAGCATTACCTCGTGGATTTGGTTCCCATCCCTTTGTGTGGGAACTCGATCATCATAGGAATGGATTGGATGAGCCCTAATGGGGAGGTGACCGATTGTGAGTAGCAGTTGGCTCGTGTCTAGACCCCAAGTGGGGGAGACTTGGTGATTCAGGGCGAGAGGCCGCAACGCGGGTCAACTTTATGTTTAGCAACGAGGGTTAGGCACTACCTTCATCATGGTTGCAGAGGTTATGTCGCCTATGTCATGGATACCTGGGTTGGGGATAAGTCGACCGTGAGCGATGTGCCAATTATGAAGGAGTATCCAGATGTGTTCCTAGAGGAATTGTCTGGGATACCTCCAGAGAGACAAGTGGAGTTTCAGATTGACCTAGTTCTGGGTACGACTCCGATAGCCAAGACACCATATCAGTTGGCTCTTCCCGAGATGCAAGAGTTTTTACACAACTGTAGGAGCTGTTAGACAAAGGATTTATTAGACCGAGCAGTTTGCCTTGGGGAGCCCCGAGCTTGTTTGTGAAGACGAAGGACGTGTCACATCGGATGTGTATAGACTATCGGGAGCTGAATAAGGTAACGGTGAAGAACCTTTACCCACTCCCAAGGATTAACGATCTCTTCGACCAGCATCAGGGAGCATCTTGGTTTTCTAAAATCGATTTGCATTCAGGCAATCACCAGATGAGAGTCAAAGATTAGGATGTACAGAAGACTGCTTTTTGGACTCGCTTCGGTCATTACAAGTTCGTGGTGATGCCTTTTAGGCTCACCAATGCTCCTGTTGCATTCATGTACCTCATGAACCGCATATGCGTACTGATGTTGGATTAGTATGTGATAGTCTTCATTGATGATAACTTGGTTTACTCGAAGACACAAGGAGCAGCATGAGGAGCACTTGCGAGAGGTGTTGGATACCATGAACATGGAGAACGTGTACGCCAAGTTCTCCAAGTGCGAGTTCTGGTTGTGTGAGGTGCAATTTATGGGGAATTTTGTCAACCAGAATGGTATTCTGGTCGACTCGACCAAGGTAGAGGCCACGATGAGATGGGAGGTTCCGAAGTCTCCGTCTGAGATTAAGAGTTTTCTCGGTCTAGTAGGCTATTATCAGAGATTCGTTTAGGATTTCTCCAAGATAACGGTACCCCTAACATGGCTGACGAAGAAGGTTGTTGTCTTTCACTGGGGGGCATGAGCAGCAGGCAGTGTCCGAGACTTTGATGCTGAGGTTGTGTGAGGCGTCGATCTTAGCCCTACCAGAGGGCGTTGAAGATTTTGTAGTGTACTGTCATGCGTCCATCTCGGGTTTGGGTGTAGTGTTGATACAGAGGGGGCATGTCATCACCTACGCCTCAAGGCACTTGAAGCCTCACGATGCGAATTACCCGACGCACGATCTAGAGTTAGGGGCGGTTGTTTTCACTCTCAATATTAGGCGACACTACCTCTATGGGGTCTGTTGTATAATTTACACGGACCACAAGAGCCTGAGGTATCTGATGGACCATCCAATTTTGAACATGAGACAACGAAGATGGTTGGTGGTGGTGAAGGATTATGACGGTGAGATCCTCTACCACGCGGGGACGGCCAACGTTGTGGTTGATGCACTTTGCCGCAAGGCATTCACAACCTCGATCAGAGATACCTGCCTGAGGATGACAATAGTGACTACACTTTTGGAGCATATCTGGGAGGCCCAACTGGAGGCTATGAAGGAGGAACACCGGAAGAGTGAGGGTATCATGGGTTAGATTTCCTCCTTCGACAATGATACCCATGGGCTGTTGACACTCCATCGCAAAGTGTGGGTTCCATACACGGGCGATGTGCGCCAGATCCTGATGGAGGAGGCGCATAAGTCCAGATTTTCCATCCATCCAGGGGGCGACGAATATGTATAGAGATCTTCGTCCTGATTACCGGTGGACTTGCATGAAGCGGGATGTAGCTTGGTACGTTGAGAGCTGCTTGACCTATAGGAAGGTCAAGGCTGAGCACCAGACACCTCATGGCAAGACGCTACCGTTGGATATCCCTGTGTGGAAGTTGAGGGATATTATTATGTATTTTATCACGAAGCTTCCCAGGACCGCACAGGGAGTGCATTCTCTTTGGGTCATCATGGATCGATTGACCAAGAGTGATTATTTCCTTCCGATCCAACAGAGCATTTCGGCCGAGAAGCTGGCTGACATGTACATCTGTGAGGTAGTAGCTCTACACGAGGTACCAGTTTCCGTGATTTTTGATTGAGATGTATGGTTCAATTCCAGATTCTGGAAGAAATTTCATGACGAGTTGGGTACTCGTGTGCACTATAGCACGACTTCTCACCTGCAGACTAATGCTCAAAGCGAACAGACCATCCAGACTTTGGAGGATATGTTGTGGGCGTGTGTTTTAGATTTTGGTGTTAGCTTGGATACCTACCTTCATTTGGCATAATTTTCCAACAATAATAGCTACCACGCCAACATCGACCATCCTCCATTCGATATGCTTTATGGGAGGAAGTGCAGTACCCTGATATGCTTGGGTGAGGTTGGGCAGAGGGTCATGAGGAGTATAGAAGTGGTACTCAAGACGACGAAGAAGATCCAGCAGGGTCGGAGTAAACTCTAGACGGCCCAGAGTCGGCAGAAGAGCTACGCCGACAGACGTCAATCATACAAGGAGTTTCAGGTAGGAGAACTGGGCCTTCTGAAGGTGTAACCTTGGAAAGGTATCGTCCGGTTCTGGAAACGGTTCAAGTTAGGCCCCAGATACATTGGACCATTTAGGGTATTGGTATTAGTGGGTTGGGTTGCGTATCAACTGGATCTGCCAGTCGAGCTTAGTTAGATCCACAACACCTTTTATGTCTCCCAGCTGGGGGAGGGCTTAGTATATGACTCTATAGTGGTTCCTTTAGAGGATATTTAGGTGGATGACAGCTTGAACTACATAAAGAGACCAGTAGCCATCCTCGTCAGGAATACGAACAATCTGAGACAGGAATACGAAGGATCTAAGGAACAAGAGGGTAGAGTGGGAGATGGTGTAGTGGCAGCACTACAAGGGCTCGAAATAGACATGGGAGTTGGAGGATGAAACGAGGGAGCGCTACCCAGAGCTATTTACAGATGCAATAGACTTTGAGGACGAAGTACGAAATAAGTGGGGGAGATTTCTAACGCCCCGTTCCTGGTATGTATTTAATTCAAAGATTTATTCACTTTTGTATAGAAACTCGACGAGTTGGAAGCACCAAACTCGTTGAATAGGAATGGAATTGGACGTGGTTTGTAAAGTCTACTCGACAAGTTGAGAGCCTCAACTAGACGAGTAGGACTGGCAGAATGAAACCCTAATTTTTAGGGTTTTGCACCCTATTTAAACACCTTAACCTTCATAGGCTGACCTCATTTACAACCTCCAAGTCCCAAACCCTAATCCATTATGTGAGTTTTTGGGCCATCCTTGAGAGAGTTTTGTGTGTTTGAAGCTTGTGGAAGAAGAAGAAGCTTGAGGACTCAAGAAGGAAGTTTGTAGATCTAGAAACCTCACCTCATCGTCGTTACTTTTTGGTAAGCATCTCTCAAACTTTCGAAATGATTGTTTAGATCTCTTTCTTAACACTTTTATTGGGTTTTTGGTCCAAATATCTTGATCCTTAGGAAATGGATGTCCCAAGTGAATACGCTTTTAGATCTAGAGTATTGAAGGGATTTCATGACATAAATGTCCAAACTTTATGGGCATAGAAGCCCCATGTAACCTTTAGTCTACCATTTTCGCCGTTTAAGCTCCAACGGCCATGCATGAAGAGAAAGTTGAAGGCTTTACATGTGCATCTAGTCTCTAAGGTCCAGATCTCTATTTGTACACCTTATTTTTAAGTATTGATGGCTTTTGGATCAAGATCTAGATGTTTTAGAGTTAGGGTTTGAGGTAAATATCTTGGGGAAGGGTATTAACAAGTAAAGTTAGATACTTTATCCTTCTAATTACATTACAGTCTATATCTGAAGTATGGAACTTAGATTTGAAGATTAGTGACTTAATCCATTAAGAAAGCTTAACAGGCTAAAAAAACTCGACGAGTTCATTTAGGAACTCGACGAGTTGGGTTGAAGTGTCCCGATTATGTTGATAAGAAGAACTCGACGAGTTATGAAAGAACTCGAGGAGTTGGATCACGATTTCAGGGTTTTCTGATTTATGGAACTCGACGAGTTGATGGGCCAACTCGGCGAGTTAAGTCAACCTAGAATGTTGACTATGACCAGAATGTTGACTTTGACTTTGACCTTGACCAAAGTTAAGCCGTTAGGGGTATGAGTACAAAAGGGTATTTAAAGGATATCTTATATGTGTAGGAGTTTGAGTGAGGTTGATTTCACAGCCGATGACAATTCAGCTACTCTACAACATTGAGGTGAGTTACCTCCAGTAGAAGTGGGTCGAAGGAACCAATGTCAGCCCACTAGTAGTTGATTATATTTGAGATGATTGTCTTTGTCATAATTACCTGGTATGCCACTATCTGTTATGCTTTATGTGCTAGTATCCTATGATATTATGTGATAGTGGCAGGAGGGGTGGATTAGACCCCGTTACCGATTGAGCTAGACCGGAGGGTAGGTCGGGCACCCAGATATGCCTGACAGTATGTTTATGCTATGTACTATGTGGTAGTCGTAGGGGTGAAATAGTCCCCGTAGCCGGTTGAGATAAACCGGAGGGTAGGTCGGACACCCACATATGCCTGGTAGGGAGGGTCGAGCACCCATGTATGCTTGGCAGGGTAGGTCGAGCCCCCATATATGCTTGACAGGGTAGGTCGGGCACCCAGATAGGCCTGACAGGGTAGGCCGGGCACCAAGATATGCCTGACAGTATGTGATTATGTTGTATGATGGGGGAACTTACTAAGTTTTGTGCTTATGGTTTTTTAGTTTTGGTTTAAGGTACTTCCTGTTCGAAGGGAAAGGAGTCACCATGATCACAGCGCATCACACTACATTTTCCACACTAGAGATCTTTGGGAGTTTTACTCTGATGTTGTTTTATCATGATATGTTTTGATTATGGATACATTGGTTTTGATATGAGTGATACTATGATGGTTTTCAGACAATGGTTTTATAATTATTAAATTAAAAATGAAATTTTTGGTCTTGAATTTTGGGATGTTAAAATGTTGGTAAGTCAGCTTGCCCTGTCAAGGTTTTTCGCGTTGAAAAATCAATTGACATTGATAAGTTTGTTCAAGCTGACAACACTTTTGGCACTGTCAAGGCTCATGCTCTGGCTCCAACTCCGAACATCAAAAGATCGCATTTGGTAAGCTTTCTGATGTGTGTCCTTTTTTCAAATAATTATTTTACATGGCCAAACACAAAATCAAAAAGATGTTGAGTCACACAAACCCAAAGAAGGTGTGGGTTCCAAAAAAACGTCCTCTAGAACCAAGAAGATGAAGCAAGTTTGGATTCCCAAGAATACATCTCTTGTACCTGAAACAAAACTAGTCAATGAAGTTAGAAAGAAATGTTGAAATCAAAAGTCTTCGGGAAAGCAGAGAGTTCTGAAACCTTAAACTAGTTGTTTGACTTTAGATCAGAAATCTTCAAAAGAAGTGAGGTATGTTGAAAAACCCAATCTCAAATTGGTTCCTAAGGTTGGTTGTTAATTTTTGTGTATGTGAGAGAGTCTAGACTTAAAAAAAAGTTATTTGTTCTCTCTCTCACTGAAGAAAGTTTGAACGGTTGTTTCCATTATGTAGATGTTTGTGCTTAAAAAAATTTGTGACTTTTTTTTCAATTTTCTTTTAAGATGCTAGCATAAGAAACATTTTCTGCAAATGGAGTTGGTATTTCACATCTTTGGGTCTCTTTTGATCAAAGCCTTCAGAAGTGTAAAACTTTGGTCTCTTAGAATGAGTATGGTCATGAGATTATAGCCGTTGAATAAAAGTGGAGGTATGATCTTTCTTCTCTTAAGTTGATGCTTTTAGAGATCTGTTGTTGACAAGAACAGACAAAAGTTGCAGCTATGTAAAGCTTGAAAAATTGCAAGTTAACTTATTTTCTTTAGTATCAGTTATTATTATTATTTTTTTTTGGTTTATATATTGTATAAATATATGCTTGTGATGTGTTTTTGTAAGGAACAGTCTTTGTAGTTAAGTGGCTAGAGTCAAAGAAAATAAACAAAAAAGGGACAAGAGTATGATGAATGGTCTTTGCTAACAAACGTAATAATCGCAGCATGGTATTGGAAGAATATGGTGTTGTCGATCTAAAGGGTATTTTTGTCCAATATGTGTACTGACATCTAAAGCCACAACATCAAGTGGAGCATAGAAAATAAAGTATTGCAAATTGGTGGTCAAAATAATGTTAATGTTACATGTCTATAGGAAAGATGAATTGTGATCTATATATTAAAGTGAGAAATGCTTCTAGGGTAGCTTGGTCAAAATACTTTTAGAAAAAGGTTGTTCGTGGCTGGTCACGTGAAGCTCTTATACAAAAATGAGGGTTCTTTGGGTATTTTAATGGAGAGCTTCTTTGAGACTTATCTACTTTTTACTCCATTTCTTCATCAGGTGTATTTTTCTTATACCGAGAATCTAAAAAGGACATGGGTATTATAGTCCAATAAGAAAACGATGGATGTTTTGTTTGATCTATCTTCTCCAGCAGCACGCATGTGAACTTTTGGTTTGTTTGGTAGAATTACAATTACTTCCAAAAGGAAGGATTTGTTCTTCAAAAAATATCCATTGAAGTCAACACTCCAGCTTGAGGGGTCTCACTAGGATCCATGCATACTGATTCAAGAACATTAAAAAGTTGACATGCCTCATTTTGCATTTATCATACGTTCTTGGTAGTTCAGCATAAGGAGGACGTGAAATTTTTGTAGGAAAAGCTGGATTTGTACTCGATAGCAACTCCATTAATAACCTGTTCTTTAAGGTCATGTATGTCTACTCATGGTACAAAGAAACAAGGTGACAAGTCCATTTTTTTAAGGTAAAGCTCGTCTTGTGTTTATTTGTTAGGGTTGTTATTGTCATTTGGTACAAACACAAAGAAGACTGACGCAGATGGTCATTCGCTTTCACGTTGGTCATTACAAGTTTCTACACGAGTTAGTGAAAAAAGTTCAACATGAACTGATCAAAATCTGAAATTATGTAAAGCACTGTCATTTTTTGGATGTTCATGATTTGTCAAGAATGACAACAATAGTTTTATCAAGGGAAAATCAGTCTATGTTTTTTTGTAATAATAGGGTAGTTTTGAGAATGGTCTGTAGAAATAGGGCAGTTATTTATTTAACTTTATATATATATATATATATATATATATATATATATATATATATATATATATATATATATATATATATATATATATATATATATAGAAATGGGTCTTTTTTCTTAAGGCCCCACCGATTCAGTCGGTTTCTTAATTTTAGAATTCAAATTTATTGAATGTTACATTTGAAGTACTCTAACTTATATTATTAATTTTTTGTTAGCTTTTATTAACAAAAACTTTAGATTTTACTCTTATTATTAAAAATATATAATTAAATTCTAATGAATATTTTGAATAACTTATACCATTAATATAAAACTCATAAATATCTATGAATAAATTTCAGTATTTAATATATTGCATTTATTTGATCGATTTGTATTTTAATTAATAAATATATGAATATTATTGTTATTATATATTATACATTGATTACTTTATTTAAAAATATGTTCGTGTATTATTTTTAGGAAATTTCATTTTTAAATAAACCTAATCAACACCTTCAAATAAAACATCAATATTGAATATATTACATTGTTACGAAATTACAAAAGCGTTTAAATGTGACATTACATTACTAAATAAACATTAAACAACAATACAAATTAAGCACACATTTAAACATAAATTAATAAAAGTACATACTTCACATGACATTGTATCTTGGTTGAGAATTTGAACAATTTCTTCGATTATGACCAGGTTGGTGGCATAGTCCATATTTGCGAGGTTCTTCGGGGTGGCGAATGTCCATCTCATTACGAAAATGGTTTGAACGTCTCCGACCTTGATGAACAGAGAGTTTCGAGTAATCTGCTTGAATCTTCCAATTTGACTCTAACCAATAATCAACATGAGAAAGCGGTACAAAAGCAAAATTATACTGATGTTTATATGTCGTCGTAGTGTACACATTATTCACAATAGAAATAGGGTGATCCCCTATATACCGACAAACTGAAAGAGCATGAGAACACGGGAATCTTTCCATTTGCCATTTTCCACATGTGCATGTTTGTTGAAAATAATGGACAGTATGTGTATTTCCTCCGGTGCCATTTATCCGTAACTTTGTAACAATTTTGTAGACGCCTTCATTGTAATCAAACTCGGTTAAATTATGGCTTTATGCACGAGTGTCCCGGGTACAAAATAGACGCCACATACGTGATGGTAGAGGTGTATTGCAATTCATTGTAACATTACTATGCTTTCTAAAAAGTTGCACGGTTCTGTTGAATGTAAGGTCAATACACGCCCTAATTGGTAGATATGTTGCTCTCCGTAACGCATTGTTCATACTCTCAGAGATATTTGTTGTCAAGATACCCCATCTACGATTTTCATCATATAAAAGACACCACTGACTTTTATTGATTTGTTTTAAATACTGCTAAGCTTCAGGTTTGAGTTTTTTGACTTCTCTCATATTTGTAACAAACTTCCTTTTAGATCTGTGTGGTGCTCCCAATATTCCAACATAATTTTTTAAGACTAAAGCTCTTGTACCTTTTCATGAAATTACTTCTATTGTGTCGAAGACAGAATCGATGGTATGCTAATGGCTCTTTCCATTCTTGTAGATTTTCCATTGCATGGATTATTCCTTGGTGGCTATCCGAAATCACACATAATTGTCTATCTTGAGCAACAAAATGTCTGAGTTGGTAAAAGAACCAATACCAACTGTGTGACGACTCTTCATCGACAATACCATATGCAATAGGTAATAGTTATTGTTAGCATCTTTTGTGACAGCAACAAGCAATTTCCCCTTATATGAACCCTTCAAATGACAACCATCAACAGAAATAACAGGCCGACATAGACGAGATGCATCAATAGCATGTCCAAAATCCCAATAAAAATACTTGAATGTTGCAACATTTGAGGAGTCATTTGGTTTATTAAACCACTTCACAACTGTATCAGGATTCGAAGCTTGCAAAGTTGCAATGTACTTAGGCAACTCGTCAAAATTACTCTCCCATGTTCCATAAATAGTCTCTATGGCTTTTATCCTTCCATTCCATGCCTTCCAGTAAGAAACATCAACGTTCAGAAGGTTTTTAATATCTGATTGTATATGTTTCACTGGATAAGCAACATCTTTTTCGATTGAATGTAGATGTATGAGGAAATACTTAAAGAGTTTAAACTTCTATTATTATTTCCAATACATGATCCAAAGCAATTGTGAGCGTCCACCAAACGTGTAATCTTCCACATTTGATGATTTTTCTTCTATATTGCACGAGTATACCATGCATAACGTGGTGTGTAGTTCATAGTAGTTGTCTTCTAAAGTCTTACACTTTGCTACCCATAAGTTACTTTTACTTTCGTACACTTTAAACTCTCTATTATGATTGATCGACCAAAGTGTTACTGCTTTCTTGACTTGTAGCTTACTTTCAAATTGCATTCCTAACCTTATTTTGTTTTCTGATTCCTTCCAAACATCTATATGAATGTTGTCTTCTAAATCGGTTATGTCATCGTCGCCTACATCTCCAACATCGTCCATAAAGCTCATAACCCGAGTTTGACAAACATCATGATTTGAATCTTCCCCAAAATTACTGAATAACTCAGTACTAGTATCTTCACTATATTGTGAGTTGGCTTCATCAAATCCAAAGTCATTTTCTGCTTCAAATCTAACATCATTAGGTAAAGGAAATGCTACATCCGATGTATTAGGCTCCGACACTTCAAAATTACGTAGAAGATCTACATAACTGGTTATAGTAGGAGGCATTACTTGTTCTTGAGTAATTTTTTCTACTACGATAATAACTTGGGCATAGTAATTTTCATTATTCTCAGCTAAATATTACATCACGTCTAGACTTGAGTCACTTATGATTCGTGAAATATAAAATTTTCCACTAAACTTGTAGCATAGTGAGATATTCAACTTATATGTTGTTTTTTCGACTCCAATGTGTGCATAAACTAAATCCTTAAATTCTTCATACTACAGTTTATGCCTAACAACATTTGAAGTGGTCAAAGTTGAATGATCTCCCTTTACGAAACCATTTTCATATAAAATGTTACCACCCCAATACAAGTTAATCATAAACGAACGATCTAGACTCATACTAATAAATACACCAGAATATAACAACACCAATAAATCAAAAGATAAAAGACGTACCTTAAATGAAGGAATGATAAAGAAATGAAGAAGAGAGGAATTCTATATATTGAAATGGATGAAAAAATTATGATGATAAACGATGAATTTATTACAAAAAATGAATTGATTAGACAATTCAGTCATTTGTTTTCTATGAGATTTCATGAATAGTGACAACAATTTTTAACCGGCTTTTGCAGGTATGCTATCATTAATATATATTTTGGAGTTTTTAAAAAATAACAAAAATATAAAATAACAACAATATTTATATATTTGTTAATTATAAATAAATCGGTCAAATAAATGCAATATATTAAATATTGAAATTTATTCATAGGTATTTATGAGTTTTATATTAATGGTATAAGTTATTCAAAATATTAATTAGAATTTAATTATATATTTTTAATAAAAGGAGTAAAAACAAAAGCTTTTGTTAATAATAGCTAACAAAAAATTAATGATTTAAGTTAGAGGACTAAAATTGTAACATTCAATGTTTGTTGAATTCTAAAATAAAAATAGCGACGTGAATCGGTGGGCCACAAGAAAAAATGTCCCATTTCTACAAAGAAAAAAAAAACACTGCCCTATTTTTACCAACCTTTCTGAAAACTACCCTATTATTACAAAAAGCTCGTCTATGTTCTCTAATTGCAATAGCAACATTCATGGTTCTCTGCATGTACAGTAGTGACGTAGGAAGTGGAGAAGAAGGGTATTTTGGTTTTGTGTGTAGGTGTCTAGGATTTTCGATTCAAAAGAAAAGTAATATAAATACTATAAGAAATAGCTGCGTACTCCAATTCAGCTTTAGGATAAGAAAAATTGTTAAGACAACCATGAGGGTTCCATTTTCTTTATAAAAAAAATTCATTTAACAAAAAAATAAATAATAATAATTTCTTTTTGTTTTAGTATATTAATAATTATAATATCATTTTATTATATTTACTTTTGGTTCCTTTAAATTTTGTCACTTATATTATTTTTGTTTGGATTAGTTAATTTTCTCTTTAGTTAATTTAAAAATAATAATAATAATAAATTAATATTTTTTCTTAAGTTTCTTTTATTTAGGTTTTCTAATTATTTTTAAAGATAAAAAAAAAAAAACAAAAAGAGTGCTTTGAAGTATTTGTGCAGGTTTTCCCAAGAAAAGTTTTAAGTGTATTTTATATCTGCTTGATAGAAATATATGGGGGATAGTTTTCATGTTGTGTTTAGTGTTCAAATTAGTTATGAATATTAGAACTTATTTACCTCCTAATGCTCCAAAAAATTATGTATTTATTGTGTGTTCAAAGCTCTTTGATTTCAGACACTTATTTGAAGTTAAATGAAAGATAGCATGGATGTTGATCATGTAATGTTTTTTAGATGGTTTGAAATAGGTCTTGGTGATGGTCTAATTAATGTGTCAATGCACATTTGGTTCATAATTTGCAAATTCATTTGCGCCATTTTTAGTCAAACCGACCAGAAATATCATGATTATGATCATACATTGTGTTTACAAAATGTCTCAAACAATGAATCACAAGCGTAGGGAGAAATCAAGTTTGACAAAGGTATTGAAGCTCAAAATTTGGTAAGTTGGTCATAATAAACTTTGAAGTTGATTGATTTTTGGACATGTCCTTTACACAAGCTCTAAAAGGTATGGTCATTCATTCTAAATATTATTATACCTTTCATGATTTGACGGGGGCATTTCCTAAGCCAATTATGTAACTATTGACAAATCATTGTCCCTAGACAAAGGTATTCAAGCTGAAAATCAGGCTACTTGATGTCTTCTTAAAAAAATCAACAAATCAAAAAAAAAATTAAATGTAAAAAAAATGCATTACCTATTGATGATGTCAAAAAAGGGGAGAAAGTCAGGTTCCGCTACATTGTTACTTAATCAATCATTGAAAAGCAAACACTCTTTAAGGAAGGAGGTTATACATCTAAGGGTAATCAAAGCTCATATTTTATTTATCCAAGGCGGAGCTAAATCTAAGGGGGAGCAAACATAGACAAACAATAAAGTTATGATTGATAGAGTATATAGTAAATAATGTGAATTAGGTGACAAGAACAATTATCAAAATAGTGTCGAATGCTTTGATTATAATAACCCTAGAATAGTTCAATAAGAACTTCTCTATAAGAGCTATATAGGGTGACAAAACGTTAACCCTAATTTATACATGGATGCAACACACACACACACACACACATATATATATATATATATATATATATATATATATATATATATATATATATATATATATATGCTAGACAATAAGCATAAATACGAGATGGACAAGCCTATCTCGGAATAATTAAACCTATACCAAACATATTTAACACAATACTAATATACTTAACAATCTCCTCATTTGTGTCAAAAAAAGAAGGAGATTCTTCACTGTTGTTTCTTCTAAACTTTGAACAATCTCAGCATCAAATTTAGAAGTGTATTTCTAATGACAAGGTACCACTTGATCGTATCAGAGAAGCATTTCTGATCAGCAACGGTGTTGGCTTTGCAAGCTTCAATAAATCCCATGATAGAGTTCAGAACAGCAGTAAAGGACAAATGTTTGTCTAGCAAGAAGAACATACTCTTCTGAACCTTTTGATCATCCTTTCGTTGGTACACCACACTCTAATTATCTTTCTGAATTTTACCCAAGTTAAGCTTGTGCTGATCCTTCGGTTCCTCTTTGGGCTTCCGAACCGGCCTTTTCTTCAGAACGGATGCTATTTCTACATCCGTCTTCGCAATCTCATGAATGTAACAAACAAGCATCCTCTTCAAATGAGAAACGATTGGCTCGTACTTTTGTTCATCTTTTGACAAGGATAGGAACAAATAAATCCAATTGTATGGATTCATGCAAGACAGATCAGCAAGAGTGAATTCATCTTCGGTACAAATTGCTCCTCGGAATCCTGTGAACCTGACGTTTATGAAGCTTTCAGTCTGAATAGGAGCATAAACCTTTACATCAACAATCTTCTGTAGACTCTATGTTTGGAATTGAGGCGTTCCATACTTAAGACAGAAAGAAAAGAGCTTATGATTAACATCATGATCAGAAAGTGGAGCTCTCTCAATCATCCCGAAGCATCGGAACATAAAAGCCCAAGGAGTGATCGGAAAGTCAAATTAAGAGTCCATAGTATTATTCAGATCGAAAGATATTGAAGGCTCTAACCAATGAACACTTGGATCATAAACAACTCCACGCTGTATTCTTTCCATTGTCTAATGTGTAAAGAGAGACTTGTGAGGTTTAAGTGTGACTTTAGCAGCTTTAACTTCATCCTCCTTTGCTTCAAAATCCTTTTGAAGACGCAAAAGACTATCAAGGTCTTGGTCATGTTTCTTTCTGAATAGCTTTTCACCTTCAGACAGTTTTGCGTCTTCTTCATCATCATTAAAAACGTTTTCTTTACCTTTTAATCCAGAAGCTTCATTACCCTTATGATCAATCTTCGGTTTTTGTTTGTGATATTCATTAGTCGCTTGCTTTGGTTGGGATTCCTCTTTCTTGGTTTCATATTTGTCTTCTTTGCTTCCCCCTTGTTTCGGAAGAGCATCTCTACCCAAAACACCTTCTAACTGATTTATCATTGCAAAGATGGGTTTGAGTTTTCCAGAAAGGTGTTGTCGAACAGAGACTGTAAGCATGGAGTCACGAGACTCCATTAGCCGATGCAGATATTGGTTAATCTCAGAAACGCAGCTTGTAAACATTGTTTTCTTAGATTCCAAATTATCAAGTCGCTTGTTGGTGTAGAGCAGATTTACCGAAAGAAATTTGGCTTTCTCAGTCTTTTCAGCCAGTTTATCCATAATTTTATTCTCTGCAACAAGGTCTTTCTGAAGTTGCTCAATCTTAGATACAACTGAGGCATTGAGCTCGGAGTTATCACCCTTGATTTTGGATCGAACACGAGAAATTGTGTCATTCTCAACTTGTATAGTGGAGCCAAGACATGCAATAACCTTATTGACAGCTTAAGTGTTTTCATCTGAAGAATGTCTGAAGTCATCCATGAATATTGTTACTTTAGCATGTAGTATTTCGACTTTTGTGGTCATTTCAGAAAAGGTTTTCTCTGAAGCATGATTTGCCTTGGTCGAATCTTTAAGGACTTTTGTATTGGACTTAGTGAGCATCTCAACCGTTTTTCGATAAGACTTTAGTACAAACTCATAATTAGATGAAGATATAGATGACTCTAAAATAGAATCCAACTTTTCATTGAGCTGTTTAAATTTCCCTTTAGTCATCGGAGCTTCATCATCATCACTTATTTGATTGATGGTGAAAGGGCTAAAACTAAAATCTTGAAGTCATCACGGAATAGTGAAGTGGTAGAAGTTCATTGATCCAGAGTGACACCCATGTTGACATCAGCCCCCGTATCGGATACGTTGACATGAATGTCAAAAGTGTGTACCTCATCTGAAACGAAATTTGGAAGAGTGACTTCAAGTGTACTTGTGACTGTGGTTGTTGTTGGGGTGGATGAATCTGTAAAGATGGGAGTGGAGAATGGAACAGAGATCCGAGGAAGTGAAACTCGAATAGAAATCTTTAGTGGTAGAGGAGAAATGTTGATCGGAATCATAGTAGTTATCAGAGACGATGTAGGATAGTTTATCTTAAAGAAATCAGAGAACCGAATAGAAGAAGGAGGTTTAGTGGATACCTTCGGAATTGGTGCGGTTGTAGGTGGTTCTGAAATTGCATATGTATCATCTACCTCTTCGTTCTAAGTTGTATTCTATTGAATATCTATTTGAGTTCTAGAATCTGAAGCCTCCTAAACAACTAGAGACGGAGATCTCGGTTTACGAGCTTGCTTCTGGGGCTTCTTCTTCGTGTTTTGATAACATTAGAAGGACCAGCTTTTCACTTTCAGTTTGCACCCCTCGTCAGTTTGATGGCCTGCTCAATCGCCTTTCCCAAGTCATACGACATAAGGCGAGCACCAGAAGGAGGTAACTTCTGATATTCATTTACTATAAAATTGTATGCAGGCACCTTTGCCAGCAGCTCCTCCAGAATCGATCCAACGAAAGTAAACTTGCTAGGGTCAGACATCATAAATGTCGACGTCTAAAGAATCGAAATGGCAGCAACAACAGAATCATCCATTATAGGAACCTTGAAGTCAACTAGGGCTATTTTGACGACGATCGACCAAAAACAAACGCAGGAGTTCTCGGTGTTGCGAGTAGTAGAGGTTGTGCTCTGAATGATTTGTGTACATAGGAAAGAACCATAGTCCAAATTGAGTCCATGGTAGAGGCCATAGATAATGGTATAACATAGCTTACTAGCGTCGTCATAGCTTGCAACATATTCGTAAAAGCTCTTGAACAGCAACGTGAATAGACCGTTCCACATTGGAGGAATATCGGGCTTCATGGACTTGCACAACAATGAGATATGCCCGATATAACCCATCTAGTAAAACATGTCAATAAGGTTGGTGGTGGAAATCGATTATGGATCCACAAGGCCTTCAGATGAATCAAAGCCTAACATGGTGCAGAAATGGCTTTGTTAATCGAGGTTCTGTTGGTGGCAACCTCAAAGGTTATGAGACCATCAGCCTGAATGTAGGTGGCAGAGGAATAGGCCTTAGAAAGATCGACCTGTGGAACAAATTCTACCATGGTAATAGCTTGAGCAAGTGGCGATAACCTCAAACATTTAATCATCAGTCTTAGGGTTTCAATGTATCGAGTGGAGTCAAGATCAAGAATGAGATTTTGATCAGGCTTCAAGTTCAGCATGATAACAGAAGTTGATTGATCAACAAAAGATGTAGTCTCAGATGATCCAACCATGGTAGCAACAAAGAAGATGATGAACAGTAAGTAGAGAGAGAAAGGATTTTATGCCTTGAGAGATATTTATTACTTTATGGTGTGAGAGAAAATCAATCGTCAAAATCCATTTTATATGTCATGAGTGGTGAGAGAAAACCATTGTTTGACGTTCCTATATCCTGTAAAAGTAGCCTGAGATTGTGTAACAACTAATCATATGTAAGACCTGTTGTAACAGACACACGTCTTGTCAGGCATTTGAAAAGTTGCACCAGATTTTAATCCTTATCTACAAGGAACCTCCATTTCAGTTTTGACTCATTCAGAATAAAATGTCAATCCACCACAACTTGTTCTTTGAATAACAAAAATCAATTGGAATTAGAACCATACTTGGAAAAACCATGAAGATTTTTATGCAAGAGCGTGCCATAGAAAAAGAAATAAAGCAAAATGAAATTTCTTGGATTCTATGATGTCAAATAAATTGACCATAAATTCATATGGATCTCGGACAATGATCTCTTCCTCCGGAGTCAAGAGAGACTCGGAAGTGCTTGTGTGGCATCCCATTGAATTAGATCATCTATTTATTAAGAAATCATGAAAGGCTTTTTTTAAGAAGGTTGCAAGGGTGACTTAATCTTCAACCAAATTCCGAAACATTACATAAGTCCGAAAATCTGGAAGAAGTACTTGTTTGACTAGTGTAGCCATAAGAATAGGTATGCTTTAGATATTCTTTAAGTGACTGGATAGATGGAAATCTTGAGAAAGAAATTAGGATCTTTTGAGAAGAAACGTATGTCTTAGGTCGAGAACATTTCATTAAGATCACCCCGGTAGAAAAATGAGATTTCACACAAGAATGGTATACACCAAAAAGGTTATACGCATCAATTCCTTGGTGAAAATTTCTAGAACGTATGATTGTTCATTGTCAATTCAAAAACGTGTTCCGGATTTTGGTTCTCACTCGAAATCATGGTGATAAAGATTTCAAGATCATTATGAGTGCAAAGTTGAGTGCAAAGTTTGATAGATAAATAGGAGGTTGGTTCTAAAGGAGAAAGTGTACCTCTGCGATAAATTAGTGACAAAGCTGTTAACTTTTAACTCAATGTAAGAAGAGTAAGGTAGTTACATGATGTATGTCAATTATCAACCTGATTAGGAAGAAACAATCATAATGAAAGTTTCATTAAGGCTTCTAACATAAAGTCTCAGAGGCTTGGGTCAACGTGCAACATCATGTTTCTAGGGACACTTAGCTAGCACATAGATTTAGAATTATACCTGCTCCATCGTTCTAAATTGTGGTAAGAACAATATGTACCTCAGTCATGAATGTATTCTGAAAATAATAAACAAAAAATAAAGAAAAATATTTTTGTAATATCTAGATTTGTTGAAAAAGATAAAACAAAAATAAAGAAAATATTTTTTTGATTTTTAAATTTTCTGAAAAAAGATAAAACAGAAATAAATAAAATATTTTTATGATCTTTAAATTTTTTGAAAAAGGTAAAACAGAAAATAAAGAAAAACATTAGAGAAAATAAATTCAGAAGCTCGGAATCAATCGGAAGAAACTTAATATATAGAAGGATACAGATCATTCTGAAAACCTTGATCAACATTAGATTCCGAACAATTCCGAAACTCGTAACCAATTAGAATTTAAAAATGAATTTTGAATCATTCCAAAGCTCGGAACCATTTGGAATGTGAACAGTAATTTCTGATTACGAAGGGGATTTCATAACATATTCTGCTTCAATCATGCCTACCCCTTGTAAAATCCGATTGAACAGAGTTTCAGGTAGGGCCTCTGTGAAGATATCTGCCAGTTGATCTGAGGATTGAACAAATTGGAGTTCAACATAATCTTTTATAAAGTGATATCTTAGTGCTATATGTTTGATCTTTGAGTGTTGCACTGGATTATGACAGATTCTGATTGAGCTTTTTGAATCAGAATATAGTGTAATCCTCTTCATCTTGATTCCATAATCCCTTAGATGGTTATGAATCCATACAACTTGGGAGGTGCACGACATAGTTGCAATGTATTCGGCTTCTGCAGTAGATAGTGAGACACAAGTCTGTTTCTTAGATTGACAACTAACAAGTTTGCCATCCAGAAACTAACATCCCCTAGATGTGCTTTTGCGATCGAAACCACATCCACCTAGATCAGCATCAAAATATGATTGCACAAAAAATCTAGAGTTAGAAGGATACCAAATTCCGAGAGAGGTTGTTCTCTTGAGATACCAGAACATGTTTCTCACAACAACCATATGTGGTTCACGGGGATTCGCCTGAAACCAGGCACAATAACAAACAGCAAACATAATATACGGATGACTCAATGTTAGATACATTAAATACCCAATCATTTGTCGATATAGAGTGATATCTACTACTGGCTTGTCCAAGGAAAAAGTAAGCTTCATATCGAAGGCCATTGGAACCTTGACCTTTTAATCACTCACCATACCGACTTTCACGAGCAAGGTCTTCGTGTAGGTTTCTTGGTTGATGAATACACCCTCTAAACTCTGTCTAATGTTTAAACCAAGGACAAAGTTAAATAGGACCCACTGAACTCATTTCAAATTTTGTTTCCATCAGTTTTCATAATTTAGTTGTTAATTTAGGATTAGTGGATCTGAAAATGATGTCATCAACATAAATTTGAACGATCATTAAATGGTCACCATCTTGCTTACGAAAGAAGGTTAGGTCAACCGAACCTTCTTTAAATATTTATTGTTTTAGAAATTGAGTAGGGGTTTCATACCATGCACGATGTGCTTATTTTAGACCATACACAACCTTGTCCAAAACATAACAATGATTTGGTTATTTCTCATTAACAAAACCAGGTGGTTTTTCCATGTTGCCCGTTTCCTCGAGTTTGCAGTTCAGAAACGCACACTTCACATCCACTTGATAGACTTTATAGTTTTTGTGAGTGACATATGCAAGAAAAATCCGAATAGATTCAAGTCTTAATACTGGTGCGAACGTTTCTTCGTAGTCTATACCTTCCTCATGTCAGTATCCTTTCACAACCAATCGTGCCTTGTTGTGAATCACGTTTCCTTCCATATCCAATTTGTTCCGAAACACCCATTTCATTCTGACCACAGACGCATCCTTTGGAGTTGGAACTAATCTCCAAAATTTATTTCTCTCAAATTCATTGAGTTCTTCTTGCATAGCTTGGATCCAATCAACACAATCAAGAGCAATCTTAATAGTTTTAGGATTAATTTTAGAAATGAACGAATTGAACATGCAAAATTCCATTTTTGATAATAATGCAATTTGATTTGCTTTTTGTTGTGCCCTTATGAGAACGACTGTAGATGAGTCTCCAATTACTTGAGATCTTCGATGATCTTTAGTCCATTTTGTCATTGGAGGGTAGTTTAGATCATAGATTGGATCCAATTCAGCATTTACGTCTTCAAATTCCGATTACACATCGAAGTCAATATTTTCATTCTCCCCCTAGAAGTTTGCATGTGACGCTTAATTCAGAATCGGATTCTCCCGCTGGAATGTAGTATCGAAATTGGAGTTCCCCCTAGAATTAAGCACCAGAAAGGATCATTTGAGATTCTTTTGGAATTGCTGACTCCTGAGAGGTTTCGATGTTCTTAGCAGCATCATCGACAATCTTCTTTAACTCATCCCTTTGATTTTCCTTAGCGTTGATTCAGAGGAGATAGCTTTTTCACGCTCATCAAACATATTCAAAATTCCTCATATAGACTTGAAAAAGGAATTATCATGGGATTCGTTGAAGAAAAGATCTCCTCAGACTACCAATATTCTTTTTGAAACTTCTTCATATAGTTATCATCAAATGTGACATCGTAGGTTTCTTCAATCATTTTAGATTTCTTATTCAGAACCCTTTATGCTTTCGAAGTTAACGAATAACCTAGAAATATGCCCTCATCAACATTCACAGCGAATCTATTCCTTTGTTCTTTAGAATTGGATATGAAGCACCTAGAACCAAACACATGAAAGAATTTAACATTAGGTTTTTTTTAGTTAAGAATCTCTTAAGGTGTAATTAAGAATCTTTTGTTAATGAATGAACGGTTCTGCATGAAACAAGCAACTGCAATAGCGTCAGCCCAGAAGTAAAGATGAAGGTTTGCAAAAGATAACATCGTTCTTACAGCTTCGCAAAGAGAGTGGTTTCGTCTTTCAGCAACACCGTTCTATTTTGGAGTGTAAAGAGTAAAAAAGTTGTGAGCTATTCCTTTGTCAGTTAAGAATTCCTCAAACGCTTGGTTTTTGAATTCAGAACCGTTGTCACTGCGAATTTTCCAAATGGGATTTTATAATTGAAGCTCTATCTGTTTTACGAAATCTTTCAGCTTCAGAGTCGCATCTGATTTTTGTCTAAGAAAGAAGACCCAGGTGAATCTAGAAAAATCATCGACAACAACTAAAATATATTTATTACCACCAATAATTTCGATGGTATATTGACCATAAAGATGAATATGCATTAATTCTAGTGGCTCAATAATCTTAGTGTTGATGATGCTTGAGTGACTCTTCCTACTCTGATTTCTAAGCTCACAGGCAGCACATAGATGTTCCTTGTCAAACTTTAGAAGGGATAAACCACGCACAAGATCACCCAGTACGAGTTTGTTGATATCCTTGAAATTCAGATGGGAGAGCCTTCGGTACCATAGCCAACTATCATCCGAAGATGCTTTCGTAAGAAGGCAAAAGGACGACTTGCTTTTGATAGGTTTCAAATGCAGATGATACATTTCTCCCTTTCTTTTAGACTTCAGAAGCACTGCTTTATATTTCTTTCTCTATAGTTTCTGAACCCTCGTCATCAAACGACACTTTCAGCCCAAGACCTACAACCAATTGTGAAACACTTATTAGATTATGTTGCATGCCTTCTACATAAGCTACACTCCGAATGGAGAATTCACCATTAGTGATCATTACATAGACTTTTATTTCTCTAGTAGCATTGTTTCCAAACTTTAATCGACCGCCATCCTTTAACGATCTGAATTCCCTTAGTTCTTCTCTCCTTCCAGTCATGTGACATGAATATCCGATGTCGATGTAGCATTCTGAATCATATTGTTCGTCACACAAAACTTACAAAACTGAGAGAGATTTAAGAGCCCAAACCATCTTGGGTCCTTGTGAGGATTTTTTTAGAACAGGAAAAATCTTAGTCTTATGAACCCAAAAGGATCTTTTTATTAAAACACAATTCTTCTCATTTATTATTTTGAAAACTTCCATTTTATCATCACAAAGATTAATTTCAACTTCGTTAACTTTTTGTTGAATAAATTCTTTGTGTTTCTTAGCCATCTTTTTTCGCAAATGCGTTTTCAATTTTGCTTCATATTCCTCAAGAGAAATCTTTGGTTCTGAAACATTGTTACTTATCCCCTTAACATCTTTTGATGTGTTGACAGATTTTGAAAACTGAGTTTTTGGAGGATAATTGGATTTTGGCTTTTCAATAGGTTTTGAAAACTGTGGTTTTAAAAAGGTTTTGATTTTGGTTTTTGAATTAGAGAAGAATTCGTATTTTGAGTTGAAGATCTTTCTGAATTCATAGAATCTTGATTGGAATTCTTATTTTTCCAAAAACTCTAACATTCATTTGTCTTTTCTTAGCAATAAGCTCTTCAGTTGACTCATGAATGTTAAACTTAGGTTTCTCTTTTCTGATTGGCGTTTCATGTTGTTTAGAAGAAGTTTCACCAGGAACATCCTTCGTGTCACTTGGCCTTACCAGATCTTAACAAAGGTCTACACGATTCAGTGGTTCCGAAACATACTTCCCTTTTTTTCCAGGATGTCATTTCAGAAATAACTTTTTTTATGCCAACGTTCTCTATTGGCCCAAAATATAATTATTCATCACAACCATCAACATTATCATTATTAACAAGGGACGTTAGTTCTTAAGTATCCTTTTTGTCCAATCTGGTTTTCACAAAAACTTGATTCGGAACTATTTGTACTTTCGGAATGACTGTGGCTTATTCATTAAAAACTTTAGAGCCTTTACTTTCAAAATATGAACGAATTCGATTGAATTTTCAGGAATCAAATTTTTCTTAGGATCATCAGCTTTTTCATCAAAAGAAGAACAATCTATTTCATCTTCTACAAAAATTTCACTCATATTGCTTTCATTAAATTCAGAAACGTTTTCGGTATGAAAAGTAATTTCTGAATTTAATTTATTGCATAACGAGTAAATTTTTTGCATAGTATTAGATTTTATTTGTTCTTTATCCGTATCATTTAACATTTGTTTCAACATATTTTTCTTTTCTTTGTATTGAATGTATTCTTTTATTTTCTCAAGTCCAATTCTGTATGAATCATAAACATCATGAGACGAAACTATGGATTCGCACTTATAACATTCTGCATCGATTTCATCCTCTCTTAATTCAAGAAAGGGAAAAATCATTTTTGCAATCGCTTTCCTATTTCACAATCAATATGCAATTGAGTAATGTTGAAATATAAACGCCTAGCACTTAAACAAAATATGTTCCTTTTTTTTACAAAAGCAAAATTGTCTCTCTTATGATAAATGATGTCATCTCTTGATCTATTGAGATCTACTTCCAAATTTTTTATCCTTAACCTCCTCTCTTCACTTTTAAAGTTTACCCTGCTGAGTTGATCATTTAAATTAGCATTACAAAGACGAGTTGTTTTAAACTTTCACTAAAATTAGAAAGAATATAATTTAAATCGTCTAGTTCTGAATCATAACGAGACATAGGAATGTTAGGAGATTTAAGTATGCAGTGTACCTTATCAATGACCTTATCACATTCTTACTCCTATTCTGAAATTGTCTTTGTTGTAAAACAACTTCCTAAATTTTGACCACCGTCTATTGCGTATCCTCTCTGTTTACAAACGTCGTTCTGAACCATCAAACATCTACCTTCATACTTCTTCTCTTCTGACTTCACCACGAAGCAACCACCATGTGTGGGTTTCCTAACTTCATCATCTTCAAAGTCAGTCGACCACGCCTCAACTCTTCCATCTTCATCACTTCCTTCTTGCACGATTAACACTAACTTTGCACTCTTCTTCGTGAGTTCCTCTATCTTCTAAAGATAGTATGCTTCATCCTTCTGAAATTCTTTCTTTTCATTCATCCTCCTCAGCATACATTCTTGGCAAAGTGATTCTGTCCATGACAATAATTGCATTCATAGCTAGAATCACCTAGAAGCTTTTTCTCATTTTTCTCTTCATTTGTTTGGGATTTTTTGAAACTCTCACCTCTAGTCTTTTCGGAACTGGAATTACCACCCTGCTTGTATTTGTTCGTGAAACAAGAGAAGTTTTTCTTAAATAAAATCTTAGGGTTGGAAACCAACAGTGCCTTGTCTTTAGTTGAGATTTCACTGTCTGAGAGATCAGATTTCGAATCGTCTTCAGCTACCTTCTTTCCCTTCGGAACCAATGTTAGGGATCCTATGCTTCAAACAATCTTTACCTCCTTCGTAACTTCATCTTCACCGGATCTCAGAATTCCCACAAGTTGTGCCAAAGAGAAGTTCTTAAATTGCTCATGTGCCTTCACCGTGGACACAATAGCTTTCCACTCGGATCTCATTCCATTCATGAATGTGAATTTTAGCTAAATAACTTCACTCCTGAGATTGCATTTAATCATCCTGCTCAACAAATTATTGAATTGATTGAATGTCTGATCTAGTTTTTCATCAGACTTTTGTGCAAACGCTCCAAAAACTGATAAGAGCAGTTTTTGTTGAGAATGTTCCTAATTAGCATCACTCGAATATAGTTCCTTGAGCCTATCCCATATCTCCTTAGCAGTAGTACATGAACTCATGAGGCGGAAAGTATCCGGAGGAAGAGCAAACCTTATGATTTTCATCGACTTTATGTTGAACATAAGTTTATCTTTTTCATCTTATGGAGTGTTTTTATATTCCAGAATGAGTGCATTGTAGTCGGATAACATCTTGATTAGTCTTCTTGTGCATGTGTGTGAGAATGTCTCTTGAGTCATTGCCTGCCATATTGTAGCGCCATGTTCTTCAATACCAAGAATATAGTCTTCAAACTGCAGCATCCAAACTTCATAATCTTGAGGAATGAGTATCGGAATCCTTGTTGTAGATCCAATACTACTAGAGAGATTGAAAGAAAGAGTATGAGGATCTTCGTTTTGCAGGATGTCAAGAATTCACTAAAACAGATATAGAATCAGATGTGTAATACGTGAATCGAGATCTATGGAAAAAACTAGAGATATAGATATGGAGCCTACAACCGCTTGAATCAATTGAGACACCAACAACAGATCCAAGAAAAACAACAAACCCTAATAAAAACTCGATAGAAGAATAGCGAATTAATTACATTATCTCCTGCACTGATACCAGTTGTAGAAACAATACATTCATGATCGATAGATTCTATAGTAAATAATGTGAATTAAACAACAAGAACAATGATCAAAATAGCGTTGGATGCTTTGATTATAATAACCCTAGAAGAGTTCAATAAGAGCTTCTCTGTAAGATCTATGTAGGGTGACAAAATGTTAACCCAAATTAATACATGCATGCAATATATATAGGCTAGACGATAAGCATAAATACGAGAATGGACAGGCCCATCTCGGAATAATTAAACATATACAAAACATATTTCACACAATACTAATAAGCTCTACAAGACATCGACATTCTACTTCAGATGTAGTTATTCATTCATTATTTAATTCTTTATTAGTTTGGTTTTGACATCATCAAATAGGGGAGATTGTTTTGTCACCTAATTTTATAGATTTGATGATGAAAATATATACACTATAGTTATAGTTAGTTAATCTAAAGATATGTTGATGGAAGTTCATATGTCAAAGACTAAAGAATACTAATCATGTGATATGCTGAAAACTCATACACTGATGGTACTATCTGCTGAAGCTAAAGCAGACTCTGAAGTTGAAGTTGAAGTTGAAGCTGATCTTGTGGACTCGTATGATGAAGTTGAAGCCATTTTGCATGTTGCGTTAACCATGATGTTGATGCCCAAATCAGCTTCTGATGTGTTGGTGTTGATATCCAAATCTAGAGAAGATCTAATTTGATACATTCCTTATATACCATATTAGTTTATATGTGGATTTGATATAATCCCTTGATTAAAGGGATTCATTAGATTAGATGAGTGTATATTCTTATATTTGGGTAAAACCCTAATTAGTGTCTTTGTGTTGGCTTGCTGCCATTTGTCTTCTTGACTTGTTCTCTTGGTTAGAACAACCCCTTTCTTGGTGAAAGATATCTTTATGATACTTCTGTGTTCTTCAATTTTCTTTTTTGTTTATATTTGATAAATGAATCAACAAAGGGTTTGGGACCAACATTACCTTATTTGTATAGATGTTGCATATACATGTTTTGTGTATTGTTGTATGTGCTGTGAAATATTTAGCAGACTCTAATATAGAGGCATTTTTGGTTTATAGATTTTGTGAGAAAGAAAGGATCCTAGCAAGAGAGTTTGGGAAGTGTAGCATTACGCATACGACTAGACATATACATGCATGTAAGGATTTTAGTGTAGTGATTTGAAGTAACTTGCAAGTCTTGGAATTGTCCTTGGAGTAGGTATGGATAGGTGTGAAAGATAGTATGAGCCCGTACTACTAGAAGCACATTATCCATACTTAGGTCAGGGGGTGTTTTAGGAATACTAAGGACCTTGTAGTTGGGTATGCATAGTGTCGGTTCACACCGTGCATTGATTTTGATGTGTTCTTGTTGTCTTTCTAATTTAGGATGGTAACCTTTTGTGTTGGGGATTCAGATCTGAGTAAGAGGGATGTTGGTGACTTCATTGTATCTGAGTATTAGTGGTTCATGAGAGAGGTTTACCCCAATATTGTTAGCACAACCAGGGATGAGTTGATTTAATAATTAGATAAGCGCCTTAGGATTGTGCTAGCTGAGTTCAAGGCCAATTGGTTGCGGGATCGTGGAGTCAACTTTAGGGAGTTCGACATTTGCAAGGGTCAACATTTCATGAGAAGGAGGGAGCATATCATCAGTATGCCCTCGATTGTCGATGTGGAGAGTGCTTTTTGTGCCAGTTTTTGTACGACTAAGGTGAAGATCAGGTTCGCAACATGTCTTATGCGCAATGGAGCTAAGGATTAGTGGTGCAGGGTTGTTGAGAATATCAAACCAAGAGCAATTAATTTTATGACATGGGATGATATTTTCACCATATTCAAGAGAGAATTTGTGCCTATGGTTGAGGTTCAGTGGTTAGCTAGGGAGTATCTGGTTCTTGAGCAGACTATAGCGACAATGGTTGTGATCACCGCTAAGTTTAGAGAAAGTGTGTTATTTTGCCCTCAGTACGCGGCAACAAAGGATGATGAGGATGATTTGTTATCAATATATGTTGAGGGCAGAGATTCAAGAGTTCGTGAGTATTACTGACCAATGGACCCTTTCTAGTTTAGTGGTGGTAGCCAAGTTCAGAGAGATAGATTTGAAGACTACGCAATGGAAGAGGAAGTAGGATTAGGCTCACACGTTAGTGTCAACATCCAAGAAGGCTCGGGTGGCCGACATTCAATCATAGAATCGAGAAACTCATAGATTCTATGGGAGGTGTAGTCAGAGTCATCTGTGTGCTAGCTTCAGCATGTTTTAGATGTTGTTAGGAAGGTCACTTCAAGCAGGACTATAGTAATCAAAGTAACAAAAACCCATTGCATTAATATTAAAGTGTTTACATGTATTATTTCACAAAAGACTTACTCCAAAAGTAAATGACAAAACAGAGACATGAAGCTACTATGCTCCATCTTCTGAATCCCTGAGCGTGTACATGTCTACTAGTTTCCTGAGAATACAAGTTATTTTGAATGAGTAGATCAACACTTAAGTTGGTGAGTTCATAAGTATTTTGTTATAAAAAGTATACTCCAAATTCTTTATAAACGTTCGCTTGTTCTTCCAGAAAATCCTATATTTTCTGATATAATAACAAGATAAGTAAAAATGACTCTACAATTCCTTCTATGAGTACTTAATGAATGCAAGTTATATATAATCCAGATCAAACAGAGGATCGATTGTGTTAATCTGCCCTAAGCCCACAACCAAACAAGGAACAGGAAATGAGGCGGAAGTCACACATTCCATTATTTTTTAGATCCTCAATGCATATAACCCTGACGTATTCACTAGGTGCTTACAGAGTTAACTGTAATAGTTCTTTTGGATTTGATGAAAATATTCCTTAAGAAAATCATATATTTTATGTAGTAAAATGGTAACCAAAATAGTTCCTTCTGTAAGCACTTAGTTTATACTAGCTATATATAATATAATATCGAACGGACAGTTAAATGTGTGAATCTGCCCTAAGCCCACAACCAAACAAGGAATAGGAAGTAAGGCGGAAGCCACACATTCCACTGCCTACCAGATATTATTCATATATACCTCTGATGTATAAACTAAGGAATTGTAGAATTAACCAGTTTAAGGTCCTTTATGTTATAATAGTTTAATAATATGAATTAAACCTTTTATAGACAAGTTTCTAGTTTCACTAACTTAATTGTGAAACATTGATTTCATTAATAAATGTTATTGTTTTCAGAAAGTTCTATCGAAAATTGTTTGTCTTAATAGAATGATGTTTACGATAGAAAATCCTATATTTTCTATAAAAATGACCGGTTGTCTATTTTGTTCCAAGATTGAAAAGTACAAGTATACTTAATATACTTACTTCAGTGATATCTAGTGTTGTTGATATGTTAAACTGAATAAAGACTTGGTTGTTCTAGATACATGATGCGATGATACTACCCTCCTATGATTACCTAATACATACAAGTTTCATATAACCGAGATCGAATAGACAGTTGAATGGGTGAATCTGCGCTAAGCCCACAACCAAACAAGGAACAAGAAGTTAGGCGGAAAGCACACATTCCACTGTCTATCAGACTTCAGTTTTATCTAACCCAAAAGTACACATTGGGTAATCATATAGTTTGTATCCTTTGAGATTGTTCATAAAAATTATGTTACTACGTAAATGTATTGTTGTTATCTATTGTGAGTTTTACGGCCACACTAATTTGACTAGTGAAAAACACGATGTATTGTAGACGTGGAAGAATATGACATCTGTCACCTGCAGACCTGTCGGTCAAACTGTAGCTAACAACAATGTGCGGGACTGTAAATCCTGTATAGATCCATACACAAATTCATGCTCTCCCTCCAGTAGACTTTGGATGTAAGGGTAGACTTCTATGGGCACTTATGTTAGTACTCGAAGACGTGTCTCACAAGCTAAATTTACGACTTTACAAGTAATAATACAGAAAACCCTTTTTATAATTAATAGATAAGTTTATAAAAAGATCCATTTGTTCCTTAAACTAAACTAATTAAAGTTTATAAGCTCATTTCCATGTTCTATTCAAAGTTTCATGTTCTAAATACAGTTCATTGGTACAAAGACATAATAAGCAATTTATATTTTAAAACACAACATTTCTTGTGCTATACTTGTACTCTCCCCCAAAAACATTTAAAAATTTGGAAAAAGGCATAGGGGTATGAACTCACCTTATGTGGTGATTCAATTGAAGATTCGATATAGGATGATAGGTTCCATGAACGAAGTCCCGAGACACAAATGAGTCCTAAATAGCATATTAAGATGCATATAGGCATGAAATTAGTGAATATAACTACAAAGGTGATTAGGAAACAACCTAGGAAGAAAGAATAACTGACCAAATGAGTGTTAGAAGAAAGTTAGGAGGCTGAAAGGGTGTTCACGGCCAGGCTTGATGGTTCATGGACCAAGAACACATGGTGTTATTGAGTTCACGGCCTAATCTGGGTGTTCACGGCCCAATGCAAGGAAGAACAATTGAAGATCTTGATGATTGGTGAGTGTTTGAAGGTCCTAAGTGGTATACGAAGAAGATGCCAAAAAGGAAAAGTAGTGTTTAAGGGAAGAAGAGGGTGTTCTTGAGGATGATACTTGAGAGAGAGAATGGAAGAGATCATCGCTAGAAGAAGAATAATGAAAGGAAATGAAGTGAACTCACACACACACACACACACACACACACACATATATATATATATATATATATATATATATATATATATATATATATATATATATATATGCAAGGGTTCACGGTCTGAAGGGTTCACAGCCATGAACCTCCTACATGGCTCGAAGGCTGATCCCAGCCGAAGCCTGATCACGACCTCGTTCACGGTCCGAAGTCCTTGGTTCTTTTCACGGCTGCGAAGCTTTATGGTTAATGCGAGGGTTCTCGATTCCTAAGGCTTTTCTCTCAAAACTAATAACACACTAGATACAAGGCTTTTTACTTATAGTCCAAAAATCTATCTAATATAAGATAACGGAAGGAATAAGTTTGACCAAAGTTGACTTTTATAAGAATAAAATTTTCGGGTTGTGACATCATCCCCACGTTAGATGGAATTTCGTCCTGAAATTAGCTTCTTAGCAGGAATCTTGGGGCCGTGCTCCTCTGAATGGTAGAATACCCACTAGTTGACCTGGGCAACTTTGCCCTGAAGTTCATGCTAGAATTCATAGCCGGTCCATCTGTCATCACCTTGTGTGTACAAGTCATATATAATTAATATTAGTAAGACGGTCGAATGTGCGACTCTGCCCCAGATCCACAACCCGACAAGGAACATGAAATAGGGCAGAAGCTCACATTCTCAGTCCACAAGATCTTAATTATATACTACTCTCGTGTATACACTTCGTAGTGATAGATTCATCGTATTCTTCCTTAGTCTCTTCGCTTGAACTTGACCTGTTGGACGAATGGTAGTTATGGAAGGTTTGATGAGTATGCATCGAAGAGGTTTCAGAGGGAAAAGTACTACTCACATGAGTACTATGGGGTCGAGAATATGAGGGAGGCGATTCTGAGGTCTGAGTCAGGTTGTCGTTACGAGTGACGACGGTTTCGTTAATCGGTTGGTTACGACAAAAAGTTTTCAGAGCACATGAAATTGGTATGGTGAGGAGCATGGAAATCTATGACGAATGACAATGTCGGAACTCCTTATAGAGACAAATGTTATGCCGATTTGAAAGAAACGTTTATTATACGATGGTGTATCCCGAGTGTGCTTGACAGTGTATTCTGTGTAGGCTTCCCAGTGCTTACTCGATATAACCACTGCCATAAAACATACTGAAATAAGTGAGTACTAGCAGTGAAGGTGCTTTGATAACTAGTAACAATACTTTATATTATGATCCTTCTTGGTACCTCTATGATCGCTTGGCATATGCAAGTTATGTATAATTAAGATGAATAAGACAGTCGACTAAGTGACTCTGCCCAAAATGCACAACCAGACAAGGAATATAAAATGAGGCGGAATCACTCACTCTAAGCCTGCAAAATCTTAGTTATACATAACCCTGATATACATACTATGCCATCATTGCTCATCTGTACAGATCTTTAGTGCTCTTATGAATGTTGTGACTTTCTCGGACGAGTGAGTTATTTATAACTACTTTTAAATTTTTCCCCAAGTTTTAGTATTAATATAAATTTAATTTTTAAAGTAATTTTTATTTAGAAAACGTACCGTTGTTCGCTGGTGGTTCCAGGGCAGTCTCTCCTGCGGTGGTCATCAGTATTTTCCCTTACCCGCCCGAGTTTTTCGCTATTAAGCAGTCCATCTTGTAGTGCCCAGTCTCACCACAACCATAACATGCCTAGTTTACTTCTACTTCGGGGAATTGGGAAATTGGTTGTGTTGGTGCCCTACAAAAACGAGTAGTGTGCCCCTTCTTGCGGTTACACTTACCACACTTCCAGAGAGTTCCAGCATATCGACTGACCGGTGCTATAATGGTAGGTGTTGTTGTGGTGTGCACAATAACCACTTGTTGCTCCTACGGGGGTTCATGTGTTGTTCGCTCCTTCCTCTTATTCCCCGAGTTTCGTTTATAGTCCCCTCCCTTTGATGGCTTCGGAACGAGGACCACCACGCCATGGCAGACTCCATGGTTGTTAGGTGAGGAGTTTGGCATTATTGAAGGTAGTTGGGTTAGAATACAGTACATCACCTTGAATCAAGGGAGATAACCCCCAGACGTACTTTTCTATATTCTTAGTCTCCGGGGTAACCATCTCAGAGTCTAGTGCTTCTAGGTCGCTAAACCTGTCAGTGTAGGCTACTGTCACACCCCAAACAAAGGATGGTAGAAACTTTCAGGGGAGGCGGACCTCATGTATAGTATCATAACAACAAGTATAATAGTGACCAAAGCAATTACAACCACCATTAATATAATTAAGAAAGTTACATCTTAGTACGTATGAGTTTACATGTTTCATAATCAATTACATTATGGTGACAAAATGAATGTTACATCTTAGTACTATAAACAATGCTCTGTTACCAATCTGTCACACCCCTAAACCAAGGATGGCGGAAACGTCCGGGGGTAGCGGACTGCGTGTATAGTGCCATAACAACGAGTATAATAGTGACCAAAGAAATTACAACCACCATAAATATAATTGAGAAAGTTACATCATAGTATGATTTTACATGTTTCAAAATCAATTACATTATGGTGACAAAATGAAATGTTTAACGTCTTAGTGTCCCATCCTCAAAAGCTGTCGGTTTCCTGTTTCACTGATTTCTAAGAATACAAGTAGTTTCGAAAAAGTGTCAACAATTAAGTTGGTGAGTTCATAAGCTTTTAGATGTAGAGTTTGAAAACCTTTGTTTGTAAATGTAATGTATACTCAAGAAAAATCCAATATTTTCCTTATAAAATGTTATGTAGTCTTAAATCCCAAGACCGAATGTATGTGTGTGTTTCGTACTTGTAACGTGTTTGCAGTTTTGAAATAGATAAAAAACCCTTTTTAAAATAGAAATTCCCGTAAACTATATGCAGTTTTAAAGTCGCTATAACCATACTATGATAGTGTAGACCTACTGCGATGTTCTTCAGGCATCTGAATTGTTATGACATTTGTCACCCGGAGACCTACAGGTCCCACTGTAGCTAACGTCAAGGTGTGGGGTGTCAATCCCAATATAGATCTATATACAATTATCACGCTCTCCCTACAAGAGACTCTCGTTATAACTTACAAGAATTTTAACCTGTACTCTAAGAGTACAATGAAGAGATGTCTCACAATTTACATCAACTAGTTTACGTGTGGTTTTATTGTAAAACCTTTTCTGTGGTGGAAGTAAATCCCCTTTTGTGTAGTATGTTTGTAATGTAAAATCCATACACTATACCTATTATAGTTTATTGTACGTTTTTGAAGTGAATGAAAATCTTATCATGAATTACTAATTTCTATTTATGATGGTAAACTAACAAGAAATACATTCAACATTTAGAAACTTATTGTTATACACTTTGCTCAACATGTTACAAAGTGTTGTTAATATTGTAAGTTGTTTAACTAGTTTTTAACTATTCTACATTGTTTTAGAAAAATCACAGAAAAATCATACGAAGTCAAAAACTAAATCCATAAACTCTGAAAGTTTGGAAAATGTGTCTAGTTTGTTCATAATTTTTATTATGATTTTTAGAAGTCTGTAACTTGTGTGAAAATGTTCATATTCACAGACTGATTCGAATTCGTTTCTAGAATGATAGGTAGTTTTGTAAAAATTGGCATAAATTGTAGAAAAATCGTATGGAGATGTGCAAGTAGTCATTAGAAAGGAATACACCTGAAATACTTGCATATTAAACAATTTTGAAAGATATTAAGTTAAAGATGGTGAAAACATTCTATGAATTGAACTCAATTTTTCTGTGAAAAGCTGAAGTATAAGTTTGAGTTATGTTTAGGTAATTTAACTTGTATTACCCCCTAAAACTAGAAGAAAACATGAAAATGTTGGGGTATGAACTCACCTTGAGTAATTCCTTGAGATGGATGTTGAAGAGAAGAGGTTTTGAGTCAAGAACACTTGGAGAAAGCTTGAGGATTTGAAGATCCTAAGGACAAATATGTCGATATTTGTGTAAGAAATCTATGATTCGAGTGAAGGTGTGTAGAATGTTCAAGTGGATGATGAAGACACTTACCAAAAGTGGATGAAAAGCTTGATACTACCCCCATGAAATCTCGAGTTTTGAGAGAGAGGAAATGAGGGAGAGAGAGAGAGGGAGAGAGTGATATGTTTGCTTTTTAGTGAAAGAGTGAAGTTTTAGAGGGAAGGGTAATGTTTGTCTAAGATTTGGTTAGGGAATCATATGCAGTGTTGGAAGGTACAAAAAGGACAATGATTTGATATGATAAGGTGTGAATAGTGACTGGAGGTTGTCATAGAGTGGGTATGGGGGATGACTTGTTGTCATAGTTTTATGGGGAAAGTCAAAAGTACTTTCTTGTACTTGCAATTTATCCTAATCAATATTATGGATTATATCTTAGAAATCTCCAAGATATGCATAAATTATGATGTTATGGGGTTGAAAATGATAAAATGTGGATTTGTGAGAAAATTTCACGTTAAAATCATGAAAAAGGGCCTAAAACGCGAAAGGGTCGAAAACGGGGAAAAAAGAAGCAATTCGGCGAAAATCCGAGATTAGAGGCGAGAGTTCGGTTGGTGCGAGGTTCAGTCCATGAGAACCGAGGGTAGGCTCGGTTTGAGAAATCTCACAGGCGAAGCTTGTGGAGTGGGAACCGAAAGCAGGTAGGACCGAGGTGAGTGGAATCAAGCCGAAATGAACCGAAAGTATTGGAGCCGAACCGAAGCTGTTGGAGCCGAACTGCGCTCTCAGACCAAGGGTAAGTCTGATCCGAAGGGACTTCGGTACTCAAGGGCTGTTTCGGTCTTATGGGGCTTCGGTTCTAGAAGCAGCTTTGGTTCTTAAGGGTTTGGTTCCTAAGGGTTCGGTTCTAGGGCAGGTTCGGCCATATATGGTTGTTTTTGAAGAAATCTTCCCGTTTCGAGCAGTTTTAGACTAAGTTAAGGATCTGGAAGCCCCAATTGATTATTAAAAATTGAAAGAGGTTTTGAGAGAGATTTTGGAGAGAGATAGAGAGATAGAGCGAGAGAGATTGAGGGAGACTTTGTTTGCGGCCTTTTTTAGTAGTTTTGCCTCTTAATGCAAGGTTCGTAAACCCCATTAAGTATCATTATGAGTGTTATACGCCCCCGAAGGGTATGTAATAATGTTTTATCAATTAGTTCCATCACTTACCCTGATTACGGTTTAGATTTTCTGAATACGTGAAAACTCTAAGTGATACTTTGCATTAGGATGGTGTGTTGTACAATAGTAAACATAATGTAAAACCTAATATACAAGGGTCAATTGAGTTGACCGGGTTGACTTGTTGACTTTATTTGACTTTGACTTAACCATAAATTGACGGTTTTCACAGCTACTATATCCGAGCCAACCATGGTATGATCCCATAGCTCTTGCTCCAAATTTTGAATTTCGCCTCTTGGGCAATATTCTTCTCTCATCATCTCTTCCAGGTTCTCCCAACCCATCGAGTTTAACACTAATAGGGTTAGTGACTTAACATGTCCATTACACCATGTTAGGGCTTTGGCAGAGAAAATGGTGGTAGCAAACTTCGCTTTGCTCCCTTTTAGGCACATACAGCTTTCGAAAACTAAATCTGTTTTCTCGAACCACTGCATGAGAGTAATGACTCCCCCATTTCCGTTAAAGGACTTCAGTTGGCAGTTCATGAAGTCCTTGTACGAACACTCCGGTAGGTATCCGTGGGTAACTCTGAGGTTAGTTAGGTGGGTACGGCTACCAGATCCTCTGGTACCACTTGCGCGGATTTGAATTATAGCAGTCGTTGTTGCAGCTGCTACTGCTGCTTGGAAAGCAACATGATTGTGTGGTGGGGGTGGGTTCTCTGTTGTCTTATTCACTACACGCCATGCAGGTCTACCGCGAGGCATCTTTTGCTAAAATGAATACAAGATGAAACGGTGATAAGTCTATAGCAGTGTTTATAAGTCGAATGTTGATTGACTAAGTTATCCTAGTTCTGAGTGTATCCGGTTCTGACTTTCATAAGGTTCTGAAAAACAATTCATAATGGGAGTCTATATAAAATATACTTTATGAATCAGTAACGACTACTCTCGAATGAATTTCTATGAATTTGAATAGCTAACTCAAGTTATTCACGAAAGATGAAGTAATCCTAATACATAGTGTGAGTAGTGTATTCACTAGCCCACTAAGTCATTTTAGGTTATTAGTTATTGGTGTGACACATAAGACGTTTGGTTTCTTTGGTTGATCCCTCCTTGGAAAATTCCTTGTGAATCTATTATTGTTCCTCCTTGACTCCTCTACTGACTGCTATGATGGAGTGGTTACATCTATCTAGGTTTGTCGTGCGAGAATAGGAGTGTCTAAAGAATCTATGAGATTAAGGGAAACATTTTGGGGGTGATCCTTATCGGGGCATCCTATAATTGCGTAGTGTATATAAGTTGTATATAATTTAAGATTAAATAGACCTTTGAATAAGTGACCTTACTCTAAAACCACAACCAAACAAGGAACAGGAAGTAGAGAATAGATCACAAATTCTAAGTCTATAAAATCTTAATTATATAAAACCTTGGGAGTATACACTCCCGAATTATAGACCTACCAATAAGGTTCTTTTTAATTTTTCACATATGCTACTTATAGTCCCTAAAATATTCATATAGTATTTTAATGGTATGAACTTGGTAACTTTTAAACTTGCTATTATCTTATAGTATTATAAAACACTCCTATGGTATTTTAACTTTATTTTCTGTTCTAGAAGTCCTTTGTGTATAGACTTAGGTAAGTTTTAAGTAAATTGCAACACCAAATCACTCCCAAACACATGTTGGTCATATCCCAAATAAATATAGTTGATCAGGCTATATTGATCCCATATATGATTACATAACAGTCCATGTTTGACCATAGTGTCCACCCTTTAAATACTTTTATTTTATTCTTCCTATGATACTTGTTCTAGTATATATATATATATATATATATATATATATATATATATATATATATATATATATATATATATATATATATATCTACAGGTATGTATACTTTTATCAAAATATTGTTATATTTTAAAAATATACTTTTAGTCACAACACTTCGGCCCCATTGTATTTATAGTTGTATATCTTTTATAGGTTGATTTACTTAGTTCACTATAAACAATGCTTTGATACCAATCTGTCACATCCCCCAAACCGGAATGGCGGAAACGTTCGGGGGCGGAGGATCATGCTCAGTATCACAACACATGCATCATATTAATCAAAGTAACAAAAAACCATTGCATTAATATTAAAGTGTTTACATGTATTCGATTCAAAAAAGATTTACTCCGAGAGTAAATGACAAAACAAAGAAATGAAGCTACTATGCTCCAACTTTTGAATCCTTGAGCGTGTACCTGTCTACTAGTTTCCTAAAAATACAAGTTATTTTGAAAGAGTAGATCAGCATTTATACTGGTGAGTTCGTATGTATTTTTGTTATAAAAAGTATACTCTAAGTTTTTAGAAAAGTTCGACTCTACAATTCCTTCTATGAGTACTTAATGAATACAAGTTATATATAATCCAGATCAAACAGACAATCAATTGTGTGAATCTGACCTAAGCCCACAACCAAACAAGGAACAAGAAATGATGCGGAAGTCACACATTTCATTGTTTGTTAGATCCTCATTGGATATAACCCTGACGTATTCACTAGGTGCTTATGGAGTTCACTGTAATAGTTCTTTTATATTTGATGAAAATATTCCTTAAGAAAATCATATATTTTCTTTAGTAAAATGGTAACCACAATAGTTACTTCTATAATCACTTAGTTTATACTAGCTATATATAATCTAATATCGAACGGACAGTTAAATGTCTGAAACTACCCTATGCCCACAACCAAACAAGGAACAGGAAGTAAGGCGGAAGCCACACATTCCACTGCCTATCAGATATTATTCATATACTCCTCTGATGTTTAAACTAGGGAATTATAGAATTAACCATTTAAGGTCCTTTATGTTATACTAGTTTAATAATACGAATTAAACCTTTTGTAGATAAGTTTCTAGTTTCACTAACTCAATTGTGAAACCTTGAGTTCATTAATAAATGTTACTGTTTTCATAAAGTTCTGTCGAAAACTGTTTGTCTTAAAATAATGATGTTTACCATAGAAAGTCCTATATTTTCTATAAAACTGACTGGTTGTCTATGTTGTTCCAAGATTGAAAAGCACAAGTATACTCAATATACTTACATCAATGATATCTAGTTTTGTTGATATGTTTAACTGAATAAAGACTTGGTTGTTCTGGATACCTGATGTGACGATACTAACTTCATATGATTACCTAATACATACGAGTTGCATATAACCGAGCTCGAATAGACAGTTGAATGTGTGAATCTGCCCTAAGCCCACAACCAAACAAGGAATAGTAAATAAGGTGGAAAGCACACATTCCACTGTCTATCGGACTTCAGTTTTATCTAACTCAAAAGTATACATTGGGTAATCACATAGTTAGTATCCTTTGAGATTGTTCATGAAAAGTATATTACTACGTATATATAGCTAGCTTTGTTATCTATTGTGAGTTTTACGACCATACTAATTTGACTAGTGTAAAATACAACGCATTGTAGACGTAGAAGAATATGACATTTGTCACCCGCAGACCTGCTGGTCCCACTGTAGCTAACAACATGGTGCGGGATTGTCAGACCCGTATAGATCTATACACAAATTCACGCACTCCCTCCAGGAGACTCTGGTCATAAGGGTAGACTTCTACTAATACTTATGTGAGTACTCGAAGACGTGTCTCACAAGCTAGATTTACGACTTTACAAGTAATAATGCGGAAAACCCTTTTTATAATTAACAGATATGTTTATAAAAAGATCCTTTTGTTCCTTAAACTAAACTTATTATAGTTTATAAGCTCATTTCCATGTTCTATTCAAAGTTTCATGTTCTAAATACAGTTCATTGGTACAAATACATAATAAGCAATTTATATTTTAAAACACAACATTTCTTGTGTTATACTTGTACTCTCCCCCAAAAACATTTAAAAAGTTGGAAAAAGAATTAGGGGTATGAACTCACCATATGTGGTGATTCAATTGAAGATTCGATATAGGATGATAGGTTCCACGAACGAAGTCCATAGACACAAATTGAGTCCTAAATAGCATATGATGCATATAGGCATGAAATTAGTGAATATAACCATAAAGGTGATTAGGAAACAACCTAGGAAACAAGAATAACTCACCAAATGAGTGTTAGAAGCAAGCCAGGAGCCTGAAAGGGAGTTCACAACCAGGCTTGATGGTTCATGGCCAAAGAACACTTGGTGTTATAGAGTTCACGACCCAATCTAGGTGTTCACGGCCCAATGAAAGGAAGAACACTTGAAGATCTTGATGATTGGCGAGTGTTTGAAGGTCCTAAGTAGTATACTAAGAACATGCCAAAAAAGGAAAAAGATTGTTTAAGGGAAGAAGTGGGTGTTCTTGAGGATGATACTTGAGAGAGAGAGAGAGAGAGAATGGAAGAGATCACGGCTAGAAGAAGAATAATGAAAGAAAATGAAGTGAGCTCATATATATATATATATATATATATATATATATATATATATATATATATATATATATATATATAATATATATATATATATATATATATATATATATATATGCGAGGGTTCATGGTTCGAAGGGTTCATGACCGTGAACCTTGTACACGGCTCGAAGGCTGATCACGGCCGAAGCTTGATCACGGCCTCATTCACGGTCCAAAGTCATTGGTTCTTTTCACTGTTGCGAAGCTTTATAGTCAATGCGAAGGTTCTTGATTCCTAAGGCTTTTTTGTCCAAACTAATAACACACTAGATACAAGGCTTATTTACTTATACTCCAAAAATCTATCTAATATAAGATAATGGATGGAATAAGTTTGACCAAAGTTGACTTTTATAAGAATACAATTTTCGTGTTGTGACATTAGACAACTTGAGTCCCAAGAGCCAGAGTTCGAGTTAGCATTTTCTTCAGTTCGGTTGGATGCAACAAATACTGGTTTCTTCAGTTTATTATTTATGGTTTTGTTGTTTCAGTTGTAAGCTTTGATGAACTATTGAATGGTATTTATATTTTTGAATCTGCATCTGTTTGGGCTGATTATTTTAGTGTGGATTATTGGTTCTTTTGAATATTGTTGAAATTTATTGGAACTCATGGCTTTTGTTTGAAGGATTCAAATTCTTTTATATCTTTGGAACCAAGCGGTAAAATTTATTGAACTGTCTCGAAGTTTTGAATTATCTCGAAGTTGTCAGAATCTAGCCATTTCCAAATAGGAGAAAACCGCTTTTTTAGATTGAAAGATTTGTGAGTGCAGGTCACCCTGGAATGTTGTATGTATGGAATGGAGGATAGTAGGTTGTTTTCAGGAATGAAGGTTATGAAACAAATATTGATCGACAGTCAGTCGCGTCCAAGGAAGCGGATTCTAAATATTCAATGTTTCTTCGTCTGAATACTTGAAGAATCGATAGAGGCACAATATTGAGTTAGAGATTACGCTTAGGTCCAGGGTTACGTGAGGGCCTCTCTGCCTGTTCTTATATGATGAAGGATTTGGTGTTTAAAGCATGACCCGATTACCGAATGGGGTCTAGTAAACTAGGGGTCCATCTCTTGTCAGTTTTTGCTTCTTATCTATCTGGTTTGTATAAAAAACCATGGGGGAGCTCAAGGAAACTGCAGGAGTGATTTAAGACTATGAATTGGGTCGTAGCATTCAGTTGGGTTGAAATAGACCCGATAGCTGAAATAGCCCATTGTAGGATTCATGTAAGACTATAATTTGCCATGTAGCATTCACTTTGGTTGAAATAGACCCGATATCTGAAATATGCCATAATAGGAGTGATGAAAGACTATGATTTGGCCAGTAACATTCACTTGTGTTGTAATAGATGCGGTGGCAAAATTATGTCGTTGCAAGAGTGATGTAAGACGACGATTTGGCCCGTAGCATTCACTTGCGTTGAAATACACCCGATGGCTGAAATAGGCCATTGATAGAGTGATGTAAGACTATGATTTGGCCCGTAGCATTCACTTTGGTTGAAATAGATATGTTGTATGAAATTGGTCATTGTATGGGTGATTGTAAGACTATAGAAGGACCATAGCACTCAACTAGGTGGAAATATACCCGCCATTGTGAGTTCAGTCGTTCCTCTTTTTAGACTTAAGGGTTATTAGAGTCATGGTGATGTGTAGGCTAGGTTAGCCTTTGTCTGTTGGAATTTTGTTTGGATTTTAATTGTATGTTCGTGTGTGAGGTTGTTGGATTTAGCAGTCAGTAGTTAATTCGATTCTTCAATTATTCGTAGGACGGCATACCATAGGCTAGGTCTTCGTTAGATTAGATCTATGTGTTTTGTCAGCATGGTTCATGTATGAGGGTGGTCTTATCTTCCTAGAAGTAAAACAAGATCTTGGAGTCTTCAATTTATAGACGAGGAAGTCAACTTCATTGGGTCACGTATTGATGTTCGTACAAGATCTTGATGTGTTGATGTTCGTTTCTTCATTGGGTCACGTATTTCTCAGTAATGACTGAATCAGATTTGGCTATGAAGGAAGTGTTCATACAAAGAATTGCTCAAGTGTTGCAGAAGACATGATTTTGACCTTTGGGAGTTTTTGCTCTAGTCTGGCGTATTTTCCTGGTTTCAGAAATCCTTGAGTTTGTAGCTACGTCTTCTGGCATATAGAGTGGCATCAACTTGTGCAATGTAATGTCCAAATTTCCAAAATAATTGTTTTCATTTTTAAAATAGAAAAAGCACTCATTTTTATTGAAGTCAGATTTAAGTCAAACCACTTGTTCATAAGCTATAATTCAAAAATCAGAGTCATAAGGAAGACAATGTGTAACCCCAAATCATAAAAACTTCTAATGTGTATGTACAGTCCCGCCTTCGCAATCTAATAAGTACCAGAAAAAGCATTAATCCACAACTAAAAGCACAATGCTTAGTGAGTTCCCCAAAACATCACATACAACATAACTCAGATAAACAACCAATGGTTATTTGCAACCCTGGGGACTATCAACAACCCCAATGGGATAAAAGCACACCATGTGGGTTATCAGCAACCCTGGGGACTACCAGCCATCACAAGGGACTAAAAGCTCGCAATGGAGCTATCAACATCTCAATAACACATAACAATCAACAAATTAGACCTAGCGGGTTAGCATGCACACACTATGGCATAAGTAATACAGTGACAAGACTCACCTCAACAAAAGGCTAAAATCCAATACTCACAGTTCCACAGAATCTGCTACACAAAGCTCCTAAAGCACACACAAGATAAACCTCAACATATAGCTTAACACCCTTAAAGTTTGACCAAAAGTCAAACCGGTTAAAATTTAATGGTCATCCATCAGTTGAGCTACACTTAGTGTAGCATACTACTCTACGCTCAGCATAGAGGACTCTCCTACACTCAACATATAAGAAGTTATGCTTAACGTAGCCCCAGAAATACAAAGACTTTATTAAACTCTTAATACAGAAAGCTAACTCCTCAAACTTTTAGATATGGACCTGTATAATGTCTTAGTGGATAGAGTTTCCATCTTTACCCACTAAAACACTCATATCAAGCAAGATCTAAATATTATACACAACAATGGTAAAAATGCTAAAATAACTTGCATGGAATAATGAACAAGCACCAAAGGGAAACTTTCCAGGTCCAACAAGAACCAAGAGTGTTCTATATAGCTTAATAGGGGCTAGAGTTCAAGGGCCATAAAGGTGAGAAAAATTCTCAGTAACATGATCAAAGAATCCAATGAGCATGTTCAAATCTTTTACTTACAATGGTCCATAAATCAGCCAATATTATCGGATCTGTACATGAACGATTCTTCCATGCACTTTACAAACATCTTGTTCTTCAAGATTTAACCACCAAATAAAGAAAAGCAAGGATCCAAGGAAGTTAGAGCCTTTAAATATGGCTCAAAACATTAGGATTAGGGTTTGCCCTTGCAGAGGCAACGCTCATCGTTGCTTAACCTACTCTTAGTGTAAGTTATTGATGATTAATATTCTTCATCTACACTCAACGTATGAGGCTTTCTTACTATTAGCGTAGGGCAACATTCCCAAATTCCATTTAAACTTCAAATAGTCATAATTTCTTCGTTTCAACTACATTTTAGGTGACCTATATATCGACATGAATGTATTGACAAGCACCATAATCATATCTAATTGTTTTCGAATGAAAGCATAGCTAACTAAATTCATTAATTTAAGCAAGAAGTCTGAAATATAGCTTTTCCCATTTTACCATTTGGCTCCAAAGCACAATTCAAGGCTTAAATCATTTAACCAACATCATAAACATTCAATATGGTCTAATCTCTATACTTTTGAAGCCATAAAACCTTTGCATTATCGACTTATGGTCTAAAATACATAAATAAGAAACATCCTGCAAATGGATGTTACAACTCTCCCCCACTTAAACTGGATTCCGTCCTTGAAATCTGAATCAGTTACAATATCTAAAAACAACACCAACAACTTTCACAAGCTCCCTCTAACCACTTAGAATTCAAGGCATCCAAAAAGAAACTCAAGAGACCACTCAGATCTCGCAACTGCCAACAAATAACCCAGAAAGTTGGATTCACTGAACTGCAAAACATATCTCTCTCCTTAACTATAAGACCTAAATCAACGAAAACCATTAAAACCTGGAAACTCTCAAAATTGGAGCTACAAACCATCTCTAACAACAAGCTTCCAAAAATCGAAGACCCCTTAATGTAAACTAAAGAAATCATACCCTAAGACTGGTGATCATCATTTCATCATACCTACCCCCTAGTCCCTAACCAGGACCACCACCAAACCATGTAGAATGAACAACCAAAAATCCTGATCGCAAATTTCAACCAATCTCACATATGGAATATATGCCCAAAAGCCCTCAAATACACACTTTCGTTACTGACAAGTATCACTGACCCACCACTCTCCCAAGCGAAACCATGATCAAAATAGAATCTCATATGGCTTCCAAGCTTCCAAAATATCTCAGGTGCACAACCAACTACCAAGTCATCCCAGATAATTGCAACGAAATGCATCACTGGTAAGTTAACTCGTACAAGAACTTTCTTACAAAATGAACACAAATCCACAAGGAAGAACCCCAATAATGAACTGCTAATATACAACAATGATTTTTCCAACAGTTCAATATCATACAATTGCCCGACTCAACTTGTTGGTCGTTGTGCCACTGGCGAGAACACTATATTGCTCAAACACCCGACTAAGACTCACGACCAACACACGAACACACAAGTATCAATTACACATATTTTGGCACCACTCGTATAAGTGAAATCCATGATGGCTTACAAAACATCATGATTCCATCCAACCATTTGGATGAGAAGCTTATGGTTCCACATCATTCTTTCCATCACCTAACAAGAGGTATGAAGACTCTCGAACAACACTTAGTGAGCCTACACACCCACCACTATCATCTTACTGACCTGCAGGGACCCTGTCAACATTCTACTTAACACTTGTAAAAACCAAAAGACCCATACAATTCTGCTACAAGATAGACAGTTGACCGGTTGATCCAAATTGAAAACACAACATTTCATACTCCCTGGAGAAACAACTCTCCTCAACCCGAATGTGTTCCTTGTGTAAAATAACCCTACCCAAAGAATGAAGTACCAGCCAATCTAGTGAAATGATGAGCCTTAACCGTAATAGACACATTCTTCTATCAACCAAAAAAAGACCACACACTGTAATGAAGCCGAGCATACCCCGCCAATGCATTAATGGACCAATAAAACTTTCAAATATGGAGCACAATTCAAAAATTATCCATAAAATGTTACCAAAACCTAGATCGAATCAACACCAATATCAACCTAGTGAAAACAACTTGCCAAAATTAAACTTTGTGTAACAACGATTATACCTGAAAAATTCAACAGTGTTGCTCTATTATCCGAACATCAAATAACCATGGACAACTATTGACTCAAACCAGCTAGGAATAGCAATTATACTACTAAGCAATATAGAAAACACCTACGCAGAAACCATGATATAGACTATACAGAACTTGACAAAGGGTTGACACCTCAATTGCACATTTAGATGATACCGCTTGAAGCCTTCGAATATTCTCAACTGCTTATGAGTAACAAAGTAACAAATGATAAGAATTAGATAGAAAACTAAACCCGTTGATCCCACCAATATTTAACAAAACCTACGCAAAAATAATCTTACCAAAATCTAAAGCTTATCAACAATTTCCCTTTCTCAAATAAGGTAACTAACTCAGTATGGAAATGTCTCCATTATAATAATGGTCTTCCTCGTTCTTATGGAAATGGTTTTCCTCAGTCTTTTGGAGATGATATTCCACTTTCAAGCCAATGTGAAAGTGTATTCCCCTCCTTAGGAAATTGTGGAACTAGACATCGTCTCTCTTCAACTCTTCTACCTCCGGCTCCTGTGACTCTCCCAACGTCATGAGTTGAAAGATATGAAACAACTCAAGCCCTTTTGGCATGTAAACAGGAAGATGAAAAATTTGTGTGTGTGCACGTTCTGAAAATGATGTCGTACATTGACGATTTGGATAGGATAGGTATCGTGTTTCCAATGGAGAAAGCCATTGATTTGGTTCTTTTCTTGCTTTCTAATTCGTATGCTCTTTTCGTTGAGAACTTTCATTTGAGGACTCTCGATGTGACCCTAATAGATATGACCCAAATGTTCGTAGTTATTAAGGCAGAAATGCTTAAGAACACATCTAAAGCAATGACTTATAGGGTCTAATTCCAAGGTTTCCATGGACATTGTCAATGGTGACATTGGTGATCCAGAAAAGATTTCTCTTCCCAGTGGAAAGGTGTCCTCTATGGTCAAACCATTGTGTGATTTGGTTAAGAGAGAGGCTTTTTCTAGGATCGTTCAACATTTTAAACATAAAGATTCCATTTGTTTCTACCGCCAATCTAAGGGACATTGATTGCGAAGTTGCCCAATGTACCTGAAGGTTCTTAGAGATGGTAAAGTCAATTCGTATGACTTTACTTTAGGTACATCCATTATCTAACTCCACTTCTTTGCAAGTTTCTATTCATAGATTCTTACTACATAATCTGATGATCACATTTTGATGGTATTGCAGGATCTAAAAGGAAAAGGAAGCTTAAGTGAAATGAGTTAAATCCAATCATGGGAAATAAAATTTGGTCACATGGCTCAATGGTCAGAATTTCGGGCTACTACTAGGGAGTTAGGATAATTTAAAGATTTTTATTACTCTTCAGAGATCTCTATGAATATAGTTTTTCATTTTGTGAATTGTAAGGACTAGTTCCAATTTTCTTTTTAGCAATAAAATGAAGATTTGGTTTACCCTCCCCAGAACCAAAATCAGGGAAACAACAACAACAACCATCGCAACAACAACAACATCATCACCGGCGGTAGCAATGCAGGACCTAGCCACACGTGCTATGGGTGTGGAAGGACTGGGCATTTCCGCCGAGACTGCCCTAACAACAACAATTCAGGGAACGGAAGAACAGGAAGGATGCTGACCATGGGTCAGGGAGAGGCGATTCAGGACCCCTCTGTTGTTACCGGTACGTTTCCCCTAAACCACACTTATGCATGCATCTTATTTGACACCGGAGCGGAGCGAAGTTTCGTAAGCGATAAGTTTAAACATTCATTAAAACAACAGCCCCAAAATCTAAATGAAACCTTTATAGTGGAAATGGCCAATGGGAAAACCGAATCCACTAGGGAAATCTACATCAGATGCACCCTAACCCTTAATCAACACGTCTTTCGAATAGACCTAATGCCAGTATCAATTAGGAGTTTCGATGTGATCATCGGCATGGACTGGCTAAGCCCCCACCATGATGAAATTATGTGTCACGAGAAGGTCGTTCGTCTTCGCCTCCCAAATCACGAAACCCTAGTAATTTACGGAGACAAACCTAGCATGAACCTTCGCCTCATCTCGTGCATCAAGGCACAAAAGCACCTACGAAAGAAGGATTCGGCATTTCTGGCTCACATAGTGGACAAAACCAAGGAAGAGACTAACATTCAAGATATTCCGGTAGCGTGTGAATTTACAGACGTATTTCCTGAAGATCTTCCGGGAGTACCCCCAGAGAGACAAGTTGAGTTTCGAATCGACCTCGTTCCAGGAGCAACTCCTCTCGCTAAATCACCCTATCGGCTAGCTCCTGTTGAAATGAAGGAATTGTCCAGCCAACTTAGTGAACTTCTGGACAAGGGATTTATCCGACCTAGTTACTCGCCATGGGGAGCTCCAGTTCTCTTTGTCAAAAAGAATGATGGATCTTTTAGGATGTGCATCGATTACAGAGAGTTAAATAAACTCACTGTCAAGAATCGCTACCCACTCCCACGAATCGATGATCTATTCGACCAGCTCCAAGGAGCTAGTTATTTTTCTAAAATAGATCTACGGTCCGGATACCACCAACTCAAAGTCCGGGAAAAGGATATTCCAAAAACCACTTTCCGAACCCGCTATGGACATTATGAATTTGTCGTAATGCCCTTCGGTTTAACAAATGCACCTGCTGCGGTTATGGATCTGATGAACCGGATCTGTCGACCATTCCTAGACAACTTTGTCATTGTCTTCATTGATGACATTCTCGTTTATTCCCGGAGCGAAGAAGAGCATGGCCAACATCTCCGACAAATCCTAGAAACGCTGCGATCGGAGAAGCTATACGCAAAACTCTCCAAGTGTGAGTTCTGGCTCTGGAGTGTGAACTTCCTAGGTCATGTAGTTAGCCAAGATGGAATTCATGTGGATCCCTCTAAAGTCAAAGCTGTTGAAGAATGGGCCATCCTGACAACGCCCACAAAAATTCGTCAATTCTTGGGTCTAGCAGGCTACTATAGGAGATTCATTCAAAACTTCTCTAAGATCGCCAAGCCACTTACCTCGCTTACGCAAAAGGGCGTACCATTCAAATGGACAGACAAACAAGAGATTGTGTTTCGACCCTTAAAGCAAGCTCTCTGTAGCGCCCCTGTACTATCTCTACCAGAAGGAACGAAAGATTTTGTAGTCTACTGCGACGCGTCAAATCAGGGCTTAGGTTGCGTTCTCATGCAACGTGGGAGAGTGATAGCCTACGCATCCCGCCAACTAAAGACGAACGAAGTAAACTATACGACCCATGACCTAGAATTGGGAGCTGTAGTCTTTGCCCTAAAGATTTGGAGGCATTATCTTTATGGTACGAAGTGCACCGTCTTCACGGATCACAAGAGTCTCCAACACATCTTGAACTAGAAGGAGCTGAACATGAGGCAACGAAGATGGGTTGAATTGCTAAACGATTATGAGTGTGAGATCAAGTACCACCCAGGGAAGGCCAACGTGGTAGCTGACGCATTAAGTCGGAAGGAGTACTCTAATCGTCGTACGAAAACTCTCTCAATAACCATTCAATCTCACCTGGCCACTCAAATTGCAGTAGTCCAGTCAGAGGCCATGAAGACGGAAAATAGAGCAAGCGAAGCACTGCGGAGAATGGAGAAGAACCTAGAGGCAAAGGAGAATGGAGTATACTATTTCATGAACCGTATTTGGGTCCCTAAACTCGGAGGGTTTAGAGAAGTTGTTATGAAGGAAGCCCACAAGACACGATACTCCATTCATCCCGGTTCAGACAAGATGTATTTGGATATTAAACAACACTATTGGTGGCCTAACATGAAGGCGGAAATTGCGACCTATGTTAGTAAGTGCCTTATGTGCGCCAAGGTAAAGGTGGAGTACCAGAAACCCTCAGGATTATTACAGCAACCGGAAATCCCTGAGTGGAAATGGGAGGGGATTTCTATGGATTTCGTGACCAAGCTACCCAAGACGTCGGACGGACTGGACACCATATGGGTAATAGTCGATCGACTGACGAAATCTGCCCATTTCCTACCTATAAAGGAATCCTACAAGATGGAAAGATTGACACGTTTGTACATTCGAGAGATCGTAAGACTCCACGGAGTACCAGCATCTATTATCTCGGATAGGGACAGTAGATTCACTTCGCGTTTTTGGCAATCTCTCCATAAGGCACTAGGAACTCATCTCGACATGAGCACCGCGTATCATCCACAAACGGACGGTCAAAGTGAACGAACCATTCAAACGCTTGAAGACATGCTTCGCGCATGTGTGATAGACTTTGGGAAGTCATGGGATACCCATTTACCTTTAGTCGAATTCTCGTATAACAACAGTTATCATTCAAGCATTAAGGTCGCTCCTTTCGAAGCATTGTACGGGCGTAAGTGTAGAACACCGTTATGTTGGGCTGAAGTAGGTGACACCCAGCTAGCAAAAGTACCCTCACCTATTCTAGCATTCTCAAATCTAGCTTTCAAACAGAATTTCGGGAAGAAATTCCCTCTAACGGGGGGATGATGTCAGAACTAGAAATTTTGCGTCTTGTAATCACTATACTCAAGTAAAATGTTGAACCAAAAACTTAAGAGCATGTGTTATGCTTATTATATGACATCAAAAACTTCAATCAAATACATCCTACAAGTACTACAAATAGTCAACAAGCAATTGGAAACCCTAGAAGTTCTTGTTTAGGTCTATTTTGGACTAGGACTTCCTTATTGGACCCAAAGGGGCCAATAAGCTTCCAATTTGACTATCATGGGTTTAGAACCTTTTAATGGGCTCTAATTGGACCTACATTCATTTATTTCAACATTTTGGGCCATATTCGGCCTAGAATGAAATAAATTAAACATGATGAACCATAATTAACCTAAACTAGCCCAACAAAGTGTAAAAATCATATTATAATTTTTTTGGGGCCAAAAATTATCCAACTTAACTCCTATATGGGCTTAGGGGCAATAAAGCCCAAAAAATCCTTTCTTCCTTCCAAATTCTTGGCCCAAAGCCCAAACCCAAGAAGAAAGGAGTTGACTTAATACATGCCACCTCATTTATGTCCACCATACTTCCATGCATGGACCAACATGCATCTAGAAATGTCAACTCAACCCTTTCTCTTCTCTCCTTCTTGATTCTCGGCCGATTCCAACACACACACACACACACACACTTTCATCACTTTTCACATATCAAACACTCTCAAAAACACCTTCACTTCTCTTCTCAAAATTTCAAAGAATAAAGGGCATTCAAGGAGATTTTCCACAAAAATCACCATCCAAGATAAGGTTATACTTAATTCTATGATCTAGGTTCCTTGATCTATCTAAAATCTCTTCTTAACTCTCATGAAATCATAAACTTGTGTCTTAGAACCCCTCAAACTCGAGATCTTCAAGAAAAGGGTGCTAAGGCCAAAAATCACTTCATTTCTTCTATCTTTTCTCCAAAAACCGAAACCACACCCTAAGGTGAGCTTCATACTCCCTATTTTTCTGTTTTATAAGTTTTTTTTTGGGGGGGGGATACAAGTGAAAGTGTAGATCTATATGTATATGTATGCCTTGTATGATTTCTATGCTCATATGTGTGTTTTTGTGTGATTATGATGTTGGATCTAGCCATAAACCCCTAAAAATCGAGATATACTTTATGTTAAATGATACTAGCATAAATTATATTACTACATACAAAGTATTCCAAGAATAATAGCTAAGTGGCTTAATAACATCTTCTTTGGGCTAAAAACTCATTTTTGGACACAAAATGTTAAAAATATAGAGTTAAAGGGGCCAAAATGACATATTACGAATTCTGATGGGTGAGATGAGTCAAAAAAAGTTTCAATAATGTATTTTCTGGAAATATACTCTTTTGGAGGATTAAAAATATAAATTTCAAGCTTAATGGGCTAAAAATGACATTTTCGGCCCAATAGGGCCCAATATGCGAAATTTTCCAATTTGAGGGGCTGAAACTGTGTTTTTCTGTAAAACAGTGGACTACTAGTGTTCTAAGTCCTTTTCAAAGGTTAAAAATGCTTTTCATAATTAAAAAGGACCAAAGTTGCAAAAAATTTCCAATTTGGGCCAAAAGTGTAAAAATTGCGAAAAAGAGAGGTTATAGCCGAGAAAATTGTATTTTGAGGGACTAAAACTGTTTTCAATTAAAAATGTGCTGAAAAATATCAATTTCAGTAAGTTTTGATGTTAAAATGCCAAGAAAAATGGTTTAAGGACTAAACCGGAAATTAATTTATTCAAAGGGTTGAAAAAGTAAATTTACAAAATAAAGAGGGGTTGTAAACAGAAAATTTTCAATGTTAATTCAATACATCCGTTGTGATCAAATACTGACACTGCGACTACCGACGAATTACAATACACAACAACACCAAAAATCGTTATCAAACGAATTGATTCGGTCTCGAATCAATAACAAATCCGAAACTACTAACACGACGACAACCCGATTCATACATGGAAAATTTGGGAATTCAATACACACGTGAGAGTGCACCGACGTCAATACACCATCTTTGGGCTCAAAAGTGTAAAATCTTGTTTGTTGGGCCTAGCTAGCCCAATGACCTGATCTTTAGGCCCGAAGACATCAAGCTTACGAGTTGTTGGGTCTTACATGATCCAACACAGCGTAAAAGGACTTTCAATGGCTTTTATACTATTGGTCCCCAAGGGTCCTTTGGTACTGCTAGTAAAGTCGGGAATTCAAATGCGATTCGGGCCAAGGGCCCTTCGCACTCACTTTATCCCCAACCGACTAATGGAGTTATTGAGGTCTTCGTGCCCTCTTTCTCTTCGGAAGTGGGACTACAAGAAGTCAGGGCGGTTGGATTACGTGAATAGTACGGACGACGCCTACGGGATCGTTAGTATAGTTGTAAACTGGTCGTTTGTGTAACACGTGTTTATAGCAATTCACCACGCGCAATAATCCAACGTCGCCTGGAATCAATGACTTCACATACCGCAATGGTACAACAACTACAAGAAAATCAAAGTGATAGGAAAACATCGAGTTTTCCTAGGGCATTTCAATGCATACAGTTTCTAAATGTACACCAAGTTTAATGAACACTTTTTTACAGTTATAGAAACAAACAAGCATACTCACCAACATTTCATATGTTGACGTTTTTCAAAATACTTGTATTCTCAGGTAACAAGTAAACCGAGGGGAAAATGTATTCAGTGATGGCCTGCAGTTTGTTTTTCTATGATTGAACAATTTATTTTTGGGAATGTAATGCTAAAACAACGTACTCAGTGTAAACTCTACCAGTTGTACTATCTCAATGCATGGTGATGAATGATGTTATGTTTCATATATATTCAATGTTATGGTATTCAATTAAGTCACGACAGCCCTCGGACGTTTCCGTCGTCTGGTTCGGGGGTGTGACACTATTTTTGACTTGAGAATACAAGTTATTTTGAAAACGAGTATCAGCATAAAGCTGGTGAGTTCATAAGAATTTAGTCTCTTTGTTTGTATAAAAGTGTTTACAATCATGTAATGTAAAAGCTGTGATTAATGTTTGAAAATAGTAAAATCCCTAGAAAATCCTATATTTTCCGGATTTGCATATTTGTAAGTTTGAATCCTTTGAGTGTGTAAAAGTTTTCCGATTGAGACTGTCAATCATGAAAATATGGGTATAGATTTCATTTATGTAAAGTAGATGAGGAAAGATAATACCTTATTTCAGTAGTTTTACTGCCGGCTGGATATAGTAGTTTTGCAAACTTAAGCTTGGTAATATATGTATATATATTCACTTTGGGAAGTTAGCTTTTAGCCTTTCATTCTTAGTGTGTTAATTTGGGTATGAATGTGATTTCTCATGTAACCAATCTGAATGATAATAGAGTGTCCGATGACTTTCCCGGTCATACGTAGTATAGCTATGTTTCGTCACCCCTGGGCCTAGTCGGCTTGGACTGTAGTTAGCAGTTGGGATGTAATATCGTCGGTCCTATATAGATCTATACATGTAGTGGTTTCTTTCCCTCCGGGAAGCTCTGGTTACATGGTCTTTGGACAGTAGGGTGCCGTATAGAGGAACAGTGTGTCACATTCTGGATTAGTGTATTCTCTTATACTATAGTATAATGAACTTTTTAGTATAATGTATAGAGTGTTCTCTTTAACATGTATTAACTCGTAATAGTAGTAATTATAGTGAGCATCGTAGTGATAGGGATAATGAACAGTAGTCTTAACTATACCTATTATAGTTAAATAGAGTGTGGGAGTGCATGCCTTTGATTTACAAAGGTATTGAATTAAGTGAAGACTTTCATATCTAACACACACACACACACACATATATATATATATATATATATATATATATATATATATATATATATGATATATAACTAAGAATTCAACAACAGTCGGACAGATAATAGTATACCCTAAGACCACAATCAAACAAGCACATGAAGTAAGGCGAGCTATCAGTCCTAAGTCCTTCAAGTCTTACTTATATAAATATATTGGTGTAGATATAGTTTTAAAAGAAAATAGGTTTACAGATAATTTGAAAATAGTTTAATAACAGTTTAACATAAAATGCGTTTGATAGTTACTTAAAACAGTTTTGTTGACAAACAATTAAAAGTAAAGAAAATCATTTTTGTTAGCAAGTTATAATTCACATGTGATTGATACTATAACTTCTTGTATTCAACTTGTATTCCCCCTCCATAAAAATATTTAAAAACATTTGAAAGGTTAATTAAGGGGTATGAACTCACCTGTAGCTAGTGGATCGGATGGAAATCTTGGTTGAGTGTTTGGTGTCAAGTGAAGACTTTAACACACTTTATGACCCTAGTAACATATGAAGACATATGTTTACATATAATTAGTGATTAAAACACTAATTTAACACGTATAGACATTCTAATGCGAAGAAAAACGCTTTGGTCAAGTGCTAGGAGGTTATTGGGTTGAAAGGAAAGAGTTTAAGGCCTCATTATGGAGTTTACTCCTTAATTACCCACCTTAGGCGAGTTTGCGGTTGAGGGACCAGTTCCCCAATGAATTTACGGCCGTAAACTCATGGGAGGAGTGTATTTGAGTGCTTAAGGGTCTCTTACATCACTAGGAAGGGTTCTAAGGTTAAATCCATGGCTTGAGAAGTGATTAGGGTCTAAAAGGGGTAGTCCATTGGAGTTTGCGGTCCTTGGACTACTCCTTGGGAGTTTATAGTCGTGAACTCTATGGTTTACGGCCGTAAACCCTTGGACACCTCTTATCCTTCGTTTTTCTGGTCCTAAGCTCAATCCTACAAGTTTCTAAGTTAATGTCAAAGGCTAAATAAGGGGTTTAGGGCTCATTTTGCAACATTTGACGGAGTTTACGGCCTAAGAATGTTCTTGGTTCGTAAAACCTTATTCAAGCCTCCAAACTTGATGTTTAAGGTCCAAGACACTTCAAGGTTAAGTTCTAAGCTAGTCTCTAAGCCTAAGAAAGGGATTTGGGGCATTTTTGGCACCCTTTTAGGGGTTTACGGCCTAAGAGGGTTCTTGGGCCGTAAACTCCTTGTTCTTGACATTCTTGGATGATTTTAATGCTATATTGACATGAAATGAGCTTTAGAACAATCTAGGGTAAGAGAACTTACAGTTTGGGGGCGAAACTTGCTGATTTCTGGAAGAATCGGGCCTTGAAGAGAGAGGGTAGAGAGAGAGAGAGTGACTATTGTGGTAAAAGTTCTAGTTTATGACCACTCAACCCTTATATAGGGTTTGAGTTTGTGGCCAGGTGGGAAGCTACCCAATACCAACGTTAAATGGAGTCTAAAATTTTACCTGTTTAAATGGTCGTAACCCGACTTAGTCGTAAACTAAAAATTTTCTCAATTAAATTCGAGGGTGCCACATATGTTTTTATTTTGTTTCAACACGTATGAAATAAAATAAAAACATTAATTTATTTGCCTAACCCAAATGTTTTAATGAAAATAATAATAACAATTATTTTATTAGCGGAAATGGGTTACAGTGACGGAATAAATTTCAGGTTGTCACATAAGGCAATTGCACTTTCACTATCACAGAAAATTTCCATTGGCTCCTTTATAGCTGGTACAACTCCAAGGTCTCCGATGAAGTTCTTTAGCCATATCGCCTCCTTTGCTGCCTCGCTTGCTGCTATATACTCTGATTTGCAAGTTGAATCAGCCACTCTCTCTTGCTTGGAACTCTTCCAAGTATTTGCTCCTCCGTTTAAGAAAAGACCCAACCTGACTGACATCGGAAATTATCCATTTCAATCGGAAAGCAATCATCACTATACCCTACAACTCTCAAGTCATCACTCCCACCGAGGGTAAGGACCCAATCTTTAGTCCTCCGCAGGTACTTGAGGATATTCTTTACCGCAATCTAGTAAGCCTTGCCAGGGGACCCTGATATCTGTTGACCATGCTCAAGTCAAAGGTTGCATCAGGATGAGTACAAGTCATAGCAAACATGATCGAGCCTACTACAAAAGCATAAGGTACTCGACTCATGCTATCTTAGCCTCAGTACTCGGGCTCTGAGTTTTACTCAGTCTGGAATTACACTGGAAGGGTAACTCTCCTTTCTTGGAGTCCTGCATGCTGAACCCCTTTAGCACCTTATCCAAGTAGGGACTCTGACTAAGTCCAATTAGTCTTTTACTCCAGTCTCTCAGAATCCTTATCTCCAGAATATAGGCAGCTCCTCCTAGGTCTTTCATAGAGAAACACTTCCCAAGCGAGACTTCACTTCCTACAAGGTTGGGATGTCATTTCCTATGAGTAGTATGTCATCCACATACAGTACCAAAAAGCTAACTATACTCCCACTAGCCTTGAAATAGACACAAGATTCATCTTCACTCCTTGAAAAGCGAAATTCTTTTACTTTCTCATCAAAGTAAACATTCCATCTCCGAGGTGCCTGTTTCAATCCATAAATGGATTTCTCAAGCTTACACACTCTATTAGGTTATTTTGTACTAAAAAAACCATCTAGCTGACTCATGTAAACATATTCAGCCAAACTTGCATTAAGGAAGGCGGTTTTGACATCCATTTGTCATATTTCATAATCATGAAATGCAGTGCTGGCTAACAGAAACCTAATGGACTTAATCTTTGCTACTGGTGAAAAGGTCTCATCATAATAAACTCCCGGAGTTTGAGAAAATACCTTTTGCAACCAGTCACACTTTATATGTGTGTACATTATCATCCATGTCGGTCTTCTTCTTGAAGATCCACTTGCACCCAACTGTCTTATGACCTGGTACATTGTGAACCAAGTTCCAAACATGATTGTCATACATGGACTGTATCTCCTTGTCCATTGCCTCTTTCCATTTGGCAGACTCGGGGCCTGCCATGGCTTCCGCATAACTGTTAGGTTCAACAAGAGTTAGCAATGTCTCATCACTGATAAGTGTCTCACCTTCCGTAGTAATATGGAAACCATAATAATGATTAGGTGCATTCTTAAGCCTTCTGGAATGCCTCAGAGGTACAGACTTTTCAATTGGCTCAACAGGAGTTTCCTCCTCAGGTTGAGTGCGAGGGTTTGAAGTTCGTTCACCACTTGACTCTTGAATTTCTTCAAGGTCAATTTGCCTCCAACTGTTTCCTTGGCTTAGGAACTCAAACTCTCTCTCTCTCTCTCTCTCTCTCTCTCTCTCTCAAAAGACGCTCCTCCTTGCTACAAAGACCATATTGTCACTAGTTCTATAGAAGAGGTAACCAAAGGATTTCTGTGGGTAGTCGATTAAAACACACCTCGCACTTCGAGGTTCGAGCTTATCATGAGTCTCGCGTCTCACGAAAGCCTCGCAACCCTAAATCTTGATGTGGTCTAGTTTAGGAACATCACCAGTCCACATCTCATGAGGAGTTTTGGCAACATTCTTTGTAGGGACCAGAATAAGATTGGTAGCAAAGCTCGTCTCATCATGGAACGAACCATTTCCAACAAGGTTCGATTGCGCCTCTCAGCCACACCATTAAGCTGTGGTGTCCTGGGAGGTGTCAATTTTGAGATAATCCCACATTCCTTAAGATAATCGAGGAACTATGTACAAAGATACTCACCACCACGATCGGATCAAAGCATCTTTATGTTCCTGCCCAACTGATTCTCAACTTCCTGTTTAAACTGTTTAACTTTTCAAAAATCTCTGACTTATGCTTGATTAAATAGACATATCCATATCTACTATAATCATCAGTAACAGTCAAATAATAACGATTAGCATCCCTTGTGGATGATTTGAAGGGTCCACACACATCCGTGTGCACTAGATCCAGCAAACCTTCACCCCTAGCACAAGAACCAGTGAAGGGTGACTTTGTCATTTTTCCAAGTAAGCATGATTCACAACTATCATCTGACTTTAGGTCAAATGACTCCAAGAATCCATCCTTTTGGAGTTGGCCTATGCATTTATTACTCACATGTCCAAGACGACAATGCCATAATGATGCTTTATCCAAGTTATAATTATCAGAAGAATCAATACACAACACATTATTTCCTAGATTATCTACAACAGATACAGCTTCATACACACCATCACAAGGTAATGCTTTAAAGTAAAGAACATTATTAAAGAAAGCAATTATTCCACCATTTTCATTATCAAAAGAAAAGGTAAACCCTTCTTTGTACAAAGCATGAAAGGAAATAATATGTCTTGCCATTTCTGGCGAATAACAACATTTATTCAAATCTAAAGTAAACCCATTACTTAGCAACAAAAAATAAACTCCAATCTTGGTGACAGGTGAAGCTTTCCAATTCGCCATGATCAAGTTTGTCTTTCCATGTTCCACATTCTCACTTCTTCTTAGTCCTTACAAATCAGAACATATATGAATACCACAACCTGTGTCAATGACCCAAGTATTAGAATAGGGTGAGTTATTAGATAGAATAGTTTAAATACCTGCATGGTTGGGTTTAACTTTCCCATCCTTCACATCTTGTTGGTACTTTGGACAGTTCCGCTTCCAATGCGACTTTTCATGGAAATAGAAGCATTCAACCTCTTTTGGGTCATAAGGAGTGATGAAACCTTTCTTGGTTCCACTTGAAGAAGAGCCATCAAGGGTCTTAGCCTTGGTACCCTTTGAAGATCTATTCCTCTTCTTCCCTCTACCTTTCTCGATTGCCAAGACAGGGGTGGAGTTTGGAGTAGGAGTAGGAGTGTTAACAATCGACTTACCTTTAAGACCTGTTTCTGCTGTCTTTAAGAGTCCTTGAAGTTTACTGAGTGTGACTTCTACCTTATTCATGTGGTATGTCATGCGGAATTAATCATAGCACGAGGGTAAGGAGTGTAAAATGATATCTATTGCAAGCTCCTCATGGAAGTTCACATTAAGCTTCAGCAAACGGTCCACATACCTTTGAATTTTCTGCATATGGCCTGTGACGGATTCTCCATCCTTCATCCTGGTTGTTATCATGGAGGATATTATTTCATACTGCTCTTGACGAGCACTCTGATGGTATCTTTCCATCAAATCTTGGTGCATCTCAAAAGGGTAGTAGTCCTCATAGGACTTCTTGAGTTCAACTGTCATGGTGGCCATCATGAAGCATGCCACTTTGGTGGCATCTCTTTCATGAGTCCGGAAGTCAGCGATCTCCTGGGGAGTAGCAGTGGACTCATCGATCTCCTTTAGCTCCTTGTCTAGGACATATTCCTTGTCCTCATAACGAGTCACCATCCTGATGTTCCGGATCCAATCCATAAAGTTGGAACCATCGAAGATGACCCTCCCACATAGGTTCATGAGGGAGAAGGAGTCAATAGGGTTTGAGCCATAAGCAGTGTTATTAGAAGACATCTGAAAAGAAGAGAACAAGTTTAGTTTAGATATAAAGAAAGTCCTTAACAAAACACCCAAATATTATATTAAGGCTAGGATCCAATCACAATATATCATAACTTATAAGAGGTATGCCGTAATCTAAGCTATAACATATTTGAAAGGCAAGTGAATGACGATTCACCAATTTCCACCATGAAAAACGAAATATAAATATGAGGTTTTTAATTGGTTCTTAGAAATTCCTAGATTTTTTTGAGATTCAATGAACTTTTCAAAGGCATGTTTCAATCTCTAGTGTGCCTTCCAAGTTTTGTGACTGGGATACCGACGATTACAAAAAGAGGTGTGAAGTAACCATGCAAATCACTTGGTACCCTTAAAGTTTATCACTCAATGAATGTGCTGTTTAACCACACGCGCTCCACCGATACTATGATAATCTTTAAGTCACCTTTTACCTACCTTGTTAAGGCCAAGTTAGTGTGTCGGTTAACCACACACGCTCCATCAACGAATTAAACAAAGTGTGAAGTGTAATTTCATGGATTAGCACCTTATTCACATTTTCCTAAAGTAACTATGATTGGGAATTTAATAAAACATTTAGTTACTTTATCATATTCATCATACATTTAATGAGAATTTATAAGTCCTTGTCCTACCCGTTCGGCTAAAGACCCTCCACCGATCAAGGAAGTGGTGGGTGAGAGTGGACACCCATTAAGTTGCCATTTTATAGGCAGCAACCTTATACCCCCCTTATAGATCGGCTTCGTGAATGAGGCCTACTAATGGTAAGATGACTTGCTCTTATACATACATATATACATACATACATATATATACATATATATATATATATATATATATATATATATATATATATATATATATATAAACTTATAATATTATAAAGTATAAGGGTTGATTTTTAACTTTTAAAAATCTAGGAGTTGGAACTAAAGTTTATTAAGTGACTTTACATGTTCCAAAACTTGAGGGCATGTTTTGTAATATTACAAAACTTTTCACATTGATAACTTATGAGATATTAAAATGAAGAGTCTTCATTTTATAACTTATGTGTTCTTTTAATGGTTTTTAAAACAAATAGACTTTTGGTTATCCATAAGTTGAGGACAAGTTATGGACTCCATTAAAAGACATAAATATCATGAATTAAGCATTTAAACAAGTAATTCCTATGATCTATCAGAAACACATAAGAACATGAATATTTATATCAAAGTTTCCAGAACATATGAGCACATATAATCATGAAAATTTGATATTAGCCATTGTAAATGGATTAGAACAACCATTACACCATCTAAAACAAGTTTTACAACACCTAAACAGTTTAAGGTAATGTTTCTAGTCCATTTCCAGCAGCAAAAATCGAAATTATGCACTCTACCTGGCCAAATCGTCCAGTGCACGAACTGACTCGCCGAGTTGGTTGCATTTTCACTTGGACTCTTCGAGTCGTACCCATGGACTCGTCGAGTCCCCTGTGCAGGCAGCTCAAATATCGATTTTTTCAGTATTTTGTAGCAAGTATTAACAAACAAGCCTAGGCTCTGATACCACTGATGGGTTATAAGCATTCTAACACCTCTAAGTGTACATGCAAGCTTAGAAAACCTTGGATCTATGTTTGTCTAAAATACATGCAAAATATGATTTCCAAGGTTCATAATCCTATCTAGCATACATGGGGAACTTTTAATCTAAAAGATGGCTAGAATTACATACCTTGTAGTTGATTTGATTCCTTGAAAATCTTGAGATCCTATCACCCCAAGTGTGATGCCTCAAACGCTTCACACAACATCAAATGCTTTGGAATGACTTTGAGGGAATGCAAACACTTGTAAAAATCGTCCTAGCCCTCTTGTAACTTAGTGTAGTCGATTTTGGTGGAGAACATGTTACTTATATAGTGTGTCACATCTAGGGTTACACCATGTAAACCCTAATGTGACATGAATCTTCATTTCCATGACCTATGGGCTTGTAAATCCCATGGAGCATCCTATATGTTTAACCCGACTTGACAATCCATGGAGCCTTTTAGCCCACTATACAAGTTATGGATTATTTACATAATCAACCCATATATTTAATTAGTTATCTTTTGATCACTTAATTAATTCCAAATTAATTCTTGATCAATACTAATTAAATAATACTATTAATATATTAGAACTTAAAATATATTAATAAACCACAAGTATTATTTCTCTCATTTAGTTTATCCAAATTCATGATGCCATGCAACCCAAATGGACCATGTCGGGTCGGGTCAAGTACATACCAGAAATACTTATGGACTTAGACACCTTATCCAGCAGTTTTGGTTATCAACATAGAAAATACGATATTTTGGTTCTAGAATGAACATGTGTTGAACTGGTTAAACACCCACTGATATTGTGTTGTTGGTGTAGCGAGTTCCATACGAAAGAATAAACGTAGTATAACTACACATTTTGGGGGTGCCTGTTCTTCTTGAAGTGGATGTTTTAGATGGACCTGTTGTTGGCACAAGATTTAGCTTTAGGCACATACAACAACATACTTCTATGGACAATGATTTATCAATTCTTATATACTTTGCTTATGAAATGCCACCATCAAATCATTTAAAATGTTACAAGACAAAATAATAAATAATATAAGAATATAAACAAAAGAGTTAATCAAATAAGGAAATATTCTAAAAGCGATATTTGTGTAACTTTTTCAGAAATAAGATAAAGACTCAATTAATCAAATCTTTTGAATTGAAGGGCCATAAATGAACTTCTTTTTCTGAGAAATTTTTCCTCAACATTGTCTACAAAAGAATGAGCAAAGAAGATCAAATATATCGAACTAAAACAAAATGTATAGAACCAAAGAGAGAAAATGCCTTTAATCTTTGAAGTATTGTAGATTGATTCCAAGCTTGATGTTCACAAAGAACAAGAGTAGAATAGAAACTAGTCTTTTTAACCAACGACTTAAAAGGATTCAATCTTGGTAACCTCTGATTTATTAGAGTCACCAAGAGAAAAATCGAAGGTTCCATTCGTTCTGATCCGTAATAGAAGCGATAACGAGCGCTTACTTGTTGAAGAGCTATCTTCCAATCTCATTTAAGTCCTTTGCCATGCCTCCCTCATCATCGTATCACCCAGAGACAAACCCTAATTGAGTTATCTTCCATTGGGAGAGTGTGTAAGGCTAGGAGTGTGTGTTTTGGTGTATTCCTTGAAGAGAAATGAAAAGTAAAGGGCTTGGAAGAAGACGGAGTCTTTAGATCCAGCATCCATTCAGTTGTAGCAGTTATTTGAAGGTAAAAAGCTATTACGCTGATCACTTTTTTGTTAGATCTCTCCATTAGAGAGTTTATAGCCATTTCTAGCTTCAGCTCGGGACACCTCTGAAGCTATGACTTCAGCTCGGGACACTACTAGGCCCTTTAAGCCTAAGGACTCTAGCTTTATCAAGCTTTAGCCAATCTTCATGCCTTAAACCCCTTGTTGAGCCTTGTTTTGGCAATGTTAGCTCCTAAATGTCGTGCATGGACGTAAAGCTTGCAGCTTGATGTGGTATCTCAGCCCTAGAAGGCTAGATATAGAGTTTGGGGCCTTAGTCTCACTTAAAAGCATGAAGATTAAGAGAAAGGGCTAAAGGAACTCGACGAGTTGGTTAGCTAACTAGACGAGTTCGTTAGGGTTTTCCCCGATATTCTGGACATGGTACAAACTCGACGAGTTGGTGAGACAACCCAGCGAGTTGACTCGATTTTTCCCGATTTTTTTAGAATAGAAGGAAATCGATTAGTCGCATAGATGCACTCGGTGAGTTGAGTCAACATGGACTGCAGACTTGAGTGTTGACTTCCATTGACTTTTTTTAGGGTTTGGTCAAGTTGTGAACTTTTGAGACCATGGAGGGGTAAAATGGTCTTTCACCCTTTCTAAGATTTAGTAAAGGAGTTAGATTAACACCTTTGGTGTTGTTAATATAAATTGTTAATTAGAGATGATTGTGATATATGTAGGCGAAGTCCAGACCGAATGTTGAGTGCGAGACATTCTTGCTTTACTTATGAAGTGATTCGTCTCACTATATTTACCTTAGTGGGAATCATTGTGCGATCGGAGTGTCTTATTTGTGATATCAACTGAAGGGTCTTATGTGCTTATATTGCTTTACGTTTATATTATTTTGTGCATTTATTGAGATAGGACCAGAGGGTCCAAACCGAGTCACGAGAATGGAGGGTCTTCAAAGACACATAGAATTGGAGGGTCCAACCCGAGCCGTGAGACCGGAGGGTCTTCACTGACATACACAACTGGAGGGTCCTTATCGAGATATAGGCATGAGAGGCTAATTATTTGTGTGTGGTATTTTGGGGTACTCACTAAGCTTTGTGCTTACAGTATTGTGTGAAATGTATTTCAGGTACATCTCAGGATCGGGGGAAGGTGCCGGCTTGGTAGTCCACACTAGCTAGTTGATTTGTTTTTTTGAGGATTCTAGGATATTTGACAAAAACTTTTATGTCTTGTGGTTGAAACAATTGATAAATTGAGTATGAGAAATGTTAAGCTCTGTTTTGTGTGGATTTAAAAATGAAAATTTTATTTGAAAATTTAGAGTGTTACAACCCTGATCAGAGTCATCTAATTCGCTGATAAAATTCATTGCCTCCTTCCACGAAACCAAAGCAATAGACATTTCTTTGATTGACTTCCTCATGATTTTTTACGAAGAGCTTTGGTTTCTTTGTAATTTCTTAGATTTCCAAACAGGAATTTGAGATCCATAAGATTAATCTTCTTACTGTTTTTAAGAACATCAACATGATGTTCCCAACTTTTTCCAAGGGAATCCAGAAACTTCATAACCAAGTAAGAAGATTGGTTCACAATTCCTATCATGCGCATACCATTTACCAAAAAGCTAAACCTGTTAGAGGTTTAGGTAAGAGATTCATCTTGTTGACCAAAGAAATGCTCGTATCTTCAATTGAAATTGTTGATGCTTATGGCTTGAACTTCTACAGTCCTTTCATAAGGCATTGCCAGTATCTCCATCATATCTTTAACATATTCTGCAGTTCTGAACTAAATGGTACACACGGTAGATAAGGGAGTTTCCTATGGCTTCCCTAGCTTTCACATCCAAACTAATAAGTTTCTTTTCATGATCTTCATAACTATTCTCTGTATTTTCCTTCAACGGGCCAACGAGAGACTTGTTAACCATAGCTTAATAGATAGGAACGTGTCGACAATTCTCAAAAATCTTAAGCATCTCATAGTCCATGGTTTCGAAAATAACCATAGCCTTAGATTTCCATATGTTGAAGTTGTGCGCATCGAAAGGAGGAATCTGGTTGAGAACAAAAGATTTGGGATTATAGGAGGTCGACATGATAAATTGAGTGTATCAAAACCCGCTCTGAAACCAAATGAATGTTTGTATCATTCGGATGCACTTCAAGTATAATTAAAAACGAACAAACTAACTAAGCCAAATAAAGAGCATAAAAAGTAAAGAGCACAAATTAATTAGAAAGATGTCTTTAACCACGAAAGTGGTCGTTCTCACCAAGAGAACGAATGTCACAAAGATGGTCACTAAGACGTTAACATTAGGGTTTCACTCTAACGTTGATTATATACTAAACTATACTAGTATATCCCTTCAATCAAGGGATTTTATCTAATCTGTAATACGAATTGATCCTTAACACCGAGATATCAGACCTGCTATATATTCTATACGTATCAATATAACTGCCTAATATACAAAGATTACATAAGATCACTATCTAGACGTTCACGTTAATAAGGTCTTGAGGTGCTGGCGGTAATGCTGATGTTGGAGTTGGCGCTAACGATCAGTATGTAAGGTGTTTGACTCTTCAGGTGATAAGATGTGACCTTATAATGATTATGTGGTAATGATAGTATTGGTTTGATGTACTTTAGGTTGGATAGCTTGAGAACTCTTAGTATAATGCCTTATTGTTATGTTCTTATTTGATTCTACGCTTTCTAGTGGATCATCTTTTCAACCGTCTATCTAATTTATGACTCCATATGACTTTATGTAATGTACGAAACACCAGGATTTGGCCCCTAGCAATTAAATGAAAGATCATGGGAGGACCATGTTAGTAAGACCATGGAAGGACCTTGGCAATCGTAAGTAAGACTGTGGGAGGACCACAAAATTCACACATTCTATACTAATATATATGTTGTATGTATGTTGATAGGTCGGCAATATCGCAAAGGACTTTATTTGGATGCATTATATGTATGGTGGAATATATGGCATACTGGGGAACTCACTAAGCTCTATGCTTACGGTGATAGATTAAACATTTTGCGAGTCATTCGTGAGAAGAGTCCGACGGAACTGTACACAAGCATTAAAGATATTTGCTTCCGCGGTTTTGTAAATTTAACTCTGATAATGTATTGTTCCTGTAACATCCTGATTCGGATGGTCCATGATTAGGGTTCGTGGGCCACGAGCCGGGCATGAGGAAGTCTTGGGTTGTGGCGAGTTTCTGGAATCGTAAAGCATCTCATCACCTTTCCGTAGGTATGAGGATCTTTGGAATCAGAGTTATATCAAAGAAGCTATGGAAGTTTGAAGATTTGGCAAGATGAGTCCCTAAAATGGAGAAGTGTGGCAGCGAAGTACGTTGGGCGTATGTATGCGTACGCTTAGTGTACAAACGTGTGTGTTTCTTAAGCAAGAGCCACCTAGTACGCTAGGCGTATTAGGCATAGAAGGAAACCCTAATTAAGTGAAGTGTCCCTATAAAAAGAAAGAGATGGTCTCATTTGTGGCCACCTTCCTTAGTTATTAAACCCTCTCAAACCCTAATATCCGTTCTTGAAGCTTGTGGTGGCCATGATGAGCTTGTTTGTGTTATTGTAGACTTTTAAGAGTTAAGAAGGATCATGGAAGGGATTGAAGTTGAAGAGCAGGGAGTGGATCTGAGCTTTCTTGGGACTAGAGCACCATTTGAAGGTATAAATCTCCAAGCTTTCCCTCTCTTTTTGTTTTGTGCATATTAGGGTCCATTTTAGGGTTACTGGTCCCAAGCTTGAGGCTTTATGAGTTGATGCACTCTAGAGCTTAATAACCTATCCTTTTAAGTGTTTCTAGTGGTGGAGAACCATAAAAATAAGGTCTTGATCGTGTGAATCTACCCATGCATGAGTTATGAGCATTTTGGGTTAAGAAAGTAAGAGTTTTTTTGTGTTGTGACCTTATCGGACATGTAAAGTCTTAAAGTCGATAACTTTATAGAGTAGGAGATGTTAAGAAGTCCAGATCCAAGAGATGAGTTAAGGTCTTTACGGGTTAAGACCCAGAAATTGATTTAAGCAAAACTGAGAGTACGCCCAACGTAATCCTAGTAAGCCCCGCGTATTTGGGTAAGGTCCCCAATCAGAATTGTGCATACTTGAGCACGTTGACCGTACCAACGGAGGTACGCCCCGTGTAACCCCTCTGTGGGCTTTTGGGCTAAGTGATGTTTTAGGCCTTGAGTGTTGGGCCTGGAGTTTGGGCTTCGTGCATAGAGTCTTGGACCAACGAAGTATATATATATATATATATATATATATATATATATATATATATATATATATATATATATATATATATATATATATATATATATATATATATATATATATATATGAGCTTTGATGGGCCCAAAGGGCTTAGGGTATTAATGGGATGTTAAGTGGTCTATCTTTAGACCCAATGAGTGAGAGGTTGGACTTAGCTCCTAATTGAGATTTATTGTGGGTTTGGCACAGAGTTATAGTCCAGTACGTAGCAGCAGTGATTATAGGAGTTGTTCTTCATCCGAGGTTAGTCTTCTCACTATACTTTACCTAGAGTCGTAATTAGAGTTATTTGATAGAGCATTTTGTATGTTATTTATATCATGTGATACACTACATTATTTCTATGTGATTTATCTTGTGTATGTTCCAGAGTTTACAGAGTTAGAACCGGAAGGTTCATAGAGTTAGCACCAGAGGGTCCACAGAGTTAGGACCAGAGGGTCCACAGAGTTATAGCCTCAAGTGGCTAATATGTGTTATATGTCGTATTTTGGGGAACTCACTACGCTTCGTGCCTACTGTGTTATGTGTTATGTGTCTCAGGTTTTCTTATTTGGATCGCGGGACGGCACTAGCTTGATTGTACACACCAGAGAAAGAGTTAAGAGGATCCTGGATTATCATTTTATTAACCATGGAGCTATGTTTTTGTAATTTAATAATGATTTTTTGTGAAATATGTACTAAGAATTATAAATTTTCAAAAGAAAAATTGTTTTGAAATTTACGGTGTTACAAGTTGGTATCAGAGCCTTGGTTTGAGGGATTTGGATGCACCTTCGGGTATATATGGACTTAAACTGAGGAATGGAGGAAAATTTTCAAAATAAATGATTTTTCTAAAAATGAGCAAGAGTTTCCAAAAGAAAACAAGAAAGAGCAGTGTGTACAATCAGCTAAAGCCTGAACGGTGATTTCCCAAAATACCCTTACCTTATGTTTTATGAGATATTATGCATGCTAGAGATAGGCTAGGTATTTCATATATTAGGACTAGAGTGGCATGATTTGTGATGCCTTAGCCTAGGAGTTGTTGTTATCTGTGATGCGCTTTTGAGTATGTGTTGAGTAAGAGTATCCAGCGGGAATCCTTGTAAAGAGGGATTTGAGTAGAGGAGTAATCTAGGAGAGATACCTTGATGAGCATTGGTGGAACTTACCGAGAGAGTAGCTAGATACCGTGGGAGGTAGAGTCGTAGAGTTCGGTGATATCTTTTGAGTATGAGTAGAGCTAGTGGAGTTATCACCTAGAGCGGGTTATATGTGGTTATTCGACGCCCGAATGTTGCTTGCTTCGTGCTTTGTGGAACTCCCAATGATAGGAGTCAGCTACCAAGTGAATGTGACGATATTCAGGGGGTAGATGACGTGCATCATAAGGAGTTTCTCAGCAGCTGATGGCAGAGAAATGTGAGAACCTAGGAAGAGCCAAGGAAGTGGCCTTAGTCAGGTGAGTACGCTGACAGAGTAGAGCATTTTGCTGGGGAGCAAGCATGCGTGTTGAGATTGGTGAAGAGGGGGTTGAGCAGCTACTTAGGGGATCTAGAGTGGTCCGTGTAGAGAGTATCGGTAGATGTGGTAGGTAGTATGGGCCCGTACTACAAAAAGGAAAGGACCCATACTCGATGCAGGGAGTATCCTAGAGGTTCTAAGTGGCAGATCGAGAGGTGATGTCATGGTTCGAGTACCATGATTAGTAGCAGATCGAGAGGTGATGCCATGGTTCCAGTACCATGATTAGTAGCAGATCGAGAGTTGATGTCATGGTTCGAGTACCATGATTAGTAGCAGATCGAGGGGTGATGTCATGGTTCGAGTACCATGAATAGTAGAAGATCGAGAGGTGATGTCATGGTTCGAGTACCATGATTAGTAGCAGATCGAGAGGTGATGTTATGGTTTGAGTACCATGATTAGTAGCAGATCGAGGGGTGGTGGCATGCTTCGAGTACCATGATTGGAAGCAGATCAAGAGGTAATGCCATGCTTCGAGTACCATGATTGGTGGCGGATTGACAGGAAACATCGTGGTTCGAGTACCATGATATGTGGCGGTTAGTGCTTTTGGTTTTTACCGATTATTCCGCAGTGATTATCTAGACCAAGGTCGGATGTGAAAGAGTATTGGTCCAGAAGGCCAAGATGAACGAGTTTTAGTGGAGCATCCCTTGATAGGGAAATCGGGTTAGCTCCGAGGGATTGCTGGTGATATGCCAGAACAGTCGCAAGACTCAGAATTGAGCAGGGACGGTGCGTTATGGAAGAGTACGGTCTAAACTGGGCAGTCGGCCGATAGTAGAGACGTCACCTTTGTGACCCGAGTAGTGTTATCTTCATTCCTAAGGGATACGTATGAGGTGTTGACATTTCGGTTTCTGAGTTGGAAGTGAGCCTTGTGGGATCGCACTGATGGTGATCTTCAATCAGAGTATCTGGCAGTAGGTCTGCCGCGAGGGAATGATATAGCTTGAGCAGGTTGTCATTGGGGACTGCGACGGTCAAGGACCAAGATACACCCTATTGGAGTATAGTAGCGCATGTGATAGCTACAGCGTTGGACGATCAGGAGGAGTATATCAGGAGGGTGACTCTTATTGTCTTCGATATGTATAGACAGTGGAAATGTGGTTTCTGCTCTTATGATAAGGGACGTGTCGGAGCGTGGGACGAGGAATCGAGGATGAGGAGTATGATAGTTCATTATTTCCAAATTAGGAGTCAGGGTTAATACTGGACACTTGGAAGGTCCAGTGAGGGTATGATTTGAGATTCTGAATGACTAGAGGCGGTCATGATGGTAAGTTCTGAGGATTTGCTATGAGATTTGGGTATTTGGAGTTGTTCGATCTCTGCCGAGGAGATCATCGAGCGTTGCGTAGCACCTTGCGAGATTGGGTGCGATGTTGCTAGTGGAGACAGTCCGAGGGATAGAGTGTTAGTGCACCAATCGGTGATGGTTTGAACCCTAAGTGGGGGAGGACCGGGTCTTTTGGTTGAGAGGATCAGAGAACTGTCCAAGAATGGTTAGAGATCTGGATAGAGAGGCCTACGGTGCGGATTTATGGGACCAGGGTTATTGTTGGTCAAGGAGAGTTTGACAACCCAAAATTTCTATTTTGTACAAACAATATCAAGTCAATAGATGTTAGAACAGTTGCAGTGAATTTTCAGACTTTTGGTATAAGTTTGAGTATTTCAAGAATTACACTTAAAGAGATATCAGGAGAGAGGATGCACTAGGGTTTTGTGCAACTCTGTTATTCCAAAACTTCATGATATTAGAGCTCACTGCCTGAATAAAATATTTTTTGCCAAAAACCTCAGGGGTATATATATGATTCTTAGCCATATTTATTCATTTGTTCCATTTCCAACTAGAGAAAAGCCAAATTCTCTCTCACGGATCTTCGGCCTTTCGTCCCAAAACGTGAGTACTTCTATCTAGGTGTATTATAGAGCTTATTATGTGTCTAATAACCTAGAAATCATATGAAAACAACAAGATCAAAGAGTTTACGACCCAAGAACATCTTGGACCGTAAACCCTTCTTTAAGGGCCAAATGAGTGCCCTAGTCCCTTCCTTACCTTGTGAAACTAGCCTAGACTCGTACCCTAATGTGTGTAGGGCTTGAAAACACCAAAAACACCATACCCATGAGAGATTACAGTCGTCATCTCTAAGGGATTTGGTTCTAGGGCCGTGAACTCCTCAAAGGAGTTGAAAGGTGTCCTAATCTCTTCCAAGGACTAAACCATCAAGTAGAAATGCTTCTAAAGAACATGTAAGGCTTCAAAACATCAAATGAACAAGGCCTTAAGAGATTATGGCCATAAACTCAAGGGTTTACAACCGTAAATTCCTTGTATGATTGTTCTTGGAGAGTAAACTCAAGAATGGGGTCCTTTGTAACCCTAAACCCACTAGCCTTGTCCTACAACAACTTTGATGCAATCCTTAGGGATTATAGCACTTATATAAGGTGTTTAGCATGTTATAGGATGTCTTAACAGTTTTAATTAGTAGTTTAAGACTAATTGGGTACATATATGTGTGATTATATGTTAACTAGGATCTTTGGGTGTGTACAAGTTTTCACTTGACACTTAGCAATCCTACATCGTACAGTTCATCCAAACCACCCTATAAAGGTGAGTTCATACCCCTTAATCAATGTTTTTAAATGATTTTAAATGCTTTAATGGGGGGATACAAGTAGAACACAACATGTTAATGAATCAATCACATGTGATTTATAACTGTGTTTTCATCCAGCTGATTTCACATACTTCAAAATGTGATGCATGAAATGTTTTTATATCTTAAAAATACTTTGTTATCAAATGTATTACTTTTGAAATGGTTATTAAAATGACATCAAGTCATTGTTATTTATTGTTCAAAACTCTTAAATTTCATACAAAACCATTTTCATCTTCTTGATGAAAACTATATCTATACACTTATGTTCTTATATATGTATTGATATGATAGCTTTCATCCTTCACTCAGTTCCCACACTCTTGGGTAGCAAGGGTGTATAAACCTTCTTGGAAAATCAATTACCTTCCAATTAACTATGATAGGGATAGTTAGGAGATACAAAACATTATTCCTATTACAAGGAATTACACCAGAGTCAGTTCATTCATGAGTCTATACTATACATTACGTGCTACCTGAATACGTCTACATCAATATGCTTAAATGAATACATTTACATAGATACATTTACATGTATACACTTACATGGATACTTGTACCTAGATTCTATATGATGAGTTACTAGTACATACCATACATGTAAACTTGTTCTGCCCATCCTGGTGCTAAAGGATAACTATACGGGACTAACCATTCCGACACCTACCTGTTAGCAACAGAGGTAATGAACATCTACGGATGCCTATGGTTGATACTTATATTAGGGGTACCTTTACGGGACTAACCATTCCTTAAACCTGTTGCTAGCTATAGAGGAAAATGAACAATCTACGGATGTTCAAGGTTATACATTTCGGCAGTCGCGATGTCGAGTTGATCCTAAACAAAAGGATAACACTTACATGGCTATATTTTTCCTATTACTTTATTTTGTGATATATTCACATAAACGATGAGGTAGAATAGTTACTGTTAGTAGTAGTCATACAGAGGAAAAACTATCTTGTTATAGCAAAACATACAGGTCTTGGTAGAAGATTACTTTCAAACATTCGGGTCTTGGTAGAAGGCTACCCTTATACTAGTAGGAAATATGGTATTTTCTAGGGTTTTCATACCTATATCAAATGTTTCATTCAAATATTTACATGGCATTCATAACAGCTTTCCAAAACATGACAATGACACTTAAATACTTATGAATTCACCAACTTTATGCTGATACTCTCTTTCAAAATAACTTGTATTCTCAGGTCACCAGTAGACAGGTACGATGGCCAGGTTTTGAGAAGACGAAGCACAGACAGGACTCGTCTTTTATTTTGATTACATATTTTGGTGTTTTATTACAATGAAAGAACACTCATGTATTAAAACTTTACTTTTAATGCAATCGATGATGTTGTTGTTTGTTTACTACTTTACACTGTTACGATACTTCACATGACGTCCTCCACCCCGGAACGTTTCCGCCGTTCTTGGTTTTGGGGTATGACAGATTGGTATCAGAGCATTGTTTATAGTGAATATAGTATATTAACCCATAAAAAGATATACTAACTATAAATACATTGGGATTAAAACACTCTGTCTAAGAGTTTATACTTTTAAATACTAAAATATTTAAGTAAGTATACGTGCCTGCATTCATACTAAAATCGGTGTCACAACGACAAGAGCAAAAGTATTACGATTGTTGAATATCACAAGTAAGCCTGGGGATTTATGGTCATTCTTGGGAGTGGCATAGCCTGATCAACTATGCTGGTCCAAGGAGTGATTAGCACATGCCTAAGAATGGTTGTGATGTGGCAACAAGTCTAAAAATTTACCAACACAACCATAAAGAAATACCATAGGGGTATTTAATCTTACTGTAATTATCTTAGTTAGTTCGTCTATCTAGTTATTTCTTATATCCCTTTTCTCGTTTAGATTTTAATGGATGGATTTCACCATGGCGACCTGTACTTCCCAAACCAAGGCAAAGTTGGATGGCTAGAGGAAGAACCAGAAGGTGATCACCCAATCCCTTTGGATGATCACCATGCTGAGGGTTTTTCTGATGGTTCTGACTCAGAGCCAGAAGTCAACAACCTACCGCCGGTAGGTCAAGCCCCTAACAACAACCCTCACCCAGCATTTCCAGGACCCACACCCTTGTGGGCAACCAACCTGAACCGCTGGAGCGACGAGCAGGGTCAAACCTTACCTTACTTTGGGGACCGAAGCTTTTATAACCTCAGCGAAGGTGGCTCTGCTAATCGAGCTCTGCCCGTCATGGTTCACAGAATAGCTCGTCATGCTGAGCAGTGTCGAGCAGCCATCAATCGAGTCATGGAAATTGATGCCAACTCTGGTGTTAACACAGTCCGCATTCGCCAACTAGAGTCTACTCATGAAAGGAATCTGGTCCGCAATGCAGCTCTGCAGAAAGAACTCACTCTAGCAGTTCTCGTTGCCAATAGAATCTCATCGACTCATCTTTTGGATATAACCTAGTTTATGTAAAAACTTTGGTCTAATTTCCTATCCTTGTAAATCATAGACCCGTTAGGTCTTGATGTATTCATAGTTATGTCAAAATTTTCCTATCTCGGTTGATGTAAGGCCTACTTCTAGGCCACTTTTCCCAAACTTGTTACATCTGTAATCCCAGTATTATTGACAGATATCTAATCATATGGAAATTATTATCCAAATGTTTTCATCGTCATTTAAATCATACTATTCATTGTGTTGTTGGACTATGGAGAGTTAGTCCATGAGTCACTCTCATTATTCATTTATTCTTATCCATGTCGTCATCTGTTTAAACGTTTAGTTAAAAGATGCCGTCACATAGGAATCCCAGGCGTAACCCAAGTAACGAAATGCCAATACCACCACCTCCTCAACCTCCTCCACCACCTCAACCTCCTCAACCACCTTCTCCTTTCGATTCCACTATGTTCCAGGCAGCCTTCACAGCAGCCATAGTAGCTGTTGTGTCAGCCATCAATGCTCATGTCCCTAGTGCATCGGGAATAGGAGCACTTCCCTCCAACCCCAGCGAAAGCCATGCACATCCTCGGGAATGCACCTACAAGGATTTCACGAATGCCAAACCCCGAAACTTCAATGGAACTGGTGGGGTTATGGTCCTAAGGCAATGGATTGAAAAGAAGGAAGCGGTCTTTGAAATCTACGCCTGCCCGGAGGGCAACAAGGTCAAGTTTGCCACTTGTACCTTCTCTGACAGGGCACTAACGTGGTGGAATGGCCATGTTAAGTCTCTGACTATAGTGGTGGCAAATTCCATCAGCTGGGAAAACTTGAAAGCCATGTTGATGAGAGAGTACTGTCCTCGAGGGGAATTACAAAAACTCGAACAGGAACTCTAGGGTCTACAAATGGTTTCATCCGACATATCAACGTATATGAATAGCTTCTGTGATCTAGAAATTCTATGCCCTGATTGATGGGTTTTGAGCATTCTAACACTTCCTAAGTGTACATGCGACCCTAATAACCTTGGATCTATGTTTGTCTAATTATCATGCAAAGTTGAATTTCCAAGGTTATATTCCTATCTAGCATACATGGGGAACAATTTTAACTTGAATGAAAGATATAATAACTTACCTTGTTGTTGCTTATGTTCCTAGAAACCTTGTGAGCCTAGCACCCCAGGTGTGATGCCTCAAATGCTTCACACAACACCAAATGCTCTTGGAAAGACTTTTGAGTGAATACACACTTCTTAAAATCGGCCAAGCCCTCTAGTTTCTTATGTGTAACCGATTTTGTGGAGAATGGGATTCTTATATAGTGTTGACACATCTAGGGTTACACCATGTAAACCCTAATGTGTCATGACTCTTCATTTCCATGACCCATGGGTTTGTAACTCCCATGGAGCATCCTATGGGTGGAACCCAACTTGATAATCCATGGAGCCTCTTAGCCCACTATACAAGATATGAATGATTTACATAATCAACCCATATATTTAATTAGTTATCCTTTGATCACTTAATTAATTATAAATTAATTGTTGATCAAACTAATCAAATAATATTATTAATATATTAGAACTTATAATATATTAATAATCTCCAAGTGTTATTACTCTCATTTAGTCTATCCAATTGCATGGTGCCATGCAACCCAAATGGACCATGCCGGGTCGGGTCAAGTACTGACCCGAAATAGTTATGGACTTAGACACCTTATCCAACAGTCTCCCACTTGGATAAGTCTAATAACTATAACTCCAGTACTTCAGGAACCGACCGGCAATCGTAGCTCTTTCAAAGTCTCTCGGAACTGAGAAGATGATTGTATGCCATTTAAGATAAGGGATCATATAATCCTCCGTTCTAGATATCAACCGGACAAATACATAGAACAATGTCTTACTTATTGTCCAGCAGTTTGTTTCTCGATTTCCGATTTGTTTGACAGAGAACTTAATTGAACACATCAACTTAGTTCTGACCGGGCCCGGTACATAGGTCAAAACAAAATCATCGAGGGGCCCAGATATCAGCTTCTAATCCAAGAAGGAACAGATAAACTTCGACTCATATGTTTGTTCTACCACTCATTGAATTACACACAAAAGCACGTTTTATAACATCGAGTTACCAATGCGTTTTCGTACAATCAATGCATAACCAACTTGTAAGTAACAAATCATATCTCTAGGTTTGAAGACTTATATGATATTACCGTCTCACGATCACTCGACATAGAATTCCATGAAGTGATTCCAGTAAGCGTGGGTTGAGTCCAATGCTCAGAGCTTATGAGCACTCATGATTGTTGTAGCCTTGTCCAACACCTTAGACCTTTGCAACCAATCATGACAGTCTTGATTCATACCTACTTCCGACATATGACCGACTGTGAAGGTTTGAATAATATGTTATACCAAACAAAATTATTTTGGAAGTCAAAACATGCAAAAGAAATATAGTAAACGGTCGACAAGAGATAGCAACACTTTACTCATAAATAAAACACCTTTTATTCATCATCTAATGTCAATTACACTTTACAAATTTCTTGGTTATCTAACTACTAAATCTCATATCATCCTTCAGCCCTATGCTCCGAGCATGCTGGAGATGCTTAACCCGAGTCAGTCCCTTTGTGAGGGGATCTGCTGGGTTCTCATCCGATGATACCCTCTTTGCCACGAGGAGTCTTTCTTCTATTCAATGTCTGATAAAATGGTATTTTTTGTCGATGTGTCTGGATCTCCCGTGATCCCTTGGTTCCTTGGCTAAGGCAACAGCACTTTCACTGTCATAGAAAATTTCCATTGGCTCTTTAATAGCTGGTACAACTCCAAGGTCTCCAATGAAGTTCTTCAGCCATATCGCCTCCTTTGCCGCCTCGCTAGCTGCAATATACTCTGATTCACAAGTTGAATCAGCCACTGTCTCTTGCTTGGAACTCTTCCAAGAAATTGCTCCTCCATTTAGGGTAAAGACCCAGCCCGACTGAGAGCGGAAATTATCCCTATCAGTCTGGAAGCTAGCATCACTATACCCTACAACTCTCAAGTCATCACTCCCACCGAGGGTAAGGAGCCAGTCCTTAGTCCTCTGCAGGTACTTGAGGATATTCTTTACCGCAGTCCAATGTGCCTTGCCAGGATTCGCCTGATACTTGCTAACCATGCTCAGGGCAAAGGCTACATCAGGTCGAGTACACGTCATAAGGTATTCGACTTATTTCTGCTATCTCAGCCTTAGTGCTAGGGCTTTGTGTCTTACTCAATCTGGTGTTACTCTGGATGGGTAACTCTCCTTTCTTGGAGTCCTGCATGTTGAATCTCTTCAGCACCTTATCCAAGTAGGTACTCTAACTAAGTCCAATTAGTCTTTTACTCCGATCTCTCAAGATCCTTATCCCTAGAATATAGGTAGCTTCTCCTAGGTCCTTCATAGAGAAACACTTCCCAAGCCAGGACTTAACTTCCTGCAGAGTTGGGATGTCATTTCCTATGAGTAGTATGTCATCCACATACAACACCAAAAAACTAACTATACTCCCACTAGCCTTGACATACACGCAAGACTCATCTTCACTCCTAGAAAAGCCAAATTCCTTGACCTTTTCATCAAAGCAAAGATTCCATCTGCGAGGTGCTTGCTTCAATCCATAAATGTATTTCTCAAGCTTACACACTTTATTAGGGTACTCGTTGCTGACAAAACCATCTGGCTGACTCATGTAAACATCTTCAGCCAACTTTCCATTAAGGAAAGCGGTTTTGACATCCATTTGCCATATTTCATAGTCATGAAATGCAGCTATTGCTAATAGAACCCGAATAGACTTAATTTTGGCTACTGAGAAAAGGTCTCATCATAGTCCACTCCAGGAATTTGAGAGAAACCCTTTGCAACCAGTCTAGCCTTATAAGTGTGTACTTTACCATCCATGTCGGTCTTCTTCTTGAAGACCCATTTGCACCCTACTGTCTTACGACCTGGTACATTCTCAACCAAGTTCCAAACTTGATTATCATACATGGACTGTATTTCACTGTCCATTGCCTCTTTCCACTTGGCTGACTCAGGGCCTGCCATGGCTTCCGCGTAACTGCTAGGTTCATCCAGACCTATCAGTGTCCCATCACTGATAAGTGTATCCCCTTTTGCAGTAATATGGAATCCATAGTAATGCTCAGGAGCATTTCTAACCCTTGTGGACCGCCTCAGAGGTACAGACTTGTCAATTGGCTCAACAGGAGTTTCCTCCTCAAGTTGAGTGCTAGGGTTTGAAGTTCCTTCACCGCTTGACTCTTGAATTTCTTCAAGATCAACTTGCCTCCCACTGTTTCCTTGGCTTATGAACTCTGTCTCTCTAAAGAAAGCCCTCCTAGCTACAAAGACCACATTTTCACTAGGTCTGTAGAAGAGGTAACCAAAGGATTGCTGTGGGTAGCCGATGAAAATACACCTCTCGCTTCAGGGTTCGAGCTTATCATGAGTCTGGCGTCTCACGAAAGCCTCGCATCCCCAAATCTTGATGTGGTCTAGTTTGGGTACTTTACCAGTCCACATCTCGTGAAGAGTTTTGGCAACTTTCTTTGTAGGGACTAGATTAAGGATATGGGCGGCAGTCTCTAAGTCATACCCCTAGAATGAGATTGGTAGCGAAGCTCGACTCATCATGGAACGAACCTTATCCAACCAGGTTCGTTTACGCCTCTCAGCCACACCATTCAACTGTGGTGTCCTGGGAGGTGTCAATTGTGAGACTATCCCACATTCCCTTAGATAGTCAAGGAACTCTGAACTAAGATACTCACCACCACGATCGGATCGAAGCATCTTAATGTTCCTGCCCAATTGATTCTCGACTTCCTGTTTAAATTCCTTAAACCTTTAGAAAGTCTCTGACTTATGCTTGATCAAGTAGACATATCCATATCTACTGTAATCATCAGTAAAAGTCAAATAATAACGATTAGCATCCCTTGTGGCATGTTTGAATGGTCCACACACATCCGTGTGTACAAGGTCCAACAAACCTTCACCCCTCTCATACGAGCCTGTGAAGGCTAACTTTGTCATTTTTCCAAGTAAGCATGATTCGCAACTATCATCTGACTTTAGGTCAAATGACTCCAAGACTCCATCCTTTTGGAGTTGGCCTATGCGTTTCTTGCTTATATGTCCAAGACGACAATGCCATAATGATGCTTTATCCAAGTTATTATTATTAATAGAATCAATACACAAAACATTATTTCCTAAGTTATCTATAACAGATACAGCTTCATACACACCATCACAAGGTAATGCTTTAAAATAAAGAACATTATTAAAGAAAGCATCAATAGAACCAACTTCATTATTAAACGAAAAGGTAAACCCTTGTTTGTACAAAGCATGAAAGGAAATAATATTTCTTGCCATTCCTGGCGAATAACAACATTTATTCAAATCTAAATTAAACCCACTACTTAGCGATAAAGTATAAACTCCAATCTTGGTAACAAGTAAAGCTTTCCTATTCCCCATGATTAAGTTTATTCTTCCTTGCTCCACATTCTCACTTCTTCTTAGTCCCTGCAAATCACAACAAATATGAATACCACAACCGGTATCAAGGACCCAAGATTTAGAATGGGGTGAGTTATTAGAAATGATAGTGTAAATACCTGAATGGTTGGGTTTAACTTTCCCATCCTTCACATCTTGCTGGTATTTTGGGCAGTTCCGCATCCAATGTGATTTTTCATGGCAATAGAAGCATTCAGCCTCTTTTGGGTCAGAAGAAGGAGTGATGAAACCTTTCTTGGTTCCACTTGAAGAAGAGACATCAAGGGTCCGAGCCTTGGTACCCTTCGAAGAGCTCTTTCTTTTCTTCCCTCGACTTTTCCCGATTGCCAAAACCGGAGTAGAATTTGGAGTAGGAGTGTTAACAACCGACTTCCCCTTAAGACCTGTTTCTGCGGTCTTGAGAAGTCCCTGAAGTTTGCTGAGTGTGACCTCTTCCTTATTCATGTGATATGTCATGCAGAATTGATCATAGCACGATGGTAAGGAGTGCAAAATAATATCTATTGCAAGCTCCTCAGGGAAGTTCACATTAAGCTTCAGCAAACGATCCACATACCTTTGCATTTTCTGCATGTTGCTCGTGACAGATTCCCCGTCCTTCATCATGGCTGTTATCATGGAGCAAATGATTTCATACCTCTGTTGTCGTGCACTTTGATGGTAACTTTCCATCAAATCCTGGTGCATTTCATAAGGGTAGAAATCCTCATAAGACTTTTGGAATTCCGCTGTCATCGTGGCCATCATGATGCATGCCACTTTCGTAGCATCCCTTTCATGTGCCTGAAAGTCAGCGATCTCGTGAGGAGTTGCAGTAGTCTCATCAATCTCCTTAAGCTCCTTGTCAAGGACATATCCTTTGTCCTCGTAGCGGGTAATTATCCTGATGTTTCTAATCCACTCATTGAAGTTGGATCCATCAAAAGTGACTTTCCCACACAAGTTGATAAAGGTAAAGGAGCTATTAGGGTTAGAGCCAGAAGCAGCATTATTTGAAGACATCTGAAAGAAATGGACAAGATTAGTTTAGATATTAGGGGAGTCCTTAATAAAACACCCAAATGTAATATTAAGGCTAGGATCCAATCACAATATATTATAACTTGGAAGAGGTATGCCGTAATCCAAGCTATAACATATTTGAAAGGTAGGTGAATAACGATTCACCAATTTCCACCACGAAAACCGAAATATTAGACATTAGGTTTTGATTGGTTCTTAGAAATTCCTAGATTCTTTGAGATTCAATGAACTTTTCAAAGGCATGTTTCAATCTCGAGTGTGCCCTCCAAGTTTTGTGACTAGGATACCAAGGATCACAAAACGAGGTGTGAAGTAACCATGCAAATCACTTGGTACCCTTAAAGTTTATCACTCAATCGATGTGCCAGTAAACCACACACGCTCCACCGGTACTATAATAAACCTTAAGTCACCCTTTACCTACCTTGTTCAGTCCAAGTTAGTGTGCCGGTTAACCACACACGCTCCACCAACGACTTACACAACGTGTAAAGTGTAATTTCATGGATTAGCACCTTATTCACATTTTTCCTAAAGTAACTAAGATTGGGAATTTAATAAAACATTTATTTACTTTATAATATTCATCATACTTTTAATGAGAATTTATAAGTCCTTGTCTTACTCGTTCGGCTAACGACCCTCCAACGGTCAAGCAAGCGGTGGGTGAGAGTGGACACCCATTAAGTTGCCATTTTATAGGCAACAACCTTATACCCACCTTATAGACCGGTTTCGTGAATAAGGCGTACTAGCGGTAAGACGACTTTGTTCTTATACATTTATATATAATTATTAAATCATAATAATATAAGTATAAGGGTTGAATTTTAACTTTTAAAATTCTAAGGGTTGGAACTAAATTTTTTAACATGACTTTACTTGTTCCAAAACTTGAGGGAAAGTTTTGTAAACTTTCAAAACTTTTCTCTTCTTGTAACTTATGAGTTTAATAGAGTAATAAAATGAAGACTCTTCATTTTTTCTAACTCTTGTGTTCTTTTAATGGTTTTTTAATCCAAGTGACTTTTGGTTTTCCATAACTTGAGGACAAGTTATGGATACCATTAAAACACATTATGATCAAGAATTAAACTACCACATAGGTTACAAATAATTCCTATGATCATCTAAACATCATAAGATCAAGAACATGAACATAAGCACTTTCATGAATCAAAAATACACTTAAAACTTTGTAATTTTGATAACTAGTTGTTGTAAATGAATTAGCAAGACATTACACCATCTAAAACAAGTTTTCAAGTACCAAAACAGTTTAGGGTAATGTTTCTAATCCATTTCCAGCAACTAAAGTCGAAAATCTGCACTCTGTCGACCCTACTCGCCGAGTGCATTAACCTACTCGACGAGTAGGTTGAAGATACAAGTGAACTCGACGAGTCCCCCCATGGACTCGGAGAGTCCAACAGTCAGACAACAAGTTTTTCGACTTTCTTCAACTTTTTAGCACAAATAACAAACAAACAAACCAAGCTCTAATACCACTGATGGGTTTTGAGCATTCTAACACTTCCTAAGTGTACATGCAACCCTAATAACCTTGGATCTATGTTTGTCTAATTATCATGCAAAGTTGAATTTCCAAGGTTATATTCCTATCTAGCATACATGGGGAACAATTTTAACTTGAATGAAAGATAGAATAACTTACCTTGTTGTTGCTTATGTTCCTAGAAACCTTGTGAGCCTAGCACCCCAAGTGTGATGCCTCAAATGCTTCACACAACACCAAATGCTCTTGGAAAGACTTTTGAGAGAATACACACTTCTTAAAATCGGCCAAGCCCTCTAGTTTCTTATGTGTAACCGATTTTGTGGAGAATGGGATTCTTATATAGTGTTGACACATCTAGGGTTACACCATGTAAACCCTAATGTCTCATGGCTCTTCATTTCCATGACCCATGGGTTTGTAACTCCTATGGAGCATCCTATGGGTGGAACCCAACTTGATAATCCATGGAGCCTCTTAGCCCACTATACAAGATATGAATGATTTACATAATCAACCCATATATTTAATTAGTTATCCTTTGATCACTTAATTAATTATAAATTAATTGTTGATCAAACTAATCAAATAATATTATTAATATATTAGAACTTATAATATATTAATAATCTCCAAGTGTTATTACTCTCATTTAGTCTATCCAATTGCATGGTTCCATGCCACCCAAATGGACCATGCTGGGTCGGGTCAAGTACTGACCCGAAATAGTTATGGACTTAGACACCTTATCCAACACTGATATGGTTGCTCTTGAGAGCAAGAAGATAGAGAGATACATCTGGGGACTGTCGCCCCAGATCCAGTCAAGTGTGTTAGCATCCAAGCCTGTCACTTTTGACAGTGCCAAGGAGCTGGCACAATCTCTCATAGATCACGGGAAACACCAGAACCCGACAATCCCTACACCCCACCACAAAAGGGAGACAACAACGACAACAAGAAGAAGGGGTGGAACTAGAGGAAAAGAGAAGCTTCGCAAGAGTCCTCAAAGAGACAATAACTTGTGGCGATCAATGCTGCCACAGTAATCCCTGTTGTCCCTGCAAAACCCTTACCAGCAAAAACTTATGCTGGAAATCTTCCGAGGTGCACAAAATGCAACTTCCATCACTATGGACCTTGCAAAGAAATGCACTGCTCAAACTGCAACAGGAAAGTGCATACAGCCCGTTTCTGCAAGACTCCAGTAGGGCCGACCGCCCAAGTTACTAACGCCGGTGTGGGCCAAGCTTGCTATGGTTGTGGCGAGGTGGGCCACTACAAGAGGAACTGCCCTAAGGCGGGGATGGCTGGCGGAGTAGGAAGAGTTATGTCCATGGGCCACGAGGAAGCAGTAGCTAATCCTACGATAGTTACTGGTACGTTTCTCCTCGATAACACATACACTTGCATACTTTTCGACAGTGGAGCGGAAAAAAGTTTCGTAAGTCATAAATTTGCACACCTACTTAGACAAAAACCATGTGCATTAGATAAATCATTCACGGTAGAAATGGCAAACGGGAAAACGGAAAGTATACTTTCAAGATAGACCTCATGTCGGTCCTAATGAAATGTTTCGACGTTATTATCGGCATGGATTGGTTGAGTCTTTTCGCGCCGACATCATGTGCTTTGAGAAAGCAGTCCGTCTTAACCTTCCTAACAACGAAACCTTAGTTATCTATGGCGACAAACCTAGTACGAACCTTCACATCATTTCATGCATCCAAGCTCAGAAGTGCTTGCGAAAGGAATATAATGCATTCCTCGCTCACATCGTCGATACGAGTTAAGAAGCAAAAGACATTCAGAACATCCCCGAAGTACGCGACTTTCTCGACATCTTTCCAGAAGAACTTCCCAGATTACCACCACAATGCCAAGTAGAGTTCAGAATCGACTTAGTGCCAGGGGCTACTCCTGTAGCCAAATCTCCTTACCGTCTAACACCTGCCGAGATGCAGGAACTTTCTAGTCAGCTTAACGAACTTCTCAAGAAGGGATTCATTAGGCGAAGCTTCTCACCATGGGGAGCACCAGTCTTGTTCGTCAACAAGAAAGATGGATCGTTTCGTATGTGCATTGACTACAGGGAACCCAACAAGCTTACCATTAAAAATCTTTATCCCTTGCCCCGTACAGACGATTTATTTGATCAACTTCAAGGAGCCAACTACTTCTCGGAGATAGATCTGCGATCCGGATATCACCAACTACGAGTGTTAGAGGAGGATGTTCCTAAGACAGCCTTCTGAACTCGTTATGGACACTACGAGTTTGTAGTAATGCCATTCGAATTGAATAACACGCCCGCAGTATTCATGGATCTGATGAATAGGGTGTGTCGTCCTTACTTGGATCAGTTCGTCATCATCTTCATCGATGACATACTCATCTACTCTCGAAGTAAGGAAGAACATAGTCAACATCTCCGCAAAGTCTTAGAAACATTACGATCGGAGAAGCTCTATGCGAAGTTCTCTAAGTGCGAATTTTGGATCCGGCGAGTCGAATTCTTGGGCCACGTTATCAGCGAAGAGGGAATACATGTCGACCCTTCCAAAATCAAGGCCATTGAGAACTGGTCAGTACCAAAGACACCTAAAAAAATTCGTCAATTTCTAGGTCTCGCTGGCTACTATCGCAGGTTCATTCAGAACTTCTACCGCATAGTGAAACCTCTTACGACATTGACCCAGAAGGGCATGGCCTTTGACTGGGAAGAGAAACAAGAAAGAACATTCCAAATGCTCAAGTGAGCCTTGTGCAATAATACCATTGTGACTGTTACAGATGTACGGGGGCGAGTGGTTTCTTGGTCCTCTGCCGGTACTTCTCGCACTGATACTATCCCTCCCCGAAGGGATAGAAGACTTCGTTGTCTATTGCGATGCGTCAAATCAAGGACTCGGATGTGTTCTGATATAGCGAGGTAAGGTCATCGGCTATGCCTCGAGACAGGTAAAGACACATGAGGTTAACTACACCACCCACGATCTTGAACTAGGAGCAGTTGTGTTTGCTCTGAAGATATGGAGACACTACCTGTATGGTACAAAAAGCAAGATCTTTACCGACCACAAAAGTCTACAACATTAAGGAGGCTCAGTTGGACGCTTTTGTAGGGTTTCAAAGCACTCCATGGATGATGGCAATGGGCTCATTGATGAAGTGTAGGTTAAAAGCCCAAGACTTGTCTTTTCCCTATAAATAGTCATGTATTGTTCATAATTAGGGTCAAGAGTGAGGCAAAATGTAGCCGCCACGTGAGGTTTCTTATGTAGTGTTAGATTCTTTAGTCTATGCTGAAAGTGTAATTTATTCCTCTTGTTTGAATAAATCGAGTGATCATTCGACCTAATCTTCATATTTGTGTTTGTTCTTATTTTCCGTATCTTGTTCATCAAATCTCAATTAGGGTTTTAATCCCAACAGCTTTGAAACCTGAAAGTGTGGCAGGTGAATCCCTGAGAGGGATGGATAAGAACTTGGAAGTCAAGGGTGGCGGAGCCTTATACCTCATGGATCGGATCTGGACACCGAAACACGGTGGCTTCAAAGACTTGGTCATGACTGAAGCTCACAACACTCGTTATTCCGTCCACCCAGGTTCAGATAAGATGTATCGGGATCTTAAAAAGTTATACTGGTGGCCTAACATGAAAGCATATATTGCTACCTTCGTAAGTAAATGCCTTACTTGCGCGAAGGTGAAGGTCGAATACCAGAAACCCTCCGGTCTTCTGCAGCAACCGGTGATACCAGAATAGAAGTGGGAGCGGATCACTATGGACTTCATAACCAAGTTTCCCAAGACAACGGGTAGACTTGATACCATATGGGTCATCGTCGACAGATTGACCAAGTCTGCACACTTCCTACCCATCAAAGAAACTAACAAAATGGAGAAACTTACAACAACCTACAATAGGGAGATTGTACGACTGCACGATGTTCCCATATCAATTATCTCAGATAGAGATAGTAGATTCACTTCTAGGTTCTGGCAGTCGCTACAAAGTTCCTTAGGAACTAGGCTGGACATGAGTACAGCCTACCATCCACAGACCGATGAACAAAGTGAGAGAACTATCCAAACCTTAGAAGATATGTTGCGAGCTTGTGTGATTGACTTTGGGAATGCTTGGGATACTCATTTACCCCTTGTCAAAATTTCCTACAACAACAGTTATCACACAAGCATAAAGGCAGCTCCTTTCGAAGCCCTCTATGGCCGAAAGTGTAGATCCCCTCTGTGTTGGGCTGAGGTGGGTAATACCCAGTTAGCTAAGGGACGAGTTCCTGAAAGCACTCTCACGGGTCCGGAGATCATTCGGGAAACGACAGAGAAGATCATTCAAATTCGTGAACGATTGAAAGCCTATAGAGACCGACAGAAAAGCTACGCTGACAAGCGAAGGAAACCGTTGGAATTCCAAGTGGGCGACCATGTTCTACTGAAGGTCTCACCCTGGAAGGGCTTGATATGCTTCGGAAAGTGTGGGAAGCTCAATCCAAGATACATAGGGCCTTTCGAGATTCTTGCCCGAATCGGCCCAGTAGCTTACAAACTCAATCTACCGTGCGAACTCAGTAACATACATTCTACTTTCCACGTCTCGAACTTGAAAAAGTGTCTGTCTGACAAGACTCTTGTTATCCCACTCGACGAGATCAAGATCAATGAGAGCCTCAACTTCATGGAGGAACCAGTAGAGATCATGGACCGAGAGGTCAAGCAAACGAAACAAAGTCGTATCCGTATAGTGAAGGTTCGCTGGAACGCCAAGCGAGGACCTGAACTCAGTTAGGAATGAGACGATCGGATGAAGCTGAAATATCCTCATCTTTTTGCTTAGTTATTTGTAACTACTTATTTGCTTAAATTCTAATTTCGGGATGAAATTCCTTCTAAGGAGGGGATCATGTGACAACCCAAAATTTCTATTTTATACAAACAATATCAAGTCAATAGAAGTTAGAACAGTTGCAGTAAATTTTCAGACTTTCAGTATAAGTTTGAGTACTTCAGGATTTACACTTAAAGAGATATCAGGAGAGAGGATGCACTAGGGTTTTGTGCAACTCTGTTATTCCAAAACTTCATGATATTAGAGCTCACTGCCTGAATAAAATATTTTCTACCAAAAACCCCAGGGGTATATATATGATTCTTAGCCATATTTATTCATTTGTTCCATTTCCAACTAGAGAAAAGCCAAATTCTCTCTCACGGATCTTCGTCCTTTCATCCCAAAACGTGAGTACTTCTATCTAGGTGTATTATAGATCTTATTATGTGTCTAATAACCTGGAAATCATATGAAAACAACAAGATCAAAGAGTTTACGGCCCAAGAACATCTTGGACCGTAAACCCTTCTTTAAGGGCCAAATGAGTGCCCTAGTCCCTTCCTTACCTTGTGAAACTAGCCTAGACTCATAGCCTAATGTGTGTAGGTCTTGAAAACACCAAAACCACCATACCTATGAGAGATTACGGCTGTAATCTCTAAGGGATTTGGTTCTAGGGCCGTGAACTCCTCAAAGGAGTTGAAAGGTGCCCTAATCTCTTCCAAGGACTAAACCATAAAGTAGAAATGCTTTTAGGGAACATGTAAGGCTTCAAAACATCAAATGAACAAGGGCTTAAGAGATTACGGCCATAAAATCAAGGGTTTATGACCGTAAACTCCTTGTGTGATGGTTCTTGGAGAGTAAACTCAAGAATGGGGTCCTTTGTAACCCTAAACCCACTAGCCTTGTCCTACAACAACTTAGATGCAATCCTTAGGGATTATAACACTTATATAAGGTGCTTAGCATGTTCTAGGATGTCTTAACATTTTCAATTAGTAGTTTAAGACTAATTCGGTACATATATGTGTGATTATATGTTAACTAGGATCTTTGGGTGTGTACAAGTTTTCACTTGACACTTAGCAATCCTACATCGTACAGTTCATCCAAACCACCCTATACAGGTGAGTTCATACCCCTTAATCAATGTTTTTAAATGATTTTAAATGCTTCAATGGGGGGAATACAAGTAGAAAACAACATGTTATTGAATCAATCACATGTGATTTATAACTGTGTTTTCATCCAGCTGATTTCACATACTTCAAAATGTGATGCATGAAATGTTTTTATATCTTAAAAATACTTTGTTATCAAATTTATTACTTTTGAAATGGTTGTTAAAATGACATCAAGTCATTGTTATTTATTGTTCAAAACTCTTAAATGTCTTACAAAACCATTTTCATCTTCATGATCAAAACTATATCTATACACTTATGTTCTTATATATGTATTGATATGATAGCTTTCATCCTTCATTCAATTCCCACACTCTTGGGTATCAAGGGTGTATAAACCTTCTTGGACAATCAATTACCTTCCAATTAACTATTATAGGGATAGTTAGGAGATAAAAAAACATTATTCCTATTACAAGGAATTACACCAGAGTTAGTTCATTCATGAGTCTATACTATACATTACATGCTACATGAATACGTCTACATCGATATGCTTACATGAATACATTTACATAGATACATTTACTTGTATACACTTACATGGATACTTGTACCGAGATTCTATATGATGAGTTACTAGTACATACCATACATGTAAACTTGTTCTGCCCATCCTAGTGCTAAAGCATAACTATACGGGACTAACCATTCCGGCACCTACCTGTTAGCAACAGAGGTAATGAACATCTACCGATGCCTATGATTGATACTTATATTAGGGGTACCTTTACGGGACTAACCATTCCTTAAACCTGCTGCCAGCTACAGAGGAAAATGAACAATCTACGAATGTTCAAGGTTATACATTTCAGCAGTCGCGATGTCGAGTTGATCCTAATACAAAAGGATAGCGCTTACATGGCTATATTTTTCCTATTACTTTATTTTGTGATATATTCACATAAATGATGAGGTAGAGTAGTTACTGTTAGTAGTAGTCATACAGAGGAAAAACTATCTTGTTATAGCAAAACATACAGGTCTGTAGAAGATTACTTTCAAACATTCGGGTGTTGGTAGAAGGCTACCCTTATACTAGTAGGAAATATAGGATTTTCTAGGGTTTTCATACTTATATCAAATATTTCATGCAAAGATTTACATGGCATTCATAACAGCTTTCCAAAACAAGACAATGATACTTAAATACTTATGAATTCACCAGCTTTATGCTGATACTCTCTTTCAAAATAACTTGTATTCTCAGGTCACCAGTAGACAGGTACGATGGCCAGGTTTTGAGAAGACGGAGCACAGACAAGACTCGTCTTTTATTTTGATGACATATTTTGGTGTCTTATTACAACGAAAGAACACTCATGTATTAAAACTTTACTTTTAATGCAATGGATGATGTTGTTGCTTGTTTACTACTTTACACTGTTATGATACTTCACATGACGTCCTCCACCCCAAAACGTTTCCACCGTTCTTGGTTTTAGGGTGTAACAGAGAGGTGCAGAGTGAGATAGTGCATGTTGTACGTGTTTAAGAAAGGATGAGTGTCTCCACGGCAAGTGGCCGTTGGTCGGAGACCTTTTGGTAGTTAGGAATCCTTTAAGGTTAAATGGTGAATTCGAGGTGGTTGGCTTGTGAGGTTAGTTCGGCGGTTGAGAGTTTCTGGTTCAGGGAATGGGCTATTATATACAGTATGAGAAGGGAAGAAGTCGATTAGTCAACCAAATTCAGAGTCGTTATGGGTATTCCAGCATGAGTTTTGGGCAATAGAGGAGGAAGTTTCAGATTTGTCATCTTCGTGTTATGAGTCGTTGGTAATTTCTCTGTGTTTTAATTCGGAAGAGGGAGTATTCCGGGGTATCGAGTTTAATGTCCTAATCTCGGATTGTTTTGAGTTTTGAGCTTGAGATGCCAAGTGGGGGTATCGAGTGTCTATGGTTTTGGTGGGAGGCCCTTCAGCTATTTGACATCAAAAGGATTTATTTGAGAATGTGAATTGCAGCGATAAAAAGAGGTTTTGTCGCGACGGTGGTCGTCCGAAGTAGTGTTGCTTAGCCTGGATGGGTGTGCATGCACCTATCTATGGTTGATCCATAAGGCATGAGTAATGATCGCAGTATGGCGTCGATCTGGGAGTGAGATTGTGAAGTGGTAAGAGTTAGCGGGGTGAGACCGCGAAGAGCTGCAGTTCAATCAGTTAGTGTTGAGAGAGGCTGTTGTGATGCTACAGGTAGCCGTAGTACTCACTGGTCAGAAAGAGGGTGTTGTGATGCTACGGGGAGCCGTAGTACTCACTGGTCAGAAAGAGGGCGTCGTGATGCTACGGGGAGCCGTAGTACTCACTGGTCAGAGAGAGGGTGTTGTGATGCTACGGGGAGCCGTAGTACTCACTGGTCAGAGAGAGGGTGTTGTGATGCTACGAGGAGTCGTAGTACTCACTAGTCAAAGAAAGGGTGTTCTGATGCTACGGGGAGTCGTAGTATTCACTAGTCAGAGAGGTGGGTGTCGTGATACTATGGGGAGCCATAGTACAAACTAGTTAGCGAGAGGTTGTTATGATGAAGCACTATTGTTTAGAGCATGACACAGAAGAGTATTAGGCTTGAGTAGTCCTAATTTATGAGTTTTTAGGAGCCTGGTGGTCGGACCAGGGGCGATACCGGGGTCTCCTCAATGATCGGGAATCATTGTATTCTGAATAAGGTGTGGGCATCACAATCCGAAAGAATTAGATAAGTGAAGTACGCATGAGTTACAGGTCACGAGTCATGAGTTGAGTGGGTCTTTGGGATGAATGGTTCCTATTTCAGGTCGGACAAAACTCTCGAGTTGAGTTGAGTCTGGGTGGCGTGTTGGATAGACGAGATGAGATTCTGGAATCATAGATGGATTCCATATTGAGGGGTATTGTTTATCATCTGATGTCTTAAACCTGTGTAGGTCAGTACTCGGGTATGGGAAGTACCGCGAGATGCATGGAACTTTGAGTAGTGGACGACATAGGTTGGCGTTGAGTCGACCTTCAGTGGGTGTATAGCATTCGCTTGGGGTAAAGCGAATTTCATGAATTGTGTGTCACTATGGATCGAGGTAGTTATTGTAAGAAGGGAGCCATTGAGACGGTTGAGATAATGCAATGGACCTTGGAGGTTCAACGGATGGGTCGAGTTCAGACCTGGTGCTTAGTGTTAAAAAGGGGTATGTGAAATGGAGCTGAGGATTATGGTTACCTTTGTGTCTGATGACACTTCTGAGCGAGCACGATTATTCTCTTGTGTCTGAGGGTAGAGTGTTGAGAATTCACGATTCGGATTGGTTAGTATAGCAGTTTAGTGAATGAGCCCTGGTGCGATGTGAACCCTTCCATTCTTTGGGGCGTGATCCAGATTGTTTGGTGCATTGGTATTAGTGATCGATAGCCAACTGTTGAATTTTATCTTGTAAAGATAGAGTATAAATGAGTTATTAGAGTTTGAGGTTCAAGAGGCGACTATCATGGTGATAACATGAGTGGACAGTTTGGCGGCGGGCCAAGCGACTGGAGTTCCCGATTTTGGGAAGGTCAAAAAGGGGCTATCTTAGCTGCAGAGGGTTCGATTTTGGTTCTGGATTTGGGAGTTCCTATTTGGACTCAGGTATCCATGGAAAGATAGTGGTGGGATATGAGGTCCTTCTTATTGGTGCCTCTTGGGTTTGGTTTCAATCTAAGTGTTGATAAGAAGCGATTTCAAGGGCGAAATCTGATTAAGTGGGGGAGAATTGTAACATCCTGATTCGGATGATCCATGATTAGGGTTCGTGGGCCACGAGCCAGGCATGAGGAAGTCTCGGGTTGTGGCAAGTTTCTGGAATCGTAAAGCATCTCATCACCTTTCCGTAGGTATGAGGATCTTTGGAATCGGAGTTATATCAAAGAACCTATGGAAGTTTGAAGATTTGTCAAGAAGAGTCCCTAAAGTGGAGAAGTGTGGCAGCGAAGTATGCTGGGCGTACGTATCCGTACGCTTAGTGTACAGACGTGTGTGTTTCTTAAGCAAGAGCCACCTAGTACGTTGGGCGTACCAGGAGGTATGCTGGGCGTACTAGGCACAGAAGGAAACCCTAATTAAGTGAAGTGTCCCTATAAAAAGAAAGAGATGGTCTCATTTATGTCCACCTTCCTCAGTTATTAAACCCTCTCAAACACTAATATCTATTGTTGAAGCTTGTGGTGGCCATGATGAGCTTGTTTGTGTTCTTGTGGACTTTTAAGAGTTAAGAAGGAGCATGGAAGGGAGTGAAGTTGAAGATCAGATTGTGGATCTGAGCTTTCTTGGGGCTAGAGCACCATTTGAAGGTATAAAGCTCCAAGCTTTCCATCTCTTTTTGTTTTGTGCATATTAGGGTCCATTTTAGGGTTTTTGGTCCCAAGCTTGAGGCTTTATGAGTTGATGCACTCCATAGATTAATAACCTATCCTTTTAAGTGTTTCTAGTGGTGGAGAACCATAAAAATAAGGTCTTGATCGTGTGAATCTACCCATGCATGAGTTATGAGCGTTTTGGGTTAAGAAAGTAAGATTTTTTATGTCTTGTGACCTTATCATCCATGCAAAGGCTTAAAGTCGATAACTTTAAGGAGTAAGAGATGTTAGGAAGTCCAGATCCAAGAGATGAGTTAAGGTCTTAACGGGTTAAGACCCAGAAATTGATTTAATCAAAACTGAGAGTACGCCCAACATAATCCTAGTACGCCCTGCGTACTAGGCTGAGGTCCCCGATTAGAATTGTACATACTTGAGTACACTGAGCGTACCAAAGGAGGTACGCCTCGTGTAACCCCTCTGTGGGCTTTTGGGCTAAGTGATGTTTTGGGCCTTCAGTGTTGGGCCTGGAGTTTGGGCTTCGTGCATAGAGTCTTGGACCAACGGAGTACATATATATATATATATATATATATATATATATATATATATATATATATATATATATGAGCTTTGGGGCCCTTGGTTTGGAATTGCCTTTTTGGTTGGGAATTGGGCCATGTGAGGACCCATTTATTATTGGGCTTTGATGGGCCCAAAGGGCTTAGGGTATTAATGGGTTGTTAGGTGGTCTATTTTTAGACCCAATGAGTGAGAGGTTGGACTTAGCTCCTAATTGAGATTTATTGTGAGTTTGGCACAGTGTTAGAGTCCGGTACGTAGCAGCAGTGATTATAGGAGCTGTTCTTCATCCGAGGTGAGTCTTCTCACTATACTTTACCTAGAGTGGTAATTAGAGTTATGTGAAAAAGCATTTTCTATGTTATTTATATGATGTAATACACTGCATTATTTCTTTGTGATTTATGTTGTGTATGTTCCAGAGTTTACAGAGTTAGGACCGGAGGGTCCACAGAGTTAGGACCAGAGGGTCCACATAGTTATAGCCTCGAGTGGCTAATATGTGTTATATGTGGTATTTTGGGGAACTCACTAAGATTCGTGCTTACCGTGTTATGTGTTATGTGTTTCAGGTTTTCTTATTTTGATCGCAGGACGGCACCGGCTTGATTGTACACACCAGAGAAAGAGTTAAGAGGATCCTGGATTATCATTTTATTAACCATGGAGCTATGTTTTTGTGATTTAATAATGATGTTTTGTGAAATATGTACTGAGAATTATAAATTTTCAAAAGAAAAATTGTTTTGAAATTTACGGTGTTACAGTTCCCAATCCATCAAATATTATTTAATGGTTTTTGAAACAAATGTTTAATTGGTTAATCTATTTTAAAAATGAAACAATAATGTCTTTGTAATTTTTGGGACGTTACAATATTAGAGTTATTGCCATAAAAGCCCTCATATTTACAAGAAATGTGTCGTTATGTCCTAAGTCCAAATTTGTGTTCATTTATGCCTCACATTTAACTAAGTTTTGTCATTTTGAGTTTTTTACTAGGTTGTGAAGAGCAAGAATAGTAGGTGAACGACTATGATGTTATTGGTGGGGGCTACTAGTTTTTTGTGGTGAAGATGATGTTGTTGGTGGTAAAAGGGTGATAGAGGTGATGTGTAAATATGATGTCTTTTATGGAAATGGCGACTCACTACGATGGTGTAAAACCTAATAAAAGGTTAAAATGAAAAAATGACAGATATAAAGCTTTAATGAACTTAAAAAACCGACTTTTGTTGATTTACAGTAAGAAGTGTGTTTCTTGGCCACATAGTATGTATAATGGAGCTCTATGTAGGAATAACAACCTCTGACAAGCCTTTATTTTATGAAGTATCGTTCGATTGTGAACAAAATCCACTTAAGTTATATAGGATATAAATGATATCTTTATAGTTATTGTAATGATATTTATTAATGAGAATCACAAAAACTTCCAAAAATGATATATATAAATTATCATTACCGTGTTTTTTTTATAAAAAAAATATCTTTATTTTGAGCTTTTCAATAAATAAATATAAGTTTCATTCAATTAATTTTAGTATATATAAACAAGAAAATCTTCACATAATTTCTTAAACTTTAACTTTATTAATGAAAAAATGTCCACAAATTTTTTTTTTTTTTTTGTACAGTTTAACTCTTAAATACAATACTAACCCGTTACAATGGTTGTTTTGCAAGTGTTATGAGTTTCAATGGTTAAACAAAAAAAAATAGAGGTAATGTTTTTTGTAAATAGAGCCAATAAAAAAAAAAAATATATATATATATATATATATATATATATATATATATATATATATATATATATATATATATATATATATATATATATATATATATATATATACTTCAGAGTTTCCAAATTAAAAATGAAAACTAACTTTATATTCTAAAAAAATAAAACCATATAATAGAGACTATTCAAATTAAAATAAATAAATAAATAAATAAAATGAAAACCAAACACACAAATAACACTAACTTCATGGACCATTCGTGTAAGTTACTAGTGATTTTATTTGTTTTGGTATTACTTGATGTTATATCAAAATTTTATATATCTAATAAATGTTTCAGAGTATATATTTCAATGTAGATATTTCAAAGAAAATCAGATATTTCATATAAAAATTACATCTCAAAGCTGTTTTTAAAGATTTTTTAATTTATTTACGTTTAATCCATTGCTCAAATGCGCATATGTTCTCAAAACCTTAAATGATGTTGATAATCCGAAAAATTAACATGTTAGCGTTTTAACGTGATGAAAGAACAATTTAAATCAAAAGTTTGAATTCCAAATTAGGAGTCAGCTATTTTGTTAAATAGAAAATTTTAAATCAAAAGTTTTGAATTCCAAATTATGTACTTAAAAATCATGTTGCTTTTGTGAATATCGTTAGAAAAAGGACTTTGTATCTCAAATAAACTTTGGACATGATGTAAATTAGTGATGGTCCATCACGAGATGTGGCCCGACGTTGTACCACTTTCCTTATAAATCCAAAATAAAAACTGCTAACCATAGACGAATTCACAGAGTAGGGGCAACAAAATTTGCATTGTTACGGATATGTATATGGCACACAAACTTACTTCGTGTAAGCTTCACAAACACATGCATACCTAAAGAGCTAAGTTATTGTTCCTACTAGATGGGTTTGATATATTATGTAAAAAAATCAAGGGTAAATGACACAAAAAAACATTATTTTTACACACAAATTTGATTATGACATCGTGTTTTTTTTTTGTCAATTTTGACACTGTGTTTTCAAATTTATTACAATTCTGACCACTTGACCGGTTAACCAGGTTATATGCTGATTTGACATGATTATGTGTCAGTTTTGATGGGGTGACATATTGACATTATATGCCGACGTGTCAAAATTGATTTTTTTTTCCACAAAAAACACTATCTTTTCATATTTTTTCGATTTTGAAACTATGTTTAATTTTTTATTTCAATTTTTACATTATGTTTTTTTTTGTTCCAATTGAACATTATTTATCAAATTTGTTCAATTTTGTCTATTTTCCATTTGAAACCGTATAAATATATCTTTTTTATTAAATTTAAAATCGTATAAACATATTTTTTTTCGTTTAAAAACCACATTTTTATTAAAATACAAGGTGTTTGTTCCTTACATTCAAAACATTAGTTATATCATGAGAATCAAACTAACCATAAGCTTCTAATAAGATGTAAAAATTTGATGGGTTGCAAACTTGATATCCGAGTTTTGATCGACTACACGCTTCCAAACCTCCAAACACATTTTAAAGTTGCATATTTAATATAAAATACAATTTTTATACAACTAATACATATTTATACATAAAAATATGGTTTGAGTGTGAAAAAAAAATATATTTATATGGTTTAAATGTATTAAAAAAATATTTATACATTTTAAAATGTGTTTGGAGATTTGGAGGCGTGTACTCGATCAAAATTCAGATATCATGTTTGCAATCTATCAAATTTTTACATCTTATTAAAAGCTTATGGTTAGTTTGATTCTTATGATATAACTAATGCTTTGAATGTAAGAAAAAAAAAAAACACCTTGTATTTAAATAAAAATGTGGTTTTTAAACGAAAAAATACGTTTATACGGTTTAAAATTAATAAAAAAAAATATATTTATACGATTTCAAATCGAAAATTGTCAACATCGACCAAAATTGGAAAAAATGATGTTCGATTTAGAACAAAAAAACATAGTGTCAAAGTTAAAATAAAAAATTAAACTTAGTGTCAAAATCGAAAAAAAAATGAAAATTTAGTGTTTTTTGTGAGAAAATTTTTTTAATTTTGACACGTAAGCATATCATGTCATCATGCCACGTCATCAAAACTGACATGTCATCATGCCACGTCAGCATGTAGCCTGGTTAACCGGTCAAGTTGTCAGAATTGTAACAAATTGGAAAACACATTGTTAAAATTGACACAAAAAAAAAAAACACGGTGTCAAAATCGAATTTCTGTGTAAAAATAGTGTTTTTTGTGTCATTTACCCAAAAATCAACATTAATCTAATCGAAGTTTTTGGAATTTTGTTCCCTAAGAAGAATCTATATATGAGTTCCGTATTTTTATAGAATTCTTCGTATTAAGTTTTGGTATGATGTGTATATTGTTGATATTTGGTGTTATCAACATATTTTAGTTTAATTATAATTATTATCAAGATTGACTAGCATATTTTAGTTTAATTATAATTATTATCGAGACAGAATGACTTTAATTACTATCTGAGACAGAAGGTGTGGGATGTGTGCTCGGAACGTTGAATATTGAGTCGAGTATACGGTGGTCTGTTGCAGAGCTCCTGGCAGGGTTCCAAAGGGCAGCACCCAAGCAGGGTCTAGGAGCAACGCCCCTTACGAGGTTTAAGGAGTAGAGTCGGGATATATATTTCTAGAGAAAATACCGGTTATGACATTATGATGATGTAAGTGTCGGTTGTGTCCTATAACCACCATTCTAACTACTACTTTAGCGCCAATATGGAAGACAATTACCTTCTAAATCCCATCTTCCTTGTATAAAAGGAAGATGGATGTTCCAAGCAAAAGTTAAAAACTTTTATACTTTAAAATCGATTATCTTGCATTTCATTTCTCTCTCAAAACACCAAAACAAAAGTATTAGGATATCATATCATACCATATCATATCATATCATCATATTATACTATAAAAGAAACATTTTATATATCACCATATTTATTTTTGTTAGGTTTATTAGTGTTGTGTCAAATATGTCTTGTATAGATTTATTTATTTCGAGATGGGCCTATCCATTTTTGTTTTGGTCTTTCTAGTCTTAGCCTATATATAGTGCATGCATGTAAAATTAGGGTTAATGCTTTTTACGATTTAGCAACCCTAACAGCCGTTTGTACGCTCTTACAGAGAAGTTCTTCTGAACTCTTCTAGAATTGTTTAATCAAAGCATTCAACACACGTTTGATCTTCATTGTTCTTCACTTAAATTCACTCCATTATTATAGAATCTTTCGATCTAATTTATTGTTCCTAAAATTGGTATCAGAGCAGGATATAGTGTAATTAATCGCTACTTCTCTGTTGAGTTCTCTTAGGGTTTTACGTGTTTCTTGGATATATTCTAGATCTAGATCTTTGGTGTTTACCCTAAACTCGATTATCAATTCACACATTTGATTCTATATCCGTTTTTTTGATGTAACATCCAGATTTTCAAGTATATCATATTAAGAGTAAATTCTGAGAATTATGGGGCGACTCGACGAGTTGTGAGTCCAACTTATCGAGTAGAGTCGAGTATCCACATGGGCTTAATAAACGGACTCGACGAGTCAGTTTGCGGACTCGCCGAGTAGGTGCTGGGTAGTGAAACCCTAAATCCCCGGGTTTGGGACCTATATAAAGAAACTTATAGCCTCATTTGCAGCTCATGAGTTGCCCAACTTCACTGAGAGAAACCCTAGTCGCTTTTTTGAGCTAAAAGAGAGAATGTTGAGCTTATATTGAGTAATTTGGTACATCTTTGGAGAAGAAGAGATGGAATTCAAGCAAGGAACGAGAAGAGGCTTTTGGATATGTTGGCTGGCATCTAAGAGCTTCTGTAAAATTTGAAAAGTTCATACCTTTATCATTCTTGTGGATAAATCTCTTGATTTTTGGAAGCTTAGGATTTATGCCACCTTTATTTGGGGTTTTGAGCTTGTAGAGTTGTCTTGAGGTTTAGACCTCAGATTTGGACCTTGTGAGGTCCCCAGAGTCTAAAGGTCCCAAATTTATTCACCCATATGAAGGATATTGTGCTTAACACATTGTGAGATCATGTTTTGGTATGTTGGAACAAAAACTACCACGCATGAACGTAACCATTGAAGCTTTATGTGACAATGGGGACTTGGGATACTAGATCTAGTGTTTTGAGTAGTAGAGCTTCTTTGAATCATCTGAATAAGAAATCAAATTGAAGGAAATTGACGAGTCTATGAGCTGAATCGACGAGCCGGCTAGGGTATTTCCACATTGGGTCTGGATATGTGTGACTCGGCGAGTAGGTGCTGGGTAGTGAAACCCTAAATCCCCGGGTTTGAGGCCTATATAAAGAAACCTATAGCATCATTTTCGGCTCATGAGTTGCCCAACTTCACTGAGAGAAACCCTAGTCGCCTTTTTGAGCTAAAAGAGAGAATGTTGAGCTTATATTGAGTATTTTGGTACATCTTTGGAGTGGAACGAGATGGAATTCAAGCAACGAACGAGAAGAGGCTTTTAGATATGTTGCTTGGCATCTAAGAGCTTTTGTAAAAGGTGAAAAGTTCATACCTTCATCATTCTTGTAGATAGTTCTCTTGATTTTTGGAAGGTTGGGTTTATGCCACCTTTATTTGGGGTTTTGAGCTTGCATAGTTGTCATGAGGTTTAGACCTCAGATTTGGACCTTGTGAGGTCCCTAGAGTCCAAAGGTACCAACTTTATTCACCCATATGAAGGATATTGTGCTTAACACATTATGAGATCATGTTTTCATATGTTGGAGCAAAACCTACCATGCATGAACGTAAACATTGAAGCTTTATGTGACAATGGGGACTTCGGATACTAGATCTACTGTTTGGAGTAGTAGAGCTGCTTTGAATCATCTGAATGAGAAATCAGATTGAAGGGACTCGCCGAGTCTATGAGCTGACTCGACGAGTCGGCTAGGGTATTTCCCCATTGGGTCTGGATATGTGTGAGTCGGCGAGCAGGTGCTGGGTAGTGAAACCCAAAATCCCCAGGTTTAGGGCCTATATAATGAAACTTATAGCCTCATTTGCGGCTCATGAGTTGCCCAACTTCACTAAGAGAAATCCTATTCACTTTTTTGAGCTAAAAGAGAGAATGTTAAGTTTATATTGAGTATTTTGTTACATCTTTGGAGAGGAAGAGATGGAATTCAAGCAAGGAACGAGAAGAGGCTTTTAGATATGTTGGTTGGCATCTAAGAGCTTCTGTAAAAGGTGAAAAGTTCATACCTTTATCATTCTTGTGGATAAATCTCATGATTTTTGGAAGGTTAGGATTTATGCCACCTTTATTTAGGGTTTTGAGCTTGCAGAGTTGTCTTGAGGTTTAGACCTTAGATTTGGACCTTGTGAGGTTCCTAGAGTCCAAAGGTCCCAAATTTGTTCACCCATATGAAGGATATTGTGCTTAACACATTGTGAGATCATGTTTTGGAATGTTGGAACAAAAACTACCATGCATGAACGTAAACATTGAAGCTTTATGTGACAATGGGGACTTGGGATACTAGATCTAGTGTTTTGTAGAGCTTCTTTGAATCATCTGAATGAGAAATCAGATTGAAGGGACTTGACGAGTCTATGTGCTGACTCGCCGAGTCGGCTAGGGTATTTCCACATTGGGTGTGGATATGTGTGACTCGGCGAATAGGTGTTGGGTAGTGAAACCCTAAATCCCCGGGTTTGGGGCCTATATAAAGAAACTTATAGCATAATTTGTAGCTCATGAGTTGCCTAACTTCACTAAGAGAAACCCTAGTCGCCTTTTTGAGCTAAAAGAGAGAATGTTGAGCTTATATTGAGTATTTTGGTACATCTTTGGAGTGGAACGAGATGGAATTCAAGCAAGGAACGAGAAGAGGCTTTTAGATATGTTTCTTGGCATCTAAGATATTCTATAAAAGGTGAAAAGTTCATACCTTCATCATTCTTGTGGATAGATCTCTTGATTTTTGGAAGGTTATGGTTTATGCCACCTTTATTTGGGGTTTTGAGCTTGCAGAGTTGTCTTGAGGTTTAGACCTCAGATTTGGATATTGTAAGGTCCCTAGAGTCCAAAGGTCCCAACTTTATTCACCCATATGAAGGATATTGTGCTTAACACATTCTGAGATCCTGTTTTCGTATGTTGGAGCAAAAACTACCATGCATGAACGTAAACATTGAAGCTTTATGTGACAATGGGGACGTGGGATACTAGATCTAATGTTTGGAGTAGTAGAGCTGCTTTGAATCATCTGAATGAGAAATCAGATTGAAGGGAGTTGACGAGTCTATGAGCTGACTCGACAAGTCGGCTAGGGTATTTCCACATTGGGTCTGGATATGTGTGACTCGGCGAGTAGGTGCTGGGTAGTGAAACCCTAAATCCCCGGGTTTGGGGCCTATATAAAGAAACTTATAGCATCATTTGCGGCTCATGAGTTGCCCAACTGCACTGAGAGAAACCCTAGTTGATTTTTTGAGCTAAAAGAGAGAATGTTGAGCTTATATTGAGTATTTTGGTACATCTTTGGAGAGGAAGAGATGCAATTCAAGCAAGGAATGAGAATAGGCTTTTAGATATGTTGGTTGGCACCTAAGAGCTTCTGTAAAAGGTGAAAATTTCATACCTTTATCATTCTTGTGGATAAATCTCTTGATTTTTGGAAGGTTAGAATTTATGCGACCTTTATTTGGGGTTTTGAGCTTGCAGATTTGTCTTGAGGTTTAGACCTCAGATTTGGACATTGTGAGGTCCCTAGAGTTCAAAGGTCCCAAATTTATTCACCCATATGAAGGATATTGTGCTTAACACATTGTGAGATCATGTTTTGGTTTGTTGGAACAAAAACTACCATGCATGAACGTAAACATTGAAGCTTTATGTGACAATAGGGACTTGGGATACTAGAAATAGTGTTTGGAGTAGTAGAGCTTCTTTGAATCATCTGAATGAGTAATCAGTTTGAAGGGACTTGACGAGTCTATGAGCTAACTCGACGAGTCGGCTAGGGTATTTCCCCATTGGTTCTGGATATGTGTGACTCGGCGACTAGGTGCTGGGTAGTGAAACCATAAATCCTCGGGTTTGGGGCCTATATAAAGAAACTTATAGCCTCATTTGCGGCTCAGGAGTTTCCCAACTTCACTGAGAGAAACCCTAGTCGCCTTTTTGAGCTAAAAGAGAGAATGTTGAGCTTATATTGAGTATTTTGGTACATCTTTGGAGTGGAACGAGATGGAATTCAAGAAAGGAATGAGAATAGGCTTTTAGATATGTTGCTTGACATCTAAGAGCTTTTGTTAAAGGTGAAAAGTTCATACCTTCATCATTCTTGTGGATAGTTCTCTTGATTTTTTGAAGGTTGGGTTTATGCCACCTTTATTTGGGGTTTTGAGCTTATAGAGTTGTCTTGAGGTTTAGACCTCAGATTTGGACCTTGTGAGGTCCCTAGAGTCCAAAGGTCCCAACTTTATTCACACATATGAAGGATATTGTGCTTAACACATTGTGAGATCATGTTTTCATATGTTGGAGCAAAACCTACCATGCATGAACGTAAACATTGAAGCTTTATGTGACTATGGGGACTTGGGATACTAGATCTAGTGTTTGCAGTAGTAGAGCTGCTTTGAATCATCTGAATGAGAAATCAAATTGAAGGAAATTGACGAGTCTATGAGCTGACTCGACGAGTCGGCTAGGGTATTTCCACATTGGGTCTGGATATGTGTCACTCGGCGAGTAGGTGCTGGGTAGTGAAACCCTAAATCCCCGGGTTTCAGGCCTATATAAAGAAACTTATAGCATCATTTGCGGCTCATGAGTTGCCCAACTTCACTGAGAGAAACCCTAGTCGCCTTTTTGAGCTAAAAGAGAGAATGTTGAGCTTATATTGAGTATTTTGGTACATCTTTAGAGTGGAACGAGATGGAATTCAAGAAAGGAACGAGAAGAGGCTTTTAGATATGTTGCTTGGCATCTAAGAGCTTTTGTAAAAGGTGAAAAGTTCATACCTTCATCATTCTTGTAGATAGTTCTCTTGATTTTTGGAAGGTTGGGTTTATGACACCTTTATTTGGGGTTTTGAGCTTGCAGAGTTGTCTTGAGGTTTAGACCTCAGATTTGGATCTTGTAAGGTCCCTAGAGTCCAAAGGTCCCAACTTTATTCACCCATATGAAGGATATTGTGCTTAACACATTGTGAGATCATGTTTTCGTATGTTAGAGCAAAAACTACCATGCATGAACGTAAACATTGAAGCTTTATGTGACAATGGGGACTTGGGATACTAGATCTACTGTTTGGAGTTGTAGAGCTGCTTTGAATCATCTGAATGAGAAATCAGATTGAAGGGACTCGCCGAGTCTATGAGCTGACTCGACGAGTCGGCTAGGGTATTTCCCCATTGGGTCTGGATATGTGTGAGTCGGCGAGTAGGTGCTGGGTAGTGAAACCCTAAATCCACGGGTTTGGGGCCTATATAATGAAACATATAGCCTCATTTGCTGCTCATGAGTTGCCCAACTTCACTAAGAGAAACACTAGTCACTTTTTTGAGCTAAAAGAGAGAACGTTGAGCTTATATTGAGTATTTTGGTACATCTTTGGAGAGGAAGAGATGGAATTCAAGCAAGGAACGAGAAGAGGCTTTTAGATATGTTGGATGGCATCTAAGAACTTCTGTAAAAGGTGAAAAGTTCATACCTTTATCATTCTTGTGGATAAATCTCTTGATTTTTGGAAGGTTAGGATTTATGCCACCTTTATTTGGGGTTTTGAGCTTGCAGAGTTTTCTTGAGGTTTAGACTTCAGATTTGGACCTTGTGAGGTTCCTAGAGTCCAAAGGTCCCAAATTTGTTCACCCATATGAAGGATATTGTGCTTAACACATTGTGAGATCATGTTTTGGTATGTTGGAACAAAAACTACCATGCATGAACGTAAACATTGAAGCTTTATGTGACAATAGGGACTTGGGATACTAGAAATAGTGTTTGGAGTAGTAGAGCTTCTTTGAATCATCTGAATGAGTAATCAGTTTGAAGGGACTTGACGAGTCTATGAGCTAACTCGACGAGTCGGCTAGGGTATTTCCCCATTGGTTCTGGATATGTGTGACTCGGCGACTAGGTGCTGGGTAGTGAAACCATAAATCCTCGGGTTTGGGGCCTATATAAAGAAACTTATAGCCTCATTTGCGGCTCAGGAGTTTCCCAACTTCACTGAGAGAAACCCTAGTCGCCTTTTTGAGCTAAAAGAGAGAATGTTGAGCTTATATTGAGTATTTTGGTACATCTTTGGAGTGGAACGAGATGGAATTCAAGAAAGGAACGAGAAGAGGCTTTTAGATATGTTGCTTGACATCTAAGAGCTTTTGTAAAAGGTGAAAAGTTCATACCTTCAGCATTCTTGTAGATAGTTCTCTTGATTTTTTGAAGGTTGGGTTTATGCCACCTTTATTTGGGGTTTTGAGCTTGCAGAGTTGTCTTGAGGTTTAGACCTCAGATTTGGACCTTGTGAGGTCCCTAGAGTCCAAAGGTCCCAACTTTATTTACACATATGAAGGATATTGTGCTTAACACATTGTGAGATCATGTTTTCATATGTTGGAGCAAAACCTACCATGCATGAACGTAAACATTGAAGCTTTATGTGACAATGGGGACTTGGGATACTAGATCTAGTGTTTGCAGTAGTAGAGCTGCTTTGAATCATCTGAATGAGAAATCAAATTGAAGGAAATTGACGAGTCTATGAGCTGACTCGACGACTCGGCTAGGGTATTTCCACATTGGGTCTGGATATGTGTCACTCGGCGAGTAGGTGCTGGGTAGTGAAACCCTAAATCTTTGGAGAGGAAGAGATGCAATTCAAGCAAGGAATGAGAATAGGCTTTTAGATATGTTGGTTAGCACCTAAGAGCTTCTGTAAAAGGTGAAAATTTCATACCTTTATCATTCTTGTGGATAAATCTCTTGATTTTTGGAAGGTTAGAATTTATGCCACCTTTATTTGGGGTTTTGAGCTTGCAGATTTGTCTTGAGGTTTAGACCTCAGATTTGGACCTTGTGAGGTCCCTAGAGTTCAAAGATCCCAAATTTATTCACCCATATGAAGGATATTGTGCTTAACACATTGTGAGATCATGTTTTGGTTTGTTGGAACAAAAACTACCATGCATGAACGTAAACATTGAAGCTTTATGTGACAATAGGGACTTGGGATACTAGAAATAGTGTTTGGAGTAGTAGAGCTTCTTTGAATCATCTGAATGAGTAATCAGTTTGAAGGGACCTGACGAGTCTATGAGCTAACTCGACGAGTCGGCTAGGGTATTTCCCCATTGGTTCTGGATATGTGTGACTCGGCGACTAGGTGCTGGGTAGTGAAACCATAAATCCTCGGGTTTGGGGCCTATATAAAGAAACTTATAGCCTCATTTGCGGCTCAGGAGTTTCCCAACTTCACTGAGAGAAACCCTAGTCGCCTTTTTGAGCTAAAAGAGAGAATGTTGAGCTTATATTGAGTATTTTGGTACATCTTTGGAGTGGAACGAGATGGAATTCAAGAAAGGAACGAGAAGAGGCTTTTAGATATGTTGCTTGACATCTAAGAGCTTTTGTAAAAGGTGAAAAGTTCATACCTTCAGCATTCTTGTAGATAGTTCTCTTGATTTTTTGAAGGTTGGGTTTATGCCACCTTTATTTGGGGTTTTGAGCTTGCAGAGTTGTCTTGAGGTTTAGACCTCAGATTTGGACCTTGTGAGGTCCCTAGAGTCCAAAGGTCCCAACTTTATTTACACATATGAAGGATATTGTGCTTAACACATTGTGAGATCATGTTTTCATATGTTGGAGCAAAACCTACCATGCATGAACGTAAACATTGAAGCTTTATGTGACAATGGGGACTTGGGATACTAGATCTAGTGTTTGCAGTAGTAGAGCTGCTTTGAATCATCTGAATGAGAAATCAAATTGAAGGAAATTGACGAGTCTATGAGCTGACTCGACGACTCGGCTAGGGTATTTCCACATTGGGTCTGGATATGTGTCACTCGGCGAGTAGGTGCTGGGTAGTGAAACCCTAAATCCCCGGGTTTGGGGCCTATATAATGAAACATATAGCCTCATTTGCTGCTCATGAGTTGCCCAACTTCACTAAGAGAAACACTAGTCACTTTTTTGAGCTAAAAGAGAGAACGTTGAGCTTATATTGAGTATTTTGGTACACCTTTGGAGAGGAAGAGATGGAATTCAAGCAAGGAACGAGAAGAGGCTTTTAGATATGTTGGATGGCATCTAAGAACTTCTGTAAAAGGTGAAAAGTTCATACCTTTATCATTCTTGTGGATAAATCTCTTGATTTTTGGAAGGTTAGGATTTATGCCACCTTTATTTGGGGTTTTGAGCTTGTAGAGTTTTCTTGAGGTTTAGACTTCAGATTTGGACCTTGTGAGGTTCCTAGAGTCCAAAGGTCCCAAATTTGTTCACCCATATGAAGGATATTGTGCTTAACACATTGTGAGATCATGTTTTGGTATGTTGGAACAAAAACTACCATGCATGAACGTAAACATTGAAGCTATATGTGACAATGGGGACTTGGGATACTAGATCTAGTGTTTTGTAGAGCTTCTTTGACTCATCTGAATGAGAAATCAGATTGAAGGGACTTGACGAGTCTATGAGCTGACTCACCGAGTCGGCTAGGGTATTTCCACATTGGGTCTAGTTATGTGTGACTCGGCGAGTAGGTGTTGGGTAGTGAAACCCTAAATCCTCGGGTTTGGGGCCTATATAAAGAAACTTATAGCATCATTTGCGGCTCATGAGTTGCCCAACTTCACTGAGAGAAACCCTAGTTGATTTTTTGAGCTAAAAGAGAGAATGTTGAGCTTATATTGAGTATTTTGGTACATCTTTGGAGGGGAAGAGATGGAATTCAAGCAAGGAACGAGGAGAGGCTTTTAGATATGTTTCTTGGCATCTAAGAGATTCTATAAAAGGTGAAAAGCTCATACCTTCAGCATTCTTATGGATAGATCTCTTGATTTTTGGAAAGTTATGGTTTATGCCACCTTTATTTGGGGTTTTGAGCTTGCAGAGTTGTCTTGAGGTTTAGACCTCAGATTTGGATCTTGTAAGGTCCCTAGAGTCTAAAGGTCCCAACTTTATTCACCCATATGAAGGATATTGTGCTTAACACATTGTGAGATCATGTTTTCGTATGTTAGAGCAAAAACTACCATGCATGAACGTAAACATTGAAGCTTTATGTGACAATCGGGACGTGGGTTACTAGATCTAGTGTTTGGAGTAGTAGAGCTGCTTTGAATCATCTGAATGAGAAATCGGATTGAAGGGAGTTGACGAGTCTATGAGCTGACTCGACAAGTCGGCTAGGGTATTTCCACATTGGGTCTGGATATGTGTGACTCGGTGAGTAGGTGCAGGGTAGTGAAACCCTAAATCCCCGGGTTTGGGGCCTATAGAAAGAAACTTATTGCATCATTTGCGGCTCATGAGTTGCCCAACTTCACTGAGAGAAACCCTAGTTGATTTTTTGAGCTAAAAGAGAGAATGTTGAGCTTATATTGAGTATTTTGGTACATCTTTGGAGGGGAAGAGATGGAATTCAAGCAAGGAACGAGAAGAGGCTTTTAGATATGTTTCTTGGCATCTAAGAGATTCTATAAGAGGTGAAAAGCTCATACCTTCTGCATTCTTGTGGATAGATCTCTTGATTTTTGGAAGGTTATGGTTTATGCCACCTTTATTTGGGGTTTTGAGCTTGCAGAGTTGTCTTGAGGTTTAGACCTCAGATTTGGATCTTGTAAGGTCCCTAGAGTCCAAAGGTCCCAACTTTATTCACCCATATGAAGGATATTGTGCTTAACACATTGTGAGATCATGTTTTCGTATGTTGGAGCAAAAACTACAATGCATGAACGTAAACATTGAATCTTTATGTGTCAATGGGGACTTGGGATACTAGATCTAGTGTTTGGAGTAGTAGAGCTGCTTTGAATCATCTGAATGAGAAATCAGATTGAAGGGAGTTGACGAGTCTATGAGCTGACTCGACAAGTCGGCTAGGGTATTTCCACATTGGGTCTGGATATGTGTGACTCGGTGAGTAGGTGCTGGGTAGTGAAACCCTAAATCCCCGGGTTTGGGGCCTATATAAAGAAACTTATTGCATCATTTGCGGCTCATGAGTTGCCCAACTTCACTGAGAGAAACCCTAGTTGATTTTTTGAGCTAAAAGAGAGAATGTTGAGCAAATATTGAGTATTTTGGTACATCTTTGGAGAGGAAGAGATGCAATTCAAGCAAGGAATGAGAATAGGCTTTTAGATATGTTGGTTGGCACCTAAGAGCTTCTGTAAAAGGTGAAAATTTCACACCTTTATCATTCTTGTGGATAAATCTCTTGATTTTTGGAAGGTTAGAATTTATGCCACCTTTATTTGGGGTTTTGAGCTTGCAGAGTTGTCTTGCGGTCTAGACCTCAGATTTGGACCTTGTGAGGTCCCTAGAGTTCAAAGGTCCCAAATTTATTCACCCATATGAAGGATATTGTGCTTAACACATTGTGAGATCATGTTTTGGTATGTTGGAACAAAAACTACCATGCATTAACGCAAACATTGAAGCTTTATGTGACAATGGGGACTTGGGATACTAGATCTAGTGTTTTGTAGAGCTTCTTTGAATCATCTGAATGAGAAATCAGATTGAAGGGACTTGACGAGTCTATGAGCTGACTCGACGAGTCGGCTAGGGTATTTCCACATTGGGTATGGATATGTGTCACACAGCGAGTAGGTGCTGGGTAGTGAAACCCTAAATCCCGGGTTTGAGGCCTATATAAAGAAACTTATAGCATCATTTGCGGCTCATGAGTTGCCCAACTTCACTGAGAGAAACCCTAGTCGCCTTTTTGAGCTAAAAGAGAGAATGTTGAGCTTATATTGAGTATTTTGGTACATCTTTGGAGTGGAACGAGATGGAATTCAAGCAAGGAACGAGAAGAGGCTTTTAGATATGTTTCTTGGCATCTAAGAGATTCTATAAAAGGTGAAAAGTTCATACCTTCAGCATTCTTGTGGATAGATATGGTTTATGCCACCTTTATTTGGGGTTTTGAGCTTGCAGAGTTGTCTTGAGGTTTAGACCTCAGATTTGGATCTTGTAAGGTCCCTAGAGTCCAAAGGTCCCAACTTTATTCACCCATATGAAGGATATTGTGCTTAACACATTGTGAGATCATGTTTTCGTATGTTAGAGCAAAAACTACCATGCATGAACGTAAACATTGAAGCTTTATGTGACAATGGGGACGTGGGATACTAGATCTAGTGTTTGGAGTAGTAGAGCTGCTTTGAATCATCTGAATGAGAAATCAGATTGAAGGGAGTTGACGAGTCTATGAGCTGACTCGACGAGTCGGCTAGGGTATTTCCACATTGGGTCTGGATATGTGTGACTCGGCGAGTAGGTGCTGGGTAGTGAAACCCTAAATCCCCGGGTTTGGGGCCTATATAAAGAAACTTATAGCATCATTTGCAGCTCATGAGTTGCCCAACTTCACTGAGAGATACCCGAGTTGATTTTTTGAGCTAAAAGAGAGAATGTTGAGCTTATATTGAGTATTTTGGTACATCTTTGGAGAGGAAGAGATGCAATTCAAGCAAGGAATGAGAATAGGCTTTTAGATATGTTGGTTAGCACCTAAGAGCTTCTGTAAAAGGTGAAAATTTCATACCTTTATCATTCTTGTGGATAAATCTCTTGATTTTTGGAAGGTTAGAATTTATGCCACCTTTATTTGGGGTTTTGAGCTTGCAGATTTGTCTTGAGGTTTAGACCTCAGATTTGGACCTTGTGAGGTCCCTAGAGTTCAAAGATCCCAAATTTATTCACCCATATGAAGGATATTGTGCTTAACACATTGTGAGATCATGTTTTGGTTTGTTGGAACAAAAACTACCATGCATGAACGTAAACATTGAAGCTTTATGTGACAATAGGGACTTGGGATACTAGAAATAGTGTTTGAAGTAGTAGAGCTTCTTTGAATCATCTGAATGAGTAATCAGTTTGAAGGGACTTGACGAGTCTATGAGCTAACTCGACGAGTCGGCTAGGGTATTTCCCCATTGGTTCTGGATATGTGTGACTCGGCGACTAGGTGCTGGGTAGTGAAACCATAAATCCTCGGGTTTGGGGCCTATATAAAGAAACTTATAGCCTCATTTGCGGCTCAGGAGTTTCCCAACTTCACTGAGAGAAACCCTAGTCGCCTTTTTGAGCTAAAAGAGAGAATGTTGAGCTTATATTGAGTATTTTGGTACATCTTTGGAGTGGAACGAGATGGAATTCAAGAAAGGAACGAGAAGAGGCTTTTAGATATGTTGCTTGACATCTAAGAGCTTTTGTAAAAGGTGAAAAGTTCATACCTTCAGCATTCTTGTAGATAGTTCTCTTGATTTTTTGAAGGTTGGGTTTATGCCACCTTTATTTGGGGTTTTGAGCTTGCAGAGTTGTCTTGAGGTTTAGACCTCAGATTTGGACCTTGTGAGGTCCCTAGAGTCCAAAGGTCCCAACTTTATTTACCCATATGAAGGATATTGTGCTTAACACATTGTGAGATCATGTTTTCATATGTTGGAGCAAAACCTACCATGCATGAACGTAAACATTGAAGCTTTATGTGACAATGGGGACTTGGGATACTAGATCTAGTGTTTGCAGTAGTAGAGCTGCTTTGAATCATCTGAATGAGAAATCAAATTGAAGGAAATTGACGAGTCTATGAGCTGACTCGACGACTCGGCTAGGGTATTTCCACATTGGGTCTGGATATGTGTCACTCGGCGAGTAGGTGCTGGGTAGTGAAACCCTAAATCCCCGGGTTTGGGGCCTATATAATGAAACATATAGCCTCATTTGCTGCTCATGAGTTGCCCAACTTCACTAAGAGAAACACTAGTCACTTTTTTGAGCTAAAAGAGAGAACGTTGAGCTTATATTGAGTATTTTGGTACACCTTTGGAGAGGAAGAGATGGAATTCAAGCAAGGAACGAGAAGAGGCTTTTAGATATGTTGGATGGCATCTAAGAACTTCTGTAAAAGGTGAAAAGTTCATACCTTTATCATTCTTGTGGATAAATCTCTTGATTTTTGGAAGGTTAGGATTTATGCCACCTTTATTTGGGGTTTTGAGCTTGTAGAGTTTTCTTGAGGTTTAGACTTCAGATTTGGACCTTGTGAGGTTCCTAGAGTCCAAAGGTCCCAAATTTGTTCACCCATATGAAGGATATTGTGCTTAACACATTGTGAGATCATGTTTTGGTATGTTGGAACAAAAACTACCATGCATGAACGTAAACATTGAAGCTATATGTGACAATGGGGACTTGGGATACTAGATCTAGTGTTTTGTAGAGCTTCTTTGACTCATCTGAATGAGAAATCAGATTGAAGGGACTTGACGAGTCTATGAGCTGACTCACCGAGTCGGCTAGGGTATTTCCACATTGGGTCTAGTTATGTGTGACTCGGCGAGTAGGTGTTGGGTAGTGAAACCCTAAATCCTCGGGTTTGGGGCCTATATAAAGAAACTTATAGCATCATTTGCGGCTCATGAGTTGCCCAACTTCACTGAGAGAAACCCTAGTTGATTTTTTGAGCTAAAAGAGAGAATGTTGAGCTTATATTGAGTATTTTGGTACATCTTTGGAGGGGAAGAGATGGAATTCAAGCAAGGAACGAGGAGAGGCTTTTAGATATGTTTCTTGGCATCTAAGAGATTCTATAAAAGGTGAAAAGCTCATACCTTCAGCATTCTTATGGATAGATCTCTTGATTTTTGGAAAGTTATGGTTTATGCCACCTTTATTTGGGGTTTTGAGCTTGCAGAGTTGTCTTGAGGTTTAGACCTCAGATTTGGATCTTGTAAGGTCCCTAGAGTCTAAAGGTCCCAACTTTATTCACCCATATGAAGGATATTGTGCTTAACACATTGTGAGATCATGTTTTCGTATGTTAGAGCAAAAACTACCATGCATGAACGTAAACATTGAAGCTTTATGTGACAATCGGGACGTGGGTTACTAGATCTAGTGTTTGGAGTAGTAGAGCTGCTTTGAATCATCTGAATGAGAAATCGGATTGAAGGGAGTTGACGAGTCTATGAGCTGACTCGACAAGTCGGCTAGGGTATTTCCACATTGGGTCTGGATATGTGTGACTCGGTGAGTAGGTGCAGGGTAGTGAAACCCTAAATCCCCGGGTTTGGGGCCTATAGAAAGAAACTTATTGCATCATTTGCGGCTCATGAGTTGCCCAACTTCACTGAGAGAAACCCTAGTTGATTTTTTGAGCTAAAAGAGAGAATGTTGAGCTTATATTGAGTATTTTGGTACATCTTTGGAGGGGAAGAGATGGAATTCAAGCAAGGAACGAGAAGAGGCTTTTAGATATGTTTCTTGGCATCTAAGAGATTCTATAAGAGGTGAAAAGCTCATACCTTCTGCATTCTTGTGGATAGATCTCTTGATTTTTGGAAGGTTATGGTTTATGCCACCTTTATTTGGGGTTTTGAGCTTGCAGAGTTGTCTTGAGGTTTAGACCTCAGATTTGGATCTTGTAAGGTCCCTAGAGTCCAAAGGTCCCAACTTTATTCACCCATATGAAGGATATTGTGCTTAACACATTGTGAGATCATGTTTTCGTATGTTGGAGCAAAAACTACAATGCATGAACGTAAACATTGAATCCTTATGTGACAATGGGGACTTGGGATACTAGATCTAGTGTTTGGAGTAGTAGAGCTGCTTTGAATCATCTGAATGAGAAATCAGATTGAAGGGAGTTGACGAGTCTATGAGCTGACTCGACAAGTCGGCTAGGGTATTTCCACATTGGGTCTGGATATGTGTGACTCGGTGAGTAGGTGCTGGGTAGTGAAACCCTAAATCCCCGGGTTTGGGGCCTATATAAAGAAACTTATTGCATCATTTGCGGCTCATGAGTTGCCCAACTTCACTGAGAGAAACCCTAGTTGATTTTTTGAGCTAAAAGAGAGAATGTTGAGCAAATATTGAGTATTTTGGTACATCTTTGGAGAGGAAGAGATGCAATTCAAGCAAGGAATGAGAATAGGCTTTTAGATATGTTGGTTGGCACCTAAGAGCTTCTGTAAAAGGTGAAAATTTCACACCTTTATCATTCTTGTGGATAAATCTCTTGATTTTTGGAAGGTTAGAATTTATGCCACCTTTATTTGGGGTTTTGAGCTTGCAGAGTTGTCTTGCGGTCTAGACCTCAGATTTGGACCTTGTGAGGTCCCTAGAGTTCAAAGGTCCCAAATTTATTCACCCATATGAAGGATATTGTGCTTAACACATTGTGAGATCATGTTTTGGTATGTTGGAACAAAAACTACCATGCATTAACGCAAACATTGAAGCTTTATGTGACAATGGGGACTTGGGATACTAGATCTAGTGTTTTGTAGAGCTTCTTTGAATCATCTGAATGAGAAATCAGATTGAAGGGACTTGACGATTCTATGAGCTGACTCGACGAGTCGGCTAGGGTATTTCCACATTGGGTATGGATATGTGTCACACAGCGAGTAGGTGCTGGGTAGTGAAACCCTAAATCCCGGGTTTGAGGCCTATATAAAGAAACTTATAGCATCATTTGCGGCTCATGAGTTGCCCAACTTCACTGAGAGAAACCCTAGTCGCCTTTTTGAGCTAAAAGAGAGAATGTTGAGCTTATATTGAGTATTTCGGTACATCTTTGGAGTGGAACGAGATGGAATTCAAGCAAGGAACGAGAAGAGGCTTTTAGATATGTTTCTTGGCATCTAAGAGATTCTATAAAAGGTGAAAAGTTCATACCTTCAGCATTCTTGTGGATAGATATGGTTTATGCCACCTTTATTTGGGGTTTTGAGCTTGCAGAGTTGTCTTGAGGTTTAGACCTCAGATTTGGATCTTGTAAGGTCCCTAGAGTCCAAAGGTCCCAACTTTATTCACCCATATGAAGGATATTGTGCTTAACACATTGTGAGATCATGTTTTCGTATGTTAGAGCAAAAATTACCATGCATGAACGTAAACATTGAAGCTTTATGTGACAATGGGGACGTGGGATACTAGATCTAGTGTTTGGAGTAGTAGAGCTGCTTTGAATCATCTGAATGAGAAATCAGATTGAAGGGAGTTGACGAGTCTATGAGCTGACTCGACGAGTCGGCTAGGGTATTTCCACATTGGGTCTGGATATGTGTGACTCGGCGAGTAGGTGCTGGGTAGTGAAACCCTAAATCCCCGGGTTTGGGGCCTATATAAAGAAACTTATAGCATCATTTGCAGCTCATGAGTTGCCCAACTTCACTGAGAGATACCCGAGTTGATTTTTTGAGCTAAAAGAGAGAATGTTGAGCTTATATTGAGTATTTTGGTACATCTTTGGAGAGGAAGAGATGCAATTCAAGCAAGGAATGAGAATAGGCTTTTAGATATGTTGGTTAGCACCTAAGAGCTTCTGTAAAAGGTGAAAATTTCATACCTTTATCATTCTTGTGGATAAATCTCTTGATTTTTGGAAGGTTAGAATTTATGCCACCTTTATTTGGGGTTTTGAGCTTGCAGATTTGTCTTGAGGTTTAGACCTCAGATTTGGACCTTGTGAGGTCCCTAGAGTTCAAAGATCCCAAATTTATTCACCCATATTACGGATATTGTGCTTAACACATTGTGAGATCATGTTTTGGTTTGTTGGAACAAAAACTACCATGCATGAACGTAAACATTGAAGCTTTATGTGACAATAGGGACTTGGGATACTAGAAATAGTGTTTGAAGTAGTAGAGCTTCTTTGAATCATCTGAATGAGTAATCAGTTTGAAGGGACTTGACGAGTCTATGAGCTAACTCGACGAGTCGGCTAGGGTATTTCCCCATTGGTTCTGGATATGTGTGACTCGGCGACTAGGTGCTGGGTAGTGAAACCATAAATCCTCGGGTTTGGGGCCTATATAAAGAAACTTATAGCCTCATTTGCGGCTCAGGAGTTTCCCAACTTCACTGAGAGAAACCCTAGTCGCCTTTTTGAGCTAAAAGAGAGAATGTTGAGCTTATATTGAGTATTTTGGTACATCTTTGGAGTGGAACGAGATGGAATTCAAGAAAGGAACGAGAAGAGGCTTTTAGATATGTTGCTTGACATCTAAGAGCTTTTGTAAAAGGTGAAAAGTTCATACCTTCAGCATTCTTGTAGATAGTTCTCTTGATTTTTTGAAGGTTGGGTTTATGCCACCTTTATTTGGGGTTTTGAGCTTGCAGAGTTGTCTTGAGGTTTAGACCTCAGATTTGGACCTTGTGAGGTCCCTAGAGTCCAAAGGTCCCAACTTTATTTACCCATATGAAGGATATTGTGCTTAACACATTGTGAGATCATGTTTTCATATGTTGGAGCAAAACCTACCATGCATGAACGTAAACATTGAAGCTTTATGTGACAATGGGGACTTGGGATACTAGATCTAGTGTTTGCAGTAGTAGAGCTGCTTTGAATCATCTGAATGAGAAATCAAATTGAAGGAAATTGACGAGTCTATGAGCTGACTCGACGACTCGGCTAGGGTATTTCCACATTGGGTCTGGATATGTGTCACTCGGCGAGTAGGTGCTGGGTAGTGAAACCCTAAATCCCCGGGTTTGGGGCCTATATAATGAAACATATAGCCTCATTTGCTGCTCATGAGTTGCCCAACTTCACTAAGAGAAACACTAGTCACTTTTTTGAGCTAAAAGAGAGAACGTTGAGCTTATATTGAGTATTTTGGTACACCTTTGGAGAGGAAGAGATGGAATTCAAGCAAGGAACGAGAAGAGGCTTTTAGATATGTTGGATGGCATCTAAGAACTTCTGTAAAAGGTGAATAGTTCATACCTTTATCATTCTTGTGGATAAATCTCTTGATTTTTGGAAGGTTAGGATTTATGCCACCTTTATTTGGGGTTTTGAGCTTGTAGAGTTTTCTTGAGGTTTAGACTTCAGATTTGGACCTTGTGAGGTTCCTAGAGTCCAAAGGTCCCAAATTTGTTCACCCATATGAAGGATATTGTGCTTAACACATTGTGAGATCATGTTTTGGTATGTTGGAACAAAAACTACCATGCATGAACGTAAACATTGAAGCTTTATGTGACAATGGGGACTTGGGATACTAGATCTAGTGTTTTGTAGAGCTTCTTTGACTCATCTGAATGAGAAATCAGATTGAAGGGACTTGACGAGTCTATGAGCTGACTCACCGAGTCGGCTAGGGTATTTCCACATTGGGTCTAGTTATGTGTGACTCGGCGAGTAGGTGTTGGGTAGTGAAACCCTAAATCCTCGGGTTTGGGGCCTATATAAAGAAACTTATAGCATCATTTGCGGCTCATGAGTTGCCCAACTTCACTGAGAGAAACCCTAGTTGATTTTTTGAGCTAAAAGAGAGAATGTTGAGCTTATATTGAGTATTTTGGTACATCTTTGGAGGGGAAGAGATGGAATTCAAGCAAGGAACGAGGAGAGGCTTTTAGATATGTTTCTTGGCATCTAAGAGATTCTATAAAAGGTGAAAAGCTCATACCTTCAGCATTCTTATGGATAGATCTCTTGATTTTTGGAAAGTTATGGTTTATGCCACCTTTATTTGGGGTTTTGAGCTTGCAGAGTTGTCTTGAGGTTTAGACCTCAGATTTGGATCTTGTAAGGTCCCTAGAGTCTAAAGGTCCCAACTTTATTCACCCATATGAAGGATATTGTGCTTAACACATTGTGAGATCATGTTTTCGTATGTTAGAGCAAAAACTACCATGCATGAACGTAAACATTGAAGCTTTATGTGACAATCGGGACGTGGGTTACTAGATCTAGTGTTTGGAGTAGTAGAGCTGCTTTGAATCATCTGAATGAGAAATTGGATTGAAGGGAGTTGACGAGTCTATGAGCTGACTCGACAAGTCGGCTAGGGTATTTCCACATTGGGTCTGGATATGTGTGACTCGGTGAGTAGGTGCAGGGTAGTGAAACCCTAAATCCCCGGGTTTGGGGCCTATAGAAAGAAACTTATTGCATCATTTGCGGCTCATGAGTTGCCCAACTTCACTGAGAGAAACCCTAGTTGATTTTTTGAGCTAAAAGAGAGAATGTTGAGCTTATATTGAGTATTTTGGTACATCTTTGGAGGGGAAGAGATGGAATTCAAGCAAGGAACGAGAAGAGGCTTTTAGATATGTTTCTTGGCATCTAAGAGATTCTATAAGAGGTGAAAAGCTCATACCTTCTGCATTCTTGTGGATAGATCTCTTGATTTTTGGAAGGTTATGGTTTATGCCACCTTTATTTGGGGTTTTGAGCTTGCAGAGTTGTCTTGAGGTTTAGACCTCAGATTTGGATCTTGTAAGGTCCCTAGAGTCCAAAGGTCCCAACTTTATTCACCCATATGAAGGATATTGTGCTTAACACATTGTGAGATCATGTTTTCGTATGTTGGAGCAAAAACTACAATGCATGAACGTAAACATTGAATCCTTATGTGACAATGGGGACTTGGGATACTAGATCTAGTGTTTGGAGTAGTAGAGCTGCTTTGAATCATCTGAATGAGAAATCAGATTGAAGGGAGTTGACGAGTCTATGAGCTGACTCGACAAGTCGGCTAGGGTATTTCCACATTGGGTCTGGATATGTGTGACTCGGTGAGTAGGTGCTGGGTAGTGAAACCCTAAATCCCCGGGTTTGGGGCCTATATAAAGAAACTTATTGCATCATTTGCGGCTCATGAGTTGCCCAACTTCACTGAGAGAAACCCTAGTTGATTTTTTGAGCTAAAAGAGAGAATGTTGAGCAAATATTGAGTATTTTGGTACATCTTTGGAGAGGAAGAGATGCAATTCAAGCAAGGAATGAGAATAGGCTTTTAGATATGTTGGTTGGCACCTAAGAGCTTCTATAAAAGGTGAAAATTTCACACCTTTATCATTCTTGTGGATAAATCTCTTGATTTTTGGAAGGTTAGAATTTATGCCACCTTTATTTGGGGTTTTGAGCTTGCAGAGTTGTCTTGCGGTCTAGACCTCAGATTTGGACCTTGTGAGGTCCCTAGAGTTCAAAGGTCCCAAATTTATTCACCCATATGAAGGATATTGTGCTTAACACATTGTGAGATCATGTTTTGGTATGTTGGAACAAAAACTACCATGCATTAACGCAAACATTGAAGCTTTATGTGACAATGGGGACTTGGGATACTAGATCTAGTGTTTTGTAGAGCTTCTTTGAATCATCTGAATGAGAAATCAGATTGAAGGGACTTGACGAGTCTATGAGCTGACTCGACGAGTCGGCTAGGGTATTTCCACATTGGGTATGGATATGTGTCACACAGCGAGTAGGTGCTGGGTAGTGAAACCCTAAATCCCGGGTTTGAGGCCTATATAAAGAAACTTATAGCATCATTTGCGGCTCATGAGTTGCCCAACTTCACTGAGAGAAACCCTAGTCGCCTTTTTGAGCTAAAAGAGAGAATGTTGAGCTTATATTGAGTATTTAGGTACATCTTTGGAGTGGAACGAGATGGAATTCAAGCAAGGAACGAGAAGAGGCTTTTAGATATGTTTCTTGGCATCTAAGAGATTCTATAAAAGGTGAAAAGTTCATACCTTCAGCATTCTTGTGGATAGATATGGTTTATGCCACCTTTATTTGGGGTTTTGAGCTTGCAGAGTTGTCTTGAGGTTTAGACCTCAGATTTGGATCTTGTAAGGTCCCTAGAGTCCAAAGGTCCCAACTTTATTCACCCATATGAAGGATATTGTGCTTAACACATTGTGAGATCATGTTTTCGTATGTTAGAGCAAAAACTACCATGCATGAACGTAAACATTGAAGCTTTATGTGACAATGGGGACGTGGGATACTAGATCTAGTGTTTGGAGTAGTAGAGCTGCTTTGAATCATCTGAATGAGAAATCAGATTGAAGGGAGTTGACGAGTCTATGAGCTGACTCGACGAGTCGGCTAGGGTATTTCCACATTGGGTCTGGATATGTGTGACTCGGCGAGTAGGTGCTGGGTAGTGAAACCCTAAATCCCCGGGTTTGGGGCCTATATAAAGAAACTTATAGCATCATTTGCAGCTCATGAGTTGCCCAACTTCACTGAGAGATACCCGAGTTGATTTTTTGAGCTAAAAGAGAGAATGTTGAGCTTATATTGAGTATTTTGGTACATCTTTGGAGAGGAAGAGATGCAATTCAAGCAAGGAATGAGAATAGGCTTTTAGATATGTTGGTTGGCACCTAAGAGCTTCTGTAAAAGGTGAAACTTTCATACCTTTATCATTCTTGTGGATAAATCTCTTGATTTTTGGAAGGTTAGAATTTATGCCACCTTTATTTGGGGTTTTGAGCTTGCAGATTTGTCTTGAGGTTTAGACCTCAGATTTGGACCTTGAGAGGTCCCTAGAGTTCAAAGGTCCCAAATTTATTCACCCATATGAAGGATATTGTGCTTAACACATTGTGAGATCATGTTTTGGTTTGTTGGAACAAAAACTACCATGCATGAACGTAAACATTGAAGCTTTATGTGACAATAGGGACTTGGGATACTAGAAATAGTGTTTGGAGTAGTAGAGCTTCTTTGAATCATCTGAATGAGTAATCAGTTTGAAGGGACTTGACGAGTCTATGAGCTAACTCGACGAGTCGGCTAGGGTATTTCCCCATTGGTTCTGGATATGTGTGACTCGGCGACTAGGTGCTGGGTAGTGAAACCATAAATCCTCGGGTTTGGGGCCTATATAAAGAAACTTATAGCCTCATTTGCGGCTCAGGAGTTTCCCAACTTCACTGAGAGAAACCCTAGTCGCCTTTTTGAGCTAAAAGAGAGAATGTTGAGCTTATATTGAGTATTTTGGTACATCTTTGGAGTGGAACGAGATGGAATTCAAGAAAGGAATGAGAATAGGCTTTTAGATATGTTGCTTGACATCTAAGAGCTTTTGTTAAAGGTGAAAAGTTTATACCTTCATCATTCTTGAGGATAGTTCTCTTGATTTTTTGAAGGTTGGGTTTATGCCACCTTTATTTCGGGTTTTGAGCTTGCAGAGTTGTCTTGAGGTTTAGACCTCAGATTTGGACCTTGTGAGGTCCCTAGAGTCCAAAGGTCCCAACTTTATTCACACATATGAAGGATATTGTGCTTAACACATTGTGAGATCATGTTTTCATATGTTGGAGCAAAACCTACCATGCATGAACGTAAACATTGAAGCTTTATGTGACTATGGGGACTTGGGATACTAGATCTAGTGTTTGCAGTAGTAGAGCTGCTTTGAATCATCTGAATGAGAAATCAAATTGAAGGAAATTGACGAGTCTATGAGCTGACTCGACGAGTCGGCTAGGGTATTTCCACATTGGGTCTGGATATGTGTCACTCGGCGAGTAGGTGCTGGGTAGTAAAACCCTAAATCCCCGGGTTTCAGGCCTATATAAAGAAACTTATAGCATCATTTGCGGCTCATGAGTTGCCCAACTTCACTGAGAGAAACCCTAGTCGCCTTTTTGAGCTAAAAGAGAGAATGTTGAGCTTATATTGAGTATTTTGGTACATCTTTGGAGTGGAACGAGATGGAATTCAAGCAAGGAACGAGAAGAGGCTTTTAGATATGTTGCTTGGCATCTAAGAGCTTTTGTAAAATGTGAAAAGTTCATACCTTCATCATTCTTGTAGATAGTTCTCTTGATTTTTGGAAGGTTGGGTTTATGACACCTTTATTTGGGGTTTTGAGCTTGCATAGTTGTCTTGAGGTTTAGACCTCAGATTTGGACCTTGTGAGGTCCCTAGAGTCCAAAGGTACCAACTTTATTCACCCATATGAAGGATATTGTGCTTAACACATTGTGAGATCATGTTTTCATATGTTGGAGCAAAACCTACCATGCATGAACGTAAACATTGAAGCTTTATGTGACAATGGGGACTTGGGATACCAGATCTACTGTTTGGAGTTGTAGAGCTGCTTTGAATCATCTGAATGAGAAATCAGATTGAAGGGACTCGCCGAGTCTATGAGCTGACTCGACGAGTCGGCTAGGGTATTTCCCCATTGGGTCTGGATATGTGTGAGTCGGCGAGTAGGTGCTGGGTAGTGAAACCCTAAATCCACGGGTTTGGGGCCTATATAATGAAACATATAGCCTCATTTGCTGCTCAAGAGTTGCCCAACTTCACTAAGAGAAACACTAGTCACTTTTTTGAGCTAAAAGAGAGAACGTTGAGCTTATATTGAGTATTTTGGTACATCTTTGGAGAGGAAGAGATGGAATTCAAGCAAGGAACGAGAAGAGGCTTTTAGATATGTTGGATGGCATCTAAGAACTTCTGTAAAAGGTGAAAAGTTCATACCTTTATCATTCTTGTGGATAAATGTCTTGATTTTTGGAAGGTTAGGATTTATGCCACCTTTATTTGGGGTTTTGAGCTTGCAGAGTTTTCTTGAGGTTTAGACTTCAGATTTGGACCTTGTGAGGTTCCTAGAGTCCAAAGGTCCCAAATTTGTTCACCCATATGAAGGATATTGTGCTTAACACATTGTGAGATCATGTTTTGGTATGTTGGAACAAAAACTACCATGCATGAACGTAAACATTGAAGCTTTATGTGACAATGGGGACTTGGGATACTAGATCTAGTGTTTTGTAGAGCTTCTTTGATTCATCTGAATGAGAAATCAGATTGAAGGGACTTGACGAGTCTATGAGCTGACTCGCCGAGTCGGCTAGGGTATTTCCACATTGGGTCTGGTTATGTGTGACTCGACGAGTAGGTGTTGGGTAGTGAAACCCTAAATCCTCGGGTTTGGGGCCTATATAAAGAAACTTATAGCATCATTTGCGGCTCATGAGTTGCCCAACTTCACTGAGAGAAACCCTAGTTGATTTTTTGAGCTAAAAGAGAGAATGTTGAGCTTATATTGAGTATTTTGGTACATCTTTGGAGGGGAAGAGATGGAATTCAAGCAAGGAACGAGAAGAGGCTTTTAGATATGTTTCTTGGCATCTAAGAGATTCTATAAAAGGTGAAAAGCTCATACCTTCAGCATTCTTATGGATAGATCTCTTGATTTTTGGAAGGTTATGGTTTATGCCACCTTTATTTGGGGTTTTGAGCTTGCAGAGTTGTCTTGAGGTTTAGACCTCAGATTTGGATCTTGTAAGGTCCCTAGAGTCCAAAGGTCCCAACTTTATTCACCCATATGAAGGATATTGTGCTTAACACATTGTGAGATCATGTTTTCGTATGTTAGAGCAAAAACTACCATGCATGAACGTAAACATTGAAGCTTTATGTGACAATGGGGACGTGGGATACTAGATCTAGTGTTTGGAGTAGTAGAGCTCTTTTGAATCATCTGAATGAGAAATCGGATTGAAGGGAGTTGACGAGTCTATGAGCTGACTCGACAAGTCGGCTAGGGTATTTCCACATTGGGTCTGGATATGTGTGACTCGGTGAGTAGGTGCTGGGTAGTGAAACCCTAAATCCCCGGGTTTGGGGCCTATAGAAAGAAACTTATTGCATCATTTGCGGCTCATGAGTTGCCCGACTTCACTGAGAGAAACCCTAGTTCATTTTTTGAGCTAAAAGAGAGAATGTTGAGCTTATATTGAGTATTTTGGTACATCTTTGGAGGGGAAGAGATGGAATTCAAGCAAGGAACGAGAAGAGGCTTTTAGATATGTTTCTTGGCATCTATGAGATTCTATAAGAGGTGAAAAGCTCATACCTTCTGCATTCTTGTGGATAGATCTCTTGATTTTTGGAAGGTTATGGTTTATGCCACCTTTATTTGGGGTTTTGAGCTTGCAGAGTTGTCTTGAGGTTTAGACCTCAGATTTGGATCTTGTAAGGTCCCTAGAGTCCAAAGGTCCCAACTTTATTCACCCATATGAAGGATATTGTGCTTAACACATTGTGAGATCATGTTTTCGTATGTTAGAGCAAAAACTACCATGCATGAACGTAAACATTGAAGCTTTATGTGACAATGGGGACGTGGGATACTAGATCTAGTGTTTGGAGTAGTAGAGCTCTTTTGAATCATCTGAATGAGAAATCGGATTGAAGGGAGTTGACGAGTCTATGAGCTGACTCGACAAGTCGGCTAGGGTATTTCCACATTGGGTCTGGATATGTGTGACTCGGTGAGTAGGTGCTGGGTAGTGAAACCCTAAATCCCCGGGTTTGGGGCCTATAGAAAGAAACTTATTGCATCATTTGCGGCTCATGAGTTGCCCGACTTCACTGAGAGAAACCCTAGTTCATTTTTTGAGCTAAAAGAGAGAATGTTGAGCTTATATTGAGTATTTTGGTACATCTTTGGAGGGGAAGAGATGGAATTCAAGCAAGGAACGAGAAGAGGCTTTTAGATATGTTTCTTGGCATCTATGAGATTCTATAAGAGGTGAAAAGCTCATACCTTCTGCATTCTTGTGGATAGATCTCTTGATTTTTGGAAGGTTATGGTTTATGCCACCTTTATTTGGGGTTTTGAGCTTGCAGAGTTGTCTTGAGGTTTAGACCTCAGATTTGGATCTTGTAAGGTCCCTAGAGTCCAAAGGTCCCAACTTTATTCACCCATATGAAGGATATTGTGCTTAACACATTGTGAGATCATGTTTTCGTATGTTAGAGCAAAAACTACCATGCATGAACGTAAACATTGAAGCTTTATGTGACAATGGGGACGTGGGATACTAGATCTAGTGTTTGGAGTAGTAGAGCTGCTTTGAATCATTTGAATGAGAAATCAGATTGAAGGGAGTTGACGAGTCTATGAGCTGACTCGACAAGTCGGCAAGGGTATTTCCACATTGGGTCTGGATATGTGTGACTCGGTGAGTAGGTGTTGGGTAGTGAAACCCTAAATCCCCGGGTTTGGGGCCTATATAAAGAAACTTATTGCATCATTTGCGGCTCATGAGTTGCCCAACTTCACTGAGAGAAACCCTAGTTGATTTTTTGAGCTAAAAGAGAGAATGTTGAGCTTATATTGAGTATTTTGGTACATCTTTGGAGAGGAAGTAATGCAATTCAAGCAAGGAATGAGAATAGGCTTTTAGATATGTTGGTTAGCACCTAAGAGCTTCTGTAAAAGGTGAAAATTTCATACCTTTATCATTCTTGTGGATAAATCTCTTGATTTTTGGAAGGTTAGAATTTATGCCACCTTTATTTGGGGTTTTGAGCTTGCAGATTTGTCTTGAGGTTTAGACCTCAGATTTGGACCTTGTGAGGTCCCTAGAGTTCAAAGGTCCCAAATTTATTCACCCATATGAAGGATATTGTGCTTAACACATTGTGAGATCATGTTTTGGTTTGTTGGAACAAAAACTACCATGCATGAACGTAAACATTGAAGCCTTATGTGACAATAGGGACTTGGGATACTAGAAATAGTGTTTGGAGTAGTAGAGCTTCTTTGAATCATCTGAATGAGTAATCAGTTTGAAGGGACTTGACGAGTCTATGAGCTAACTCGACGAGTCGGCTAGGGTATTTCCCCATTGGTTCTGGATATGTGTGACTCGGCGACTAGGTGCTGGGTAGTGAAACCATAAATCCTCGGGTTTGGGGCCTATATAAAGAAACTTATAGCCTCATTTGCGGCTCAGGAGTTTCCCAACTTCACTGAGAGAAACCCTAGTCGCCTTTTTGAGCTAAAAGAGAGAATGTTGAGCTTATATTGAGTATTTTGGTACATCTTTGGAGTGGAACGAGATGGAATTCAAGAAAGGAACGAGAAGAGGCTTTTAGATATGTTGCTTGACATCTAAGAGCTTTTGTAAAAGGTGAAAAGTTCATACCTTCAGCATTCTTGTAGATAGTTCTCTTGATTTTTTGAAGGTTGGGTTTATGCCACCTTTATTTGGGGTTTTGAGCTTGCAGAGTTGTCTTGAGGTTTAGACCTCAGATTTGGACCTTGTGAGGTCCCTAGAGTCCAAAGGTCCCAACTTTATTTACACATATGAAGGATATTGTGCTTAACACATTGTGAGATCATGTTTTCATATGTTGGAGCAAAACCTACCATGCATGAACGTAAACATTGAAGCTTTATGTGACAATGGGGACTTGGGATACTAGATCTAGTGTTTGCAGTAGTAGAGCTGCTTTGAATCATCTGAATGAGAAATCAAATTGAAGGAAATTGACGAGTCTATGAGCTGACTCGACGACTCGGCTAGGGTATTTCCACATTGGGTCTGGATATGTGTCACTCGGCGAGTAGGTGCTGGGTAGTGAAACCCTAAATCCCCGGGTTTGGGGCCTATATAATGAAACATATAGCCTCATTTGCTGCTCATGAGTTGCCCAACTTCACTAAGAGAACCACTAGTCACTTTTTTGAGCTAAAAGAGAGAACGTTGAGCTTATATTGAGTATTTTGGTACACCTTTGGAGAGGAAGAGATGGAATTCAAGCAAGGAACGAGAAGAGGCTTTTAGATATGTTGGATGGCATCTAAGAACTTCTGTAAAAGGTGAAAAGTTCATACCTTTATCATTCTTGTGGATAAATCTCTTGATTTTTGGAAGGTTAGGATTTATGCCACCTTTATTTGGGGTTTTGAGCTTGCAGAGTTTTCTTGAGGTTTAGACTTCAGATTTGGACCTTGTGAGGTTCCTAGAGTCCAAAGGTCCCAAATTTGTTCACCCATATGAAGGATATTGTGCTTAACACATTGTGAGATCATGTTTTGGTATGTTGGAACAAAAACTACCATGCATGAACGTAAACATTGAAGCTTTATGTGACAATGGGGACTTGGGATACTAGATCTAGTGTTTTGTAGAGCTTCTTTGACTCATCTGAATGAGAAATCAGATTGAAGGGACTTGACGAGTCTATGAGCTGACTCACCGAGTCGGCTAGGGTATTTCCACATTGGGTCTAGTTATGTGTGACTCGGCGAGTAGGTGTTGGGTAGTGAAACCCTAAATCCTCGGGTTTGGGGCCTATATAAAGAAACTTATAGCATCATTTGCGGCTCATGAGTTGCCCAACTTCACTGAGAGAAACCCTAGTTGATTTTTTGAGCTAAAAGAGAGAATGTTGAGCTTATATTGAGTATTTTGGTACATCTTTGGAGGGGAAGAGATGGAATTCAAGCAAGGAACGAGAAGAGGCTTTTAGATATGTTTCTTGGCATCTAAGAGATTCTATAAGAGGTGAAAAGCTCATACCTTCTGCATTCTTGTGGATAGATCTCTTGATTTTTGGAAGGTTATGGTTTATGCCACCTTTATTTGGGGTTTTGAGCTTGCAGAGTTGTCTTGAGGTTTAGACCTCAGATTTGGATCTTGTAAGGTCCCTAGAGTCCAAAGGTCCCAACTTTATTCACCCATATGAAGGATATTGTGCTTAACACATTGTGAGATCATGTTTTCGTATGTTGGAGCAAAAACTACAATGCATGAACGTAAACATTGAGTCTTTATGTGACAATGGGGACTTGGGATACTAGATCTAGTGTTTGGAGTAGTAGAGCTGCTTTGAATCATCTGAATGAGAAATCAGATTGAAGGGAGTTGACGAGTCTATGAGCTGACTCGACAAGTCGGCTAGGGTATTTCCACATTGGGTCTGGATATGTGTGACTCGGTGAGTAGGTGCTGGGTAGTGAAACCCTAAATCCCCGGGTTTGGGGCCTATATAAAGAAACTTATTGCATCATTTACGGCTCATGAGTTGCCCAACTTCACTGAGAGAAACCCTAGTTGATTTTTTGAGCTAAAAGAGAGAATGTTGAGCAAATATTGAGTATTTTGGTACATCTTTGGAGAGGAAGAGATGCAATTCAAGCAAGGAATGAGAATAGGCTTTTAGATATGTTGGTTGGCACCTAAGAGCTTCTGTAAAAGGTGAAAATTTCACACCTTTATCATTCTTGTGGATAAATCTCTTGATTTTTGGAAGGTTAGAATTTATGCCACCTTTATTTGGGGTTTTGAGCTTGCAGAGTTGTCTTGCGGTCTAGACCTCAGATTTGGACCTTGTGAGGTCCCTAGAGTTCAAAGGTCCCAAATTTATTCACCCATATGAAGGATATTGTGATTAACACATTGTGAGATCATGTTTTGGTATGTTGGAACAAAAACTACCATGCATTAACGCAAACATTGAAGCTTTATGTGACAATGGGGACTTGGGATACTAGATCTAGTGTTTTGTAGAGCTTCTTTGAATCATCTGAATGAGAAATCAGATTGAAGGGACTTGACGAGTCTATGAGCTGACTCGACGAGTCGGCTAGGGTATTTCCACATTGGGTATGGATATGTGTCACACAGCGAGTAGGTGCTGGGTAGTGAAACCCTAAATCCCGGGTTTGAGGCCTATATAAAGAAACTTATAGCATCATTTGCGGCTCATGAGTTGCCCAACTTCACTGAGAGAAACCCTAGTCGCCTTTTTGAGCTAAAAGAGAGAATGTTGAGCTTATATTGAGTATTTTGGTACATCTTTGGAGTGGAACGAGATGGAATTCAAGCAAGGAACGAGAAGAGGCTTTTAGATATGTTGCTTGGCATCTAAGAGCTTTTGGAAAAGGTGAAAAGTTCATACCTTCATCATTCTTGTAGATAGTTCTCTTGATTTTTGGAAGGTTGGGTTTATGCCACCTTTATTTGGGGTTTTGAGCTTGCATAGTTGTCTTGAGGTTTAGACCTCAGATTTGGACCTTGTGAGGTCCCTAGAGTCCAAAGGTCCCAACTTTATTCACCCATATGAAGGATATTGTGCTTAACACATTGTGAGATCATGTTTTCATATGTTCGAGCAAAACCTACCATGCATGAACGTAAACATTGAAGCTTTATGTGACAATGGGGACTTGGGATACTAGATCTACTGTTTGGAGTAGTAGAGCTGCTTTGAATCATCTGAATGAGAAATCAGATTGAAGGGACTCGCCGAGTCTATGAGCTGACTCGACGAGTCGGCTAGGGTATTTCCCCATTGGGTCTGGATATGTGTGAGACGGCGAGTAGGTGCTGGGTAGTGAAACCCTAAATCCACGGGGTTGGGGCCTATATAATGAAACATATAGCCTCATTTGCGGCTCATGAGTTGCCCAACTTCACTGAAAGAAACCCTAGTCGCCTTTTTGAACTAAAAGAGAGAACGTTGAGCTTATATTGAGTATTTTGGTACATCTTTGGAGAGGAAGAGATGGAATTCAAGCAAGGAACGAGAAGAGGCTTTTAGATATGTTGGTTGGCATCTAAGAACTTCTGTAAAAGGTGAAAAGTTCATACCTTTATCATTCTTGTCGATAAATCTCTTGATTTTTGGAAGGTTAGGATTTATGCCACCTTTATTTGGGGTTTTGAGCTTGCAGAGTTGTCTTGTGGTTTAGACCTCAGATTTGGACCTTGTGAGGTCCCTAGAGTCCAAAGGTCCCAACTTTATTCACCCATATGAAGGATATTGTGCTTAACACATTGTGAGATCATGTTTTGGTATGTTGGAACAAAAATACCATGCATGAACGTAAACATTGAAGCTTTATCTGACAATGGGGACTTGGGATATTAGATCTAGTGTTTGGAGTAGTAGAGCTTCTTTGAATCATCTGAATGAGAAATCAGATTGAAGGGACTTGACGAGTCTATGAGCTGACTCGCCGTGTCGGCTAGGGTATTTCCACATTGGGTCTGGTTATGTGTGACTCGGCGAGTAGGTGTTGGGTAGTGAAACCCTAAATCCCCGGGTTTGGGGCCTATATAAAGAAACTTATAGCATCATTTGCGGCTCATGAGTTGCCCAACTTCACTGAGAGAAACCCTAGTTGATTTTTTGAGCTAAAAGAGAGAATGTTGAGCTTATATTAAGTATTTTGGTACATCTTTGGAGGGGAAGAGATGGAATTCAAGCAAGGAACGAGAAGAGGCCTTTAGATATGTTTCTTGGCATCTAAGAGATTCTATAAAGGGTGAAAAGTTCATACCTTCATCATTCTTGTGGATAGATCTCCTGATTTTTGGAAGGTTATGGTTTATGCCACCTTTATTTGGGGTTTTGAGCTTGCAGAGTTGTCTTGTGGTTTAGACCTCAGATTTGGACCTTGTGAGGTCCCTAGAGTCCAAAGGTCCCAACTTTATTCACCCATATGAAGGATATTGTGCTTAACACATTGTGAGATCATGTTGTCGTATGTTGGAGCAAAAACTACCATGCATGAACGTAAACATTGAAGCTTTATGTGACAATGGGGACTTGAGATAGTAGATCTAGTGTTTGGAGTAGTAGAGCTGCTTTGAATCATCTGAATGAGAAATCAGATTGAAGGGACTCGCCGAGTCTATGAGCTGACTCGACGAGTCGGCTAGGGTATTTCCCCATTGGGTCTGGATATGTGTGACTCGGCGAGTAGGTGCTGCGTAGTGAAACCCTAAATCCCCGGGTTTGGGGCCTATATAAAGAAACTTATGCCTCATTTGCGGCTCACGAGTTGCCCAACTTCACTGAGAGAAACCCTAGTTGATTTTTTGAGCTAAAAGAGAGAATGTTGAGCTTATATTGAGTAATTTGGTACATCTTTGGAGAGGAAGAGATGAAATTCTAGCAAGGTGAAAATTTCATACCTTTATCATTCTTGTGGATAAATCTCTTGATTTTTGGAAGGTTAGAATTTATGCCACCTTTATTTGGGGTTTTGAGCTTGCAGAGTTGTCTTGAGGTTTAGACCTCAGATTTGGACCTTGTGAGGTCCCTAGAGTTCAAAGGTCCCAAATTTATTCACCCATATGAAGGATATTGTGCTTAACACATCGTGAGATCATGTTTTGGTATGTTGGAACAAAAACTACCATGCATGAACGTAAACATTGAAGCTTTATGTGACAACGGGGACTTGGGATACTAGATCTAGTCTTTGGAGTAGTAGAGCTTCTTTGAATCATCTGAATGAGAAATCAGTTTGAAGGGACTTGACGAGTCTATGAGCTGACTCGACGAGTCGGCTAGGGTATTTCCCCATTGGTTCTGGATATGTGTGACTCGGCGAATAGGTGCTGGGTAGTGAAACCCTAAATCCTCGGGTTTGGGGCCTATATAAAGAAACTTATAGCCTCATTTGCGGCTCATGAGTTTCCCAACTTCACTGAGAGAAACCCTAGTCGCCTTTTTGAGCTAAAAAAGAGAATGTTGAGCTTATATTGAGTATTTTGGTACGTCTTTGGAGTGGAACGAGATGGAATTCAAGAAAGGAACGAGAAGCGGCTTTTAGATATGTTGATTGGCATCTAAGAGCTTTTGTAAAAGGTGAAAAGTTCATACCTTCATCATTCTTGTGGATAGTTCTCTTGATTTTTGGAAGGTTGGGTTTATGCCACCTTTATTTGGGGTTTTGGGCTTGCTGAGTTGTCTTGAGGTTTAGACCTCAGATTTGGACCTTGTGAGGTCCCTAGAGTCCAAAGGTCCCAACTTTATTCACCCATATGAAGGATATTGTGCTTAAGACATTGTGAGATCATGTTTTCATATGTTGGAGCAAAACCTACCATGCATGAACGTAAAAATTGAAGCTTTATGTGACAATGGGGACTTGGGATACTAGATCTAGTGTTTGGAGTAGTAGAGCTGCTTTGAATCATCTGAATGAGAAATCAGATTGAAGGGACTCGCCGAGTCTATGAGCTGACTCGACGAGTCGGCTAGGGTATTTCCTCATTGGGTCTGGATATGTGTGAGTCGGCGAGTAGGTGCTGGGTAGTGAAACCCTAAATCCACGGGTTTGGGGTCTATATAATGAAACTTATAGCATCATTTGCGGCTCTTGAGTTGCCCAACTTCACTGAAAGAAACCCTAGTCGCCTATTTGAGCTAAAAGAGAGAATGTTGAGCTTATATTGAGTATTTTGGTACATCTTTGGAGTGGAACGAGATGGAATTCAAGAAAGGAACGAGAAGAGGCTTTTAGATATGTTGCTTGGCATCTAAGAGCTTTTGTAAAAGGTGAAAAGTTCATACCTTCATCATTCTTGTAGATAGTTCTCTTGATTTTTGTAAGGTTGGGTTTATGCCACCTTTATTTGGGGTTTTGAGCTTGCATAGTTGTCTTGAGGTTTAGAACTCAGATTTGGACCTTGTGAGGTCCCTAGAGTCCAAAGGTCCCAACTTTATTCACCCATATGAAGGATATTGTGCTTAACACATTGTGAGATCATGTTTTGGTATGTTGGAGCAAAACCTACCATGCATGAACGTAAACATTGAAGCTTTATGTGACAATGGGGACTTGGGATACTAGATCTAGTCTTTGGAGTAGTAGAGCTTCTTTGAATCATCTGAATGAGAAATCAGTTTGAAGGGACTTGACGAGTCTATGAGCTGACTCGACGAGTCGGCTAGCGTATTTCACCATTGGTTCTGGATATGTGTGAGTCGGCGAATAGGTGCTGGGTAGTGAAACCCTAAATCCTCGGGTTTGGGGCCTATATAAAGAAACTTATAGCCTCATTTGCGGCTCATGAGTTTCCCAACTTCACTGAGAGAAACCCTAGTCGCCTTTTTGAGCTAAAAAAGAGAATGTTGAGCTTATATTGAGTATTTCGGTACGTCTTTGGAGTGGAACGAGATGGAATTCAAGAAAGGAACGAGAAGCGGCATTTAGATATGTTGATTGGCATCTAAGAGCTTTTGTAAAAGGTGAAAAGTTCATACCTTCATCATTCTTGTGGATAGTTCTCTTGATTTTTGGAAGGTTGGGTTTATGCCACCTTTATTTGGGGTTTTGAGCATGCAGAGTTGTCTTGAGGTTTAGACCTCAGATTTGGACCTTGTGAGGTCCCTAGAGTCCAAAGGTCCCAACTTTATTCACCCATATGAAGGATATTGTGCTTAACACATTGTGAGATCATGTTTTCATATGTTGGAGCAAAACCTACCATGCATGAATGTAAACATTGAAGCTTTATGTGACAATGGGGACTTGGGATACTAGATCTAGTCTTTGGAGTAGTAGAGCTGCTTTGAATCATCTGAATGAGAAATCAGATTGAAGGGACTCGCCGAGTCTATGAGCTGACTCGACGAGTCGGCTAGGGTATTTCCTCATTGGGACTGGATATGTGTGAGTCGGCGAGTAGGTGCTGGGTAGTGAAACCCTAAATCCACGGGTTTGGGGTCTATATAATGAAACTTATAGCCTCATTTGCGGCTCATGAGTTTCCCAACTTCACTGAAAGAAACCCTAGTCGCCTATTTGAGCTAAAAGAGAGAATGTTGAGCTTATATTGAGTATTTTGGTACGTCTTTGGAGTGGAACGAGATGGAATTCAAGAAAGGAACGAGAAGCGGCATTTAGATATGTTGATTGGCATCTAAGAACTTTTGTAAAAGGTGAAAAGTTCATACCTTCATCATTCTTGTAGATAGTTCTTTTGATTTTTGGAAGGTTGGGTTTATGCCACCTTTATTTGGGGTTTTGAGCTTGCAGAGTTGTCTTGAGGTTTAGACCTCAGATTTGGACCTTGTGAGGTCCCTAGAGTCCAAAGGTCCCAACTTTATTCACCCATATGAAGGATATTGTGCTTAACACATTGTGAGATCATGTTTTCATATGTTGGAGAAAAACCTACCATGCATGAACGTAAACATTGAAGATTTATGTGACAATGGGGACTTGGGATACTAGATCTAGTGTTTGGAGTAGTAGAGCTGCTTTGAATCATCTGAATGAGAAATCAGATTGAAGGGACTCGCCGAGTCTATGAGCTGACTCGACGAGTCGACTAGGGTATTTCCTCATTGGGACTGGATATGTGTGAGTCGGCGAATAGGTGCTGGGTAGTGAAACCCTAAATCCACGGGTTTGGGGTCTATATAATGAAACTTATAGCATCATTTGCAGCTCATGAGTTGCCCAACTTCACTGAAAGAAACCCTAGTCGCCTATTTGAGCTAAAAAAGAGAATGTTGAGCTTATATTGAGTATTTTGGTACGTCTTTGGAGTGGAACGAGATGGAATTCAAGAAAGGAACGAGAAGAGGATTTTAGATATGTTGATTGGCATCTAAGAGCTTTTGTCAAAGGTGAAAAGTTCATACCTTCATCATTCTTGTAGATAGTTCTCTTGATATTTGGAAGGTTGGGTTTATGCCACCTTTATTTGGGGTTTTGAGCTTGCATAGTTGTCTTGAGGTTTAGACCTCAGATTTGGACCTTGTGAGGTCCCTAGAGTCCAAAGGTCCCAACTTTATTCACCCATATGAAGGATATTGTGCTTAACACATTTTGAGATCATGTTTTCATATGTTGGAGCAAAACCTACCATGCATGAATGTAAACATTGAAGCTTTATGTGACAATGGGGACTTGGGATACTAGATCTATTGTTTGGAGTAGTAGAGCTGCTTTGAATCATCTGAATGAGAAATCAGATTGAAGGGACTCGCCGAGTCTATGAGCTGACTCGACGAGTCGACTAGGGTATTTCCTCATTGGGACTGGATATGTGTGACTCGGCGAGTAGGTGCTGGGTAGTGAAACCCTAAATCCACGGGTTTGGGTCTATATAATGAAACTTATAGCATCATTTGCGGCTCATGAGTTGCCCAACTTCACTGAAAGAAACCCTAGTTGCCTATTTGAGCTAAAAGAGAGAATGTTGAGCTTATATTGATTATTTTGGTACATCTTTGGAGTGGAATCAGATGGAATTCAAGCAAGGAACGAGAAGAGGCTTTTAGATATGTTGCTTGGCATCTAAGAGCTTTTGTAAAAGGTGAAAAGTTCATACCTTCATCATTCTTGTAGATAGTTCTTTTGATTTTTGGAAGGTTGGGTTTATGCCACCTTTATTTGGGGTTTTGAGCTTGCATAGTTGTCTTGAGGTTTAGACCTCAGATTTGGACCTTGTGAGGTCCCTAGAGTCCAAAGGTCCCAACTTTATTCACCCATATGAAGGATATTGTGCTTAACACATTGTGAGATCATGTTTTCATATGTTGGAGCAAAACCTACCATGCATGAATGTACACATTGAAGCTTTATGTGACAATGGGGACTTGGTATACTAGATGTAGTCTTTGGAGTAGTATAGCTTCTTTGAATTATCTGAATGAGAAATCAGTTTGAAGGGACTTGACGAGTCTATGAGCTGACTCGACGAGTCGGCTAGCGTATTTCCGCATTGGTTCTGGATATGTGTGACTCGGCGAATAGGTGCTGGGTAGTGAAACCCTAAATCCTCGGGTTTGGGGCCTACATAAAGAAACTTATAGCCTCATTTGCGGCTCATGAGTTTCCCAACTTCACTAAGAGAAACCCTAGTCGCCTTTTTGAGCTAAAAAAGAGAATGTTGAGCTTATATTGAGTATTTTGGTACGTCTTTGGAGTGGAACGAGATGGAATTAAAGAAAGGAACGAGAAGCGGCTTTTAGATATGTTGATTGGCATCTAAGAGCTTTTGTAAAAGGTGAAAAGTTCATACCTTCATCATTCTTGTGGATAGTTCTCTAGATTTTTGGAAGGTTGGGTTTATGCCACCTTTATTTGGGGTTTTGAGCTTGCAGAGTTGTCTTGAGGTTTAGACCACAGATTTGGACCTTGTGAGGTCCCTAGAGTCCAAAGGTCCCAACTTTATTCACCCATATGAAGGATATTGTGCTTAACACATTGTGAGATCCTGTTTTCATATGTTGGAGCAAAACCTACCATGCATGAACGTAAACATTGAAGATTTATGTGACAATGGGGACTTGGGATACTAGATCTAGTGTTTGGAGTAGTAGAGCTGCTTTGAATCATCTGAATGAGAAATCAGATTGAAGGGACTCGCCGAGTCTATGAGCTGACTCGACGAGTCGACTAGGGTATTTCCTCATTGGGACTGGATATGTGTGAGTCGGCGAATAGGTGCTGGGTAGTGAAACCCTAAATCCACGGGTTTGGGGTCTATATAATGAAACTTATAGCATCATTTGCGGCTCATGAGTTGCCCAACTTCACTGAAAGAAACCCTAGTCGCCTATTTGAGCTAAAAAAGAGAATGTTGAGCTTATATTGAGTATTTTGGTACGTCTTTGGAGTGGAACGAGATGGAATTCAAGAAAGGAACGAGAAGAGGATTTTAGATATGTTGATTGGCATCTAAGAGCTTTTGTCAAAGGTGAAAAGTTCATACCTTCATCATTCTTGTAGATAGTTCTCTTGATTTTTGGAAGGTTGGGTTTATGCCACCTTTATTTGGGGTTTTCAGCTTGCATAGTTGTCTTGAGGTTTAGACCTCAGATTTGGACCTTGTGAGGTCCCTAGAGTCCAAAGGTCCCAACTTTATTCACCCATATGAAGGATACTGTGCTTAACACATTTTGAGATCATGTTTTCATATGTTGGAGCAAAACCTACCATGCATGAATGTAAACATTGAAGCTTTATGTGACAATGGGGACTTGGGATACTAGATCTATTGTTTGGAGTAGTAGAGCTGCTTTGAATCATCTGAATGAGAAATCAGATTGAAGGGACTTGACGAGTCTATGAGCTGACTCGACGAGTCGACTAGGGTATTTCCTCATTGGGACTGGATATGTGTGACTCGGCGAGTAGGTGGTAGGTAGTGAAACCCTAAATCCACGGGTTTGGGGTCTATATAATGAAACTTATAGCATCATTTGCGGCTCATGAGTTGCCCAACTTCACTGAAAGAAACCCTAGTTGCCTATTTGAGCTAAAAGAGAGAATGTTGAGCTTATATTTATTATTTTGGTACATCTTTGGAGTGGAATGAGATGGAATTCAAGCAAGGAACGAGAAGAGGCTTTTAGATATGTTGCTTGGCATCTAAGAGCTTTTGTAAAAGGTGAAAAGTTCATACCTTCATCATTCTTGTAGATAGTTCTTTTGATTTTTGGAAGGTTGGGTTTATGCCACCTTTATTTGGGGTTTTGAGCTTGCATATTTCTCTTGAGGTTTAGACCTCAGATTTGGACCTTGTGAGGTCCCTAGAGTCCAAAGGTCCCAACTTTATTCACCCATATGAAGGATATTGTGCTTAACACATTGTGAGATCATGTTTTCATATGTTGGAGCAAAACCTACCATGCATGAATGTAAACATTGAAGCTTTATGTGACAATGGGGACTTGGTATACTAGATCTAGTCTTTGGAGTAGTATAGCTTCTTTGAATTATCTGAATGAGAAATCAGTTTGAAGGGACTTGACGAGTCTATGAGCTGACTCGACGAGTCGGCTAGCGTATTTCCGCATTGGTTCTGGATATGTGTGACTCGGCGAATAGGTGCTGGGTAGTGAAACCCTAAATCCTCGGGTTTGGGGCCTACATAAAGAAACTTATAGCCTCATTTGCGGCTCATGAGTTTCCCAACTTCACTGAGAGAAACCCTAGTCGCCTTTTTGAGCTAAAAAAGAGAATGTTGAGCTTATATTGAGTATTTTGGTACGTCTTTGGAGTGGAACGAGATGGAATTAAAGAAAGGAACGAGAAGCGGCTTTTAGATATGTTGATTGGCATCTAAGAGCTTTTGTAAAAGGTGAAAAGTTCATACCTTCATCATTCTTGTGGATAGTTCTCTAGATTTTTGGAAGGTTGGGTTTATGCCACCTTTATTTGGGGTTTTGAGCTTGCAGAGTTGTCTTGAGGTTTAGACCACAGATTTGGACCTTGTGAGGTCCCTAGAGTCCAAAGGTCCCAACTTTATTCACCCATATGAAGGATATTGTGCTTAACACATTGTGAGATCCTGTTTTCATATGTTGGAGCAAAACCTACCATGCATGAACGTAAACATTGAAGATTTATGTGACAATGGGGACTTGGGATACTAGATCTAGTGTTTGGAGTAGTAGAGCTGCTTTGAATCATCTGAATGAGAAATCAGATTGAAGGGACTCGCCGAGTCTATGAGCTGACTCGACGAGTCGACTAGGGTATTTCCTCATTGGGACTGGATATGTGTGAGTCGGCGAATAGGTGCTGGGTAGTGAAACCCTAAATCCACGGGTTTGGGGTCTATATAATGAAACTTATAGCATCATTTGCGGCTCATGAGTTGCCCAACTTCACTGAAAGAAACCCTAGTCGCCTATTTGAGCTAAAAAAGAGAATGTTGAGCTTATATTGAGTATTTTGGTACGTCTTTGGAGTGGAACGAGATGGAATTCAAGAAAGGAACGAGAAGAGGATTTTAGATATGTTGATTGGCATCTAAGAGCTTTTGTCAAAGGTGAAAAGTTCATACCTTCATCATTCTTGTAGATAGTTCTCTTGATTTTTGGAAGGTTGGGTTTATGCCACCTTTATTTGGGGTTTTCAGCTTGCATAGTTGTCTTGAGGTTTAGACCTCAGATTTGGACCTTGTGAGGTCCCTAGAGTCCAAAGGTCCCAACTTTATTCACCCATATGAAGGATATTGTGCTTAACACATTTTGAGATCATGTTTTCATATGTTGGAGCAAAACCTACCATGCATGAATGTAAACATTGAAGGTTTATGTGACAATGGGGACTTGGGATACTAGATCTATTGTTTGGAGTAGTAGAGCTGCTTTGAATCATCTGAATGAGAAATCAGATTGAAGGGACTTGACGAGTCTATGAGCTGACTCGACGAGTCGACTAGGGTATTTCCTCATTGGGACTGGATATGTGTGACTCGGCGAGTAGGTGGTAGGTAGTGAAACCCTAAATCCACGGGTTTGGGGTCTATATAATGAAACTTATAGCATCATTTGCGGCTCATGAGTTGCCCAACTTCACTGAAAGAAACCCTAGTTGCCTATTTGAGCTAAAAGAGAGAATGTTGAGCTTATATTGATTATTTTGGTACATCTTTGGAGTGGAATGAGATGGAATTCAAGCAAGGAACGAGAAGAGGCTTTTAGATATGTTGCTTGGCATCTAAGAGCTTTTGTAAAAGGTGAAAAGTTCATACCTTCATCATTCTTGTAGATAGTTCTTTTGATTTTTAGAAGGTTGGGTTTATGCCACCTTTATTTGGGGTTTTGAGCTTGCATAGTTGTCTTGAGGTTTAGACCTCAGATTTGGACCTTGTGAGGTCCCTAGAGTCCAAAGGTCCCAACTTTATTCACCCATATGAAGGATATTGTGCTTAACACATTGTGAGATCATGTTTTCATATGTTGGAGCAAAACCTACCATGCATGAATGTAAACATTGAAGCTTTATGTGACAATGGGGACTTGGTATACTAGATCTAGTCTTTGGAGTAGTATAGCTTCTTTGAATTATCTGAATGAGAAATCAGTTTGAAGGGACTTGACGAGTCTATGAGCTGAATCGACGAGTCGGCTAGCGTATTTCCGCATTGGTTCTGGATATGTGTGACTCGGCGAATAGGTGCTGGGTAGTGAAACCCTAAATCCTCGGGTTTGGGGCCTACATAAAGAAACTTATAGCCTCATTTGCGGCTCATGAGTTTCCCAACTTCACTAAGAGAAACCCTAGTCGCCTTTTTGAGCTAAAAAAGAGAATGTTGAGCTTATATTGAGTATTTTGGTACGTCTTTGGAGTGGAACGAGATGGAATTAAAGAAAGGAACGAGAAGCGGCTTTTAGATATGTTGATTGGCATCTAAGAGCTTTTGTAAAAGGTGAAAAGTTCATACCTTCATCATTCTTGTGGATAGTTCTCTAGATTTTTGGAAGGTTGGGTTTATGCCACCTTTATTTGGGGTTTTGAGCTTGCAGAGTTGTCTTGAGGTTTAGACCACAGATTTGGACCTTGTGAGGTCCCTAGAGTCCAAAGGTCCCAACTTTATTCACCCATATGAAGGATATTGTGCTTAACACATTGTGAGATCCTGTTTTCATATGTTGGAGCAAAACCTACCATGCATGAACGTAAACATTGAAGATTTATGTGACAATGGGGACTTGGGATACTAGATCTAGTGTTTGGAGTAGTAGAGCTGCTTTGAATCATCTGAATGAGAAATCAGATTGAAGGGACTCGCCGAGTCTATGAGCTGACTCGACGAGTCGACTAGGGTATTTCCTCATTGGGACTGGATATGTGTGAGTCGGCGAATAGGTGCTGGGTAGTGAAACCCTAAATCCACGGGTTTGGGGTCTATATAATGAAACTTATAGCATCATTTGCGGCTCATGAGTTGCCCAACTTCACTGAAAGAAACCCTAGTCGCCTATTTGAGCTAAAAAAGAGAATGTTGAGCTTATATTGAGTATTTTGGTACGTCTTTGGAGTGGAACGAGATGGAATTCAAGAAAGGAACGAGAAGAGGATTTTAGATATGTTGATTGGCATCTAAGAGCTTTTGTCAAAGGTGAAAAGTTCATACCTTCATCATTCTTGTAGATAGTTCTCTTGATTTTTGGAAGGTTGGGTTTATGCCACCTTTATTTGGGGTTTTCAGCTTGCATAGTTGTCTTGAGGTTTAGACCTCAGATTTGGACCTTGTGAGGTCCCTAGAGTCCAAAGGTCCCAACTTTATTCACCCATATGAAGGATACTGTGCTTAACACATTTTGAGATCATGTTTTCATATGTTGGAGCAAAACCTACCATGCATGAATGTAAACATTGAAGCTTTATGTGACAATGGGGACTTCGGATACTAGATCTATTGTTTGGAGTAGTAGAGCTGCTTTGAATCATCTGAATGAGAAATCAGATTGAAGGGACTTGACGAGTCTATGAGCTGACTCGACGAGTCGACTAGGGTATTTCCTCATTGGGACTGGATATGTGTGACTCGGCGAGTAGGTGGTAGGTAGTGAAACCCTAAATCCACGGGTTTGGGGTCTATATAATGAAACTTATAGCATCATTTGCGGCTCATGAGTTGCCCAACTTCACTGAAAGAAACCCTAGTTGCCTATTTGAGCTAAAAGAGAGAATGTTGAGCTTATATTTATTATTTTGGTACATCTTTGGAGTGGAATGAGATGGAATTCAAGCAAGGAACGAGAAGAGGCTTTTAGATATGTTGCTTGGCATCTAAGAGCTTTTGTAAAAGGTGAAAAGTTCATACCTTCATCATTCTTGTAGATAGTTCTTTTGATTTTTGGAAGGTTGGGTTTATGCCACCTTTAATTGGGGTTTTGAGCTTGCATATTTCTCTTGAGGTTTAGACCTCAGATTTGGACCTTGTGAGGTCCCTAGAGTCCAAAGGTCCCAACTTTATTCACCCATATGAAGGATATTGTGCTTAACACATTGTGAGATCATGTTTTCATATGTTGGAGCAAAACCTACCATGCATGAATGTAAACATTGAAGCTTTATGTGACAATGGGGACTTGGTATACTAGATCTAGTCTTTGGAGTAGTATAGCTTCTTTGAATTATCTGAATGAGAAATCAGTTTGAAGGGACTTGACGAGTCTATGAGCTGACTCGACGAGTCGGCTAGCGTATTTCCGCATTGGTTCTGGATATGTGTGACTCGGCGAATAGGTGCTGGGTAGTGAAACCCTAAATCCTCGGGTTTGGGGCCTACATAAAGAAACTTATAGCCTCATTTGCGGCTCATGAGTTTCCCAACTTCACTGAGAGAAACCCTAGTCGCCTTTTTGAGCTAAAAAAGAGAATGTTGAGCTTATATTGAGTATTTTGGTACGTCTTTGGAGTGGAACGAGATGGAATTAAAGAAAGGAACGAGAAGCGGCTTTTAGATATGTTGATTGGCATCTAAGAGCTTTTGTAAAAGGTGAAAAGTTCATACCTTCATCATTCTTGTGGATAGTTCTCTAGATTTTTGGAAGGTTGGGTTTATGCCACCTTTATTTGGGGTTTTGAGCTTGCAGAGTTGTCTTGAGGTTTAGACCACAGATTTGGACCTTGTGAGGTCCCTAGAGTCCAAAGGTCCCAACTTTATTCACCCATATGAAGGATATTGTGCTTAACACATTGTGAGATCCTGTTTTCATATGTTGGAGCAAAACCTACCATGCATGAACGTAAACATTGAAGATTTATGTGACAATGGGGACTTGGGATACTAGATCTAGTGTTTGGAGTAGTAGAGCTGCTTTGAATCATCTGAATGAGAAATCAGATTGAAGGGACTCGCCGAGTCTATGAGCTGACTCGACGAGTCGACTAGGGTATTTCCTCATTGGGACTGGATATGTGTGAGTCGGCGAATAGGTGCTGGGTAGTGAAACCCTAAATCCACGGGTTTGGGGTCTATATAATGAAACTTATAGCATCATTTGCGGCTCATGAGTTGCCCAACTTCACTGAAAGAAACCCTAGTCGCCTATTTGAGCTAAAAAAGAGAATGTTGAGCTTATATTGAGTATTTTGGTACGTCTTTGGAGTGGAACGAGATGGAATTCAAGAAAGGAACGAGAAGAGGATTTTAGATATGTTGATTGGCATCTAAGAGCTTTTGTCAAAGGTGAAAAGTTCATACCTTCATCATTCTTGTAGATAGTTCTCTTGATTTTTGGAAGGTTGGGTTTATGCCACCTTTATTTGGGGTTTTCAGCTTGCATAGTTGTCTTGAGGTTTAGACCTCAGATTTGGACCTTGTGAGGTCCCTAGAGTCCAAAGGTCCCAACATTATTCACCCATATGAAGGATATTGTGCTTAACACATTTTGAGATCATGTTTTCATATGTTGGAGCAAAACCTACCATGCATGAATGTAAACATTGAAGGTTTATGTGACAATGGGGACTTGGGATACTAGATCTATTGTTTGGAGTAGTAGAGCTGCTTTGAATCATCTGAATGAGAAATCAGATTGAAGGGACTTGACGAGTCTATGAGCTGACTCGACGAGTCGACTAGGGTATTTCCTCATTGGGACTGGATATGTGTGACTCGGCGAGTAGGTGGTAGGTAGTGAAACCCTAAATCCACGGGTTTGGGGTCTATATAATGAAACTTATAGCATCATTTGCGGCTCATGAGTTGCCCAACTTCACTGAAAGAAACCCTAGTTGCCTATTTGAGCTAAAAGAGAGAATGTTGAGCTTATATTGATTATTTTGGTACATCTTTGGAGTGGAATGAGATGGAATTCAAGCAAGGAACGAGAAGAGGCTTTTAGATATGTTGCTTGGCATCTAAGAGCTTTTGTAAAAGGTGAAAAGTTCATACCTTCATCATTCTTGTAGATAGTTCTTTTGATTTTTAGAAGGTTGGGTTTATGCCACCTTTATTTGGGGTTTTGAGCTTGCATAGTTGTCTTGAGGTTTAGACCTCAGATTTGGACCTTGTGAGGTCCCTAGAGTCCAAAGGTCCCAACTTTATTCACCCACATGAAGGATATTGTGCTTAACACATTGTGAGATCATGTTTTCATATGTTGGAGCAAAACCTACCATGCATGAATGTAAACATTGAAGCTTTATGTGACAATGGGGACTTGGTATACTAGATCTAGTCTTTGGAGTAGTAGAGCTTCTTTGAATTATCTGAATGAGAAATCAGTTTGAAGGGACTTGACGAGTCTATGAGCTAACTCGACGAGTCGGCTAGCGTATTTCCGCATTGGTTCTGGATATGTGTGACTCGGCGAATAGGTGCTGGGTAGTGAAACCCTAAATCCTCGGGTTTGGGGCCTATATAAAGAAACTTATAGCCTCATTTGCGGCTAATGAGTTTCCCAACTTCACTGAGAGAAACCCTAGTCGCCTTTTTGAGCTAAAAAAGAGAATGTTGAGCTTATATTGAGTATTTTGGTACGTCTTTGGAGTGGAACGAGATGGAATTAAAGAAAGGAACGAGAAGCGGCTTTTAGATATGTTGATTGGCATCTAAGAGCTTTTGTAAAAGGTGAAAAGTTCATACCTTCATCATTCTTGTGGATAGTTTTCTAGATTTTTGGAAGGTTGGGTTTATGCCACCTTTATTTGGGGTTTTGAGCTTGCAGAGTTGTCTTAAGGTTTAGACCACAGATTTGGACCTTGTGAGGTCCCTAGAGTCCAAAGGTCCCAACTTTATTCACCCATATGAAGGATATTGTGCTTAACACATTGTGAGATCATGTTTTCATATGTTGGAGCAAAACCTACCATGCATGAACGTAAACATTGAAGCTTTATGTGACAATGGGGACTTGGGATACTAGATCTAGTCTTTGGAGTAGTAGAGCTTCTTTGAATCATCTGAATGAGAAATCAGTTTGGAGGGACTTGGCGAGTCTATGAGCTGACTCGACGAGTCGGCTAGCGTATTTCACCATTGGTTCTGGATATGTGTGACTCGGCGAATAGGTGCTGGGTAGTGAAACCCTAAATCCTCGGGTTTGGGGCTTATATAAAGAAACTTATAGCCTCATTTGCGGCTCATGAGTTTCCCAACTTCACTGAGAGAAACCCTAGTCGCCTTTTCGAGCTAAAAAAAGAGAATGTTGAGCTTATATTGAGTATTTTGGTACGTCTTTGGAGTGGAACGAGATGGAATTCAAGAAAGGAACGAGAAGCGGCATTTAGATATGTTGATTGGCATCTAAGAGCTTTTGTAAAAGGTGAAAAGTTCATACCTTCATCATTCTTGTAGATAGTTCTCTTGATTTTTGGAAGGTTGGGTTTATGCCACCTTTATTTGGGGTTTTGAGCTTGCATAGTTGTCTTGAGGTTTAGACCTCAGATTTGGACCTTGTGAGGTCCCTAGAGTCCAAAGGTCCCAACTTTATTCACCCATATGAAGGATATTGTGCTTAACACATTGTGAGATCATGTTTTCATATGTTGGAGCAAAACCTACCATGCATGAATGTAAACATTGAAGCTTTATGTGACAATGGGGACTTGGGATACTAGATCTAGTCTTTGGAGTAGTAGAGCTTCTTTGAATCATCTGAATGAGAAATCAGTTTGAAGGGACTTGACGAGTCTATGAGCTGACTCGACGAGTCGGCTAGCGTATTTCACCATTGGTTCTGGATATGTGTGACTCGGCGAATAGGTGCTGGGTAGTGAAACCCTAAATCCTCGGGTTTGGGGCCTATATAAAGAAACTTATAGCCTCATTTGCGGCTCATGAGTTTCCCAACTTCACTGAGAGAAACCCTAGTCGCCTTTTTGAGCTAAAAAAGAGAATGTTGAGCTTATATTGAGTATTTTGGTACGTCTTTGGAGTGGAACGAGATGGAATTCAAGAAAGGAACGAGAAGCGGCTTTTAGATATGTTGATTGGCATCTAAGAGCTTTTTTAAAAGGTGAAAAGTTCATACCTTCATCATTTTTGTGGATAGTTCTCTTGATTTTTGGAAGGTTGGGTTTATGCCACCTTTATTTGGGGTTTTGAGTTTGCAGAGTTGTCTTGAGGTGTAGACCTCAGATTTGGACCTTGTGAGGTCCCTAGAGTCCAAAGGTCCCAACTTTATTCACCCATATGAAGGATATTGTGCTTAACACATTGTGAGATCTTGTTTTCATATGTTGGAGCAAAACCTACCATGCATGAACGTAAACATTGAAGCTTTATGTGACAATGGGGACTTGGGATACTAGATCTAGTGTTTGGAGTAGTAGAGCTGCTTTGAGTCATCTGAATGAGAAATCAGATTGAAGGGACTCGCCGAGTCTATGAGCTGACTCGACGAGTCGGCTAGGGTATTTCCTCATTGGGCCTGGATATGTGTGAGTCGGCGAGTAGGTGCTGGGTAATGAAACCCTAAATCCACGGGTTTGGGGTCTATATAATGAAACTTATAGCATCATTTGCGGCTCATGAGTTGCCCAACTTCACTGAGAGAAACCCTAGTCGCCTTTTTGAGCTAAAAGAGAGAATGTTGAGCTTATATTGAGTATTTTGGTACATCTTTGGAATGGAACGACATGGAATTCAACCAAGGAACGAGAAGAGGCTTTTAGATATGTTGCTTGCCATCTAAGAGCTTTTGTAAAAGGTGAAAAGTTCATACCTTCATCATTCTTGTAGATAGTTCTCTTGATTTTTGGAAGGTTGGGTTTATGCCACCTTTATTTGGGGTTTTGAGCTTGCATAGTTGTCTTGAGGTTTAGACCTCAGATTTGGACCTTGTGAGGTCCCTAGAGTCCAAAGGTCCCAACTTTATTCACCCATATGAAGGATATTGTGCTTAACACATTGTGAGATCATGTTTTCATATGTTGGAGCAAAACCTACCATGCATGAACGTAAACATTGAAGCTTTATGTGACAATGGGGACTTGGGATACTAGATCTAGTGTTTGGAGTAGTAGAGCTGCTTTGAATCATCTGAATAAGAAATCAAATTGAAGGAAATTGAAGAGTCAATGAGCTGACTCGACGAGTCGGCTAGGGTATTTCCACATTGGGTCTGGATATGTGTGACTCGGCGAGTAGGTATTGGGTACTGAAACCCTAAATCCCCGGGTTTGAGGCCTATATAAAGAAACTTATAGCATCATTTGCGGCTCATGAGTTGCCCAACTTCACTGAGAGAAACCCTAGTCGCCTTTTTGAGCTAAATGAGAGAATGTTGAGCTTATATTGAGTATTTTGGTACATCTTTGGAGTGGAACGAGATGGAATTCAAGCAAGGAACAAGAAGAGGCTTTTAGATATGTTGCTTGGCATCTAAGAGCTTTTGTAAAACGTGAAAAGTTCATACCTTCATCATTCTTGTGGATAGTTCTCTTGATTTTTGGAAGGTTGGGTTTATGCCACCTTTATTTGGGGTTTTGAGCTTGCAGAGTTGTCTTGAGGTTTAGACCTCAGATTTGGACCTTGTGAGGTCCCTAGAGTCCAAAGGTCCCAACTTTATTCACCCATATGAAGGATATTGTGCTTAACACATTGTGAGATCATGTTTTCATATGTTGGAGCAAAACCTACCATGCATGAACGTAAACATTGAAGCTTTATGTGACAATGGGGACTTGGGATACTAGATCTAGTGTTTGGAGTGGTAGAGCTGATTTGAATCATCTGAATAAGAAATCAAATTGAAGGAAATTGAAGAGTCTATGAGCTGACTCGACGAGTCGGCTAGGGTATTTCCACATTGGGTCTGGATATGTGTGACTCGGCGAGTAGGTATTGGGTACTGAAACCCTAAATCCCCGGGTTTGAGGCCTATATAAAGAAACTTATAGCATCATTTGCGGCTCATGAGTTGCCCAACTTCACTGAGAGAAACCCTAGTCGCCTTTTTGAGCTAAATGAGAGAATGTTGAGCTTATATTGAGTATTTTGGTACATCTTTGGAGTGGAACGAGATGGAATTCAAGCAAGGAACAAGAAGAGGCTTTTAGAGATGTTGCTTGGCATCTAAGAGCTTTTGTAAAACGTGAAAAGTTCATACCTTTATCATTCTTGTGGATAGTTCTCTTGATTTTTGGAAGGTTGGGTTTATGCCACCTTTATTTGGGATTTTGAGCTTGCAGAGTTGTCTTGAGGTTTAGACCTCAGATTTGGACCTTGTGAGGTCCCTAGAGTCCAAAGGTCCCAACTTTATTCACCCATATGAAGGATATTGTGCTTAACACATTGTGAGATCATGTTTTCATATGTTGGAGCAAAACCTACCATGCATGAACGTAAACATTGAAGCTTTATGTGACAATGGGGACTTGGGATACTAGATCTAGTGTTTGGAGTAGTAGAGCTGCTTTCAATCATCTGAATGAGAAATCAAATTGAAGGAAATTGACGAGTCTATGAGCTGACTCGATGAGTCGGCTAGGGTATTTCCACATTGGGTCTAGATATGTGTGACTCGGCGAGTAGGTGCTGGGTAGTGAAACCCTAAATCCCCGGCTTTGAGGCCTATATAAAGAAACTTATAGCATCATTTGCGGCTCATGAGTTGCCCAACTTCACTGAGAGAAACCCTAGTCGCCTTTTTGAGCTAAAAGAGAGAATGTTGAGCGTATGTTGAGTATTTTGGTACATCTTTGGAGTGGAACGAGATGGAATTCAAGCAAGGAACGAGAAGAGGCTTTTAGATATGTTGCTTGGCATCTAAGAGCTTTTGTAAAAGGTGAAAAGTTCATAGCTTCATCATTCTTGTGGATAGTTCTCTTGATTTTTGGAAGTTTGGGTTTATGCCACCTTTATTTGGGGTTTTGTGCTTGCAGAGTTGTCTTCAGGTTTAGACCTCAGATTTGGACCTTGTGAGGTCCCTAGAGTCCAAAGGTCCCAACTTTATTCACCCATATGAAGGATATTGTGCTTAACACATTGTGAGATCATGTTTTCATATGTTGGAGCAAAACCTACCATGCATGAACGTAAACATTGAAGCTTTATGTGACAATGGGGACTTGGGATACTAGATCTAGTGTTTGGAGTAGTAGAGCTGCTTTGAATCATCTGAATGAGAAATCAGATTGAAGGGACTCGCCGAGTCTATGAGCTGACTCGACGAGTCGGCTAGGGTATTTCCACATTGGGTCTGGATATGTGTGACTCGGCGAGTAGGTGCTGGGTAGTGAAACCCTAAATCCCCGGCTTTGAGGCCTATATAAAGAAACTTATAGCATCATTTGCGGCTCATGAGTTGCCCAACTTCACTGAGAGAAACCCTAGTCGCCTTTTTGAGCTAAAAGAGAGAATGTTGAGCGTATGTTGAGTATTTTGGTACATCTTTGGAGTGGAACGAGATGGAATTCAAGCAAGGAACGAGAAGAGGCTTTTAGATATGTTGCTTGGCATCTAAGAGCTTTTGTAAAAGGTGAAAAGTTCATAGCTTCATCATTCTTGTGGATAGTTCTCTAGATTTTTGGAAGTTTGGGTTTATGCCACCTTTATTTGGGGTTTTGTGCTTGCAGAGTTGTCTTCAGGTTTAGACCTCAGATTTGGACCTTGTGAGGTCCCTAGAGTCCAAAGGTCCCAACTTTATTCACCCATATGAAGGATATTGTGCTTAACACATTGTGAGATCATGTTTTCATATGTTGGAGCAAAACCTACCATGCATGAACGTAAACATTGAAGCTTTATGTGACAATGGGGACTTGGGATACTAGATCTAGTGTTTGGAGTAGTAGAGCTGCTTTGAATCATCTGAATGAGAAATCAGATTGAAGGGACTCGCCGAGTCTATGAGCTGACTCGACGAGTCGGCTAGGGTATTTCCACATTGGGTCTGGATATGTGTGACTCGGCGAGTAGGTGCTGGGTAGTGAAACCCTAAATCCCCGGCTTTGAGGCCTATATAAAGAAACTTATAGCATCATTTGCGGCTCATGAGTTGCCCAACTTCACTGAGAGAAACCCTAGTCGCCTTTTTGAGCTAAATGAGAGAATGTTGAGCTTATATTGAGTATTTTGGTACATCTTTGGAGTGGAACGAGATGGAATTCAAGCAAGGAACAAGAAGAGGCTTTTAGATATGTTGCTTGGCATCTAAGAGCTTTTGTAAAACGTGAAAAGTTCATACCTTCATCATTCTTGTGGATAGTTCTCTTGATTTTTGGAAGGTTGGGTTTATGCCACCTTTATTTGGGGTTTTGAGCTTGCAGAGTTGTCTTGAGGTTTAGACCTCAGATTTGGACCTTGTGAGGTCCCTAGAGTCCAAAGGTCCCAACTTTATTCACCCATATGAAGGATATTGTGCTTAACACATTGTGAGATCATGTTTTCATATGTTGGAGCAAAACCTACCATGCATGAACGTAAACATTGAAGCTTTATGTGACAATGGGGACTTGGGATACTAGATCTAGTGTTTGGAGTGGTAGAGCTGATTTGAATCATCTGAATAAGAAATCAAATTGAAGGAAATTGAAGAGTCTATGAGCTGACTCGACGAGTCGGCTAGGGTATTTCCACATTGGGTCTGGATATGTGTGACTCGGCGAGTAGGTATTGGGTACTGAAACCCTAAATCCCCGGGTTTGAGGCCTATATAAAGAAACTTATAGCATCATTTGCGGCTCATGAGTTGCCCAACTTCACTGAGAGAAACCCTAGTCGCCTTTTTGAGCTAAATGAGAGAATGTTGAGCTTATATTGAGTATTTTGGTACATCTTTGGAGTGGAACGAGATGGAATTCAAGCAAGGAACAAGAAGAGGCTTTTAGAGATGTTGCTTGGCATCTAAGAGCTTTTGTAAAACGTGAAAAGTTCATACCTTTATCATTCTTGTGGATAGTTCTCTTGATTTTTGGAAGGTTGGGTTTATGCCACCTTTATTTGGGATTTTGAGCTTGCAGAGTTGTCTTGAGGTTTAGACCTCAGATTTGGACCTTGTGAGGTCCCTAGAGTCCAAAGGTCCCAACTTTATTCACCCATATGAAGGATATTGTGCTTAACACATTGTGAGATCATGTTTTCATATGTTGGAGCAAAACCTACCATGCATGAACGTAAACATTGAAGCTTTATGTGACAATGGGGACTTGGGATACTAGATCTAGTGTTTGGAGTAGTAGAGCTGCTTTCAATCATCTGAATGAGAAATCAAATTGAAGGAAATTGACGAGTCTATGAGCTGACTCGATGAGTCGGCTAGGGTATTTCCACATTGGGTCTAGATATGTGTGACTCGGCGAGTAGGTGCTGGGTAGTGAAACCCTAAATCCCCGACTTTGAGGCCTATATAAAGAAACTTATAGCATCATTTGCGGCTCATGAGTTGCCCAACTTCACTGAGAGAAACCCTAGTCGCCTTTTTGAGCTAAAAGAGAGAATGTTGAGCGTATGTTGAGTATTTTGGTACATCTTTGGAGTGGAACGAGATGGAATTCAAGCAAGGAACGAGAAGAGGCTTTTAGATATGTTGCTTGGCATCTAAGAGCTTTTGTAAAAGGTGAAAAGTTCATAGCTTCATCATTCTTGTGGATAGTTCTCTTGATTTTTGGAAGTTTGGGTTTATGCCACCTTTATTTGGGGTTTTGTGCTTGCAGAGTTGTCTTCAGGTTTAGACCTCAGATTTGGACCTTGTGAGGTCCCTAGAGTCCAAAGGTCCCAACTTTATTCACCCATATGAAGGATATTGTGCTTAACACATTGTGAGATCATGTTTTCATATGTTGGAGCAAAACCTACCATGCATGAACGTAAACATTGAAGCTTTATGTGACAATGGGGACTTGGGATACTAGATCTACTGTTTGGAGTAGTAGAGCTGCTTTGAATCATCTGAATGAGAAATCAGATTGAAGGGACTCGCCGAGTCTATGAGCTGACTCGACGAATCGGCTAGGGTATTTCCACATTGGGTCTGGATATGTGTGACTCGGCGAGTAGGTGCTGGGTAGTGAAACCCTAAATCCCCGGCTTTGAGGCCTATATAAAGAAACTTATAGCATCATTTGCGGCTCATGAGTTGCCCAACTTCACTGAGAGAAACCCTAGTCGCCTTTTTGAGCTAAAAGAGAGAATGTTGAGCGTATATTGAGTATTTTGGTACATCTTTGGAGTGGAACGAGATGGAATTCAAGCAAGGAACGAGAAGAGGCTTTTAGATATGTTGCTTGGCATCTAAGAGCTTTTGTAAAAGGTGAAAAGTTCATACCTTCATCATTCTTGTGGATAGTTCTCTTGATTTTTGGAAGTTTGGGTTTATGCCACCTTTATTTGGGGTTTTGAGCTTGCAGAGTTGTCTTGAGGTTTAGACCTCAGATTTGGACCTTGTGAGGTCCCTAGAGTCCAAAGGTCCCAACTTTATTCACCCATATGAAGGATATTGTGCTTAACACATTGTGAGATCATGTTTTCATATGTTGGAGCAAAACCTACCATGCATGAACGTAAACATTGAAGCTTTATGTGACAATGGGGACTTGGGATACTAGATCTAGAGTTTGGAGTAGTAGAGCTGCTTTGAATCATCTGAATGAGAAATCAGATTGAAGGGACTCGCCGAGTCTATGAGCTGACTCGACGAGTCGGCTAGGGTATTTCCCCATTGGGTCTGGATATGTGTGAGTTGGCGAGTAGGTGCTGGGTAGTGAAACCCTAAATCCCCGGGTTTGGGTCCTATATAATGAAACTTATAGCCTCATTTGCTGCTCATGAGTTGCCCAACTTCACTAAGAGTAACCCTAGTCACTTTTTTGAGCTAAAAGAGAGAATGTTGAGTTTATATTAAGTAGTTTGGTACATCTTTGGAGAGGAAGACATGGAATTCAAGCAAGGAACGAGAAGAGGCTTTTAGATACGTTGGTTGGCATCTAAGAGCTTCTGTAAAAGGTGAAAAGTTCATACCTTTATGATTCTTGTGGATAAATCTCTTGATTCTTGGAAGGTTAGGATTTATGCCACCTTTATTTGGGGTTTTGAGCTTGCAGAGTTGTCTTGAGGTTTAGACCTTAGATTTGGACCTTGTGAGGTTCCTAGAGTCCAAAGGTCCCAAATTTGTTCATCCATATGAAGGATATTGGGCTTAACACATTGTGAGATCATGTTTTGGTATGTTGGAACAAAAACTACCATGCATGAACGTAAACATTGAAGCTTTATGTGACAATGGGGAATTGGGATACTAGATCTAGTGTTTTGTAGAGATTCTTTGAATCATCTGAATGAGAAATCAGATTGAAGGGACTTGACGAGTCTATGAGCTGACTCGCCGAGTCGGCTAGGGTATTTCCAAATTGGGTCTGGATTTGTGTGACTCGGCGAGTAGGTGTCGGGTAGTGAAACCCTAAATCCCCGGGTTTGGGGCCTATATAAAGAAACTTATAGCATCATTTGCGGCTCATGAGTTACCCCACTTCACTGAGAGAAACCCTAGTCTCCTTTTTGAGCTAAAAGAGAGAATGTTGAGCTTATATTGAGTATTTTGGTACATCTTTGGAGGGGAAGAGATGGAATTCAAGCAAGGAACGAGAAGAGGCTTTTAGATATGTTGCTTGGCATCTAAGAGATTCTATAAAAGGTTAAAAGTTCATACCTTCATCATTCTTGTGGATAGATCTCTTGATTTTGGGAAGGTTGGGTTTATGCCACCTTTATTTGGGGTTTTGAGCTTGCATAGTTGTCTTGAGGTTTAGACCTCAGATTTGGACCTTGTGAGGTCCCTAGAGTCCAAAGGTCCCAACATTGTGAGATCATGTTTTCATATGTTGGAGCAAAACCTACCATGCATGAACGTAAACATTGAAGCTTTATATGACAATGGGGACTTGGGATACTAGATCTAGTGTTTGGAGTAGTAGAGCTGCTTTGAATCATCTGAATGAGAAATCAAATTGAAGGAAATTGACGAGTCTATGAGCTGACTCGACGAGTCGGCAAGGGTATTTCCACATTGGGTCTGGATATGTGTGACTCGGCGAGTAGGTGTTGGTTACTGAAACCCTAAATCCCCGGGTTTGAGGCCTATATAAAGAAACTTATAGCATCATTTGCGGCCCATGAGTTGCCCAACTTCACTGAGAGAAACCCTTGTCGCCTTTTTGAGCTAAAAGAGAGAATGTTGAGCATATATTGAGTATTTTGGTACATCTTTAAAGTGGAACGAGATGGAATTCAATCAAGGAACAAGAAGAGGCTTTTAGATATGTTGCTTGGCATCTAAGAGCTTTTGTAAAAGGTGAAAAGTTCATACCTTCATCATTCTTGTGGATAGTTCTCTTGATTTTTGGAAGGTTGGGTTTATGCCACCTTTATTTGGGGTTTTGAGCTTGCAGAGTTGTCTTGAGGTTTAGACCTCAGATTTGCACCTTGTGAGGTCCCTAGAGTCCAAAGGTCCCAACTTTATTCACCCATATGAAGGATATTGTGGTTAACACATTGTGAGATCATGTTTTCATATGTTGGAGCAAAACCTACCATGCATGAACGCAAACATTCAAGATTTATGTGACAATGGGGACTTGGGATACGAGATCTAGTGTTTGGAGTAGTAGATCTGCTTTGAATCATCTAAATGAGAAATCAGATTGAAGGGACTCGCCGAGTCTATGAGCTGACTCGACGAGTCGGCTAGGGTATTTCCCCATTGGGTCTGGATATGTGTGAGTCGGCGAGTAGGTGCTGGTTAGTGAAACCGTAAATCCCCGGGTTTGGGGCCTATATAATGAAACTGATAGCCTCATTTGCTGCTCATGAGTTGCCCAACTTCACTAAGAGAAACCCTAGTCACTTTTTTGAGCTAAAAGAGAGAATGTTGAGCTTATATTGAGTATTTTGGTACATCTTTGGAGTGGAACGAGATGGAATTCAAGCAAGGAACGGGAAGAGGCTTTTAGATATGTTGCTTGGCATCTAAGAGCTTTTGTAAAAGGTGAAAAGTTCATACCTTCATCATTCTTGTAGATAGTTCTCTTGATTTTTGGAAGGTTGGGTTTATGCCACCTTTATTTGGGGTTTTGAGCTTGCATAGTTTTCTTGAGGTTTAGACCTCAGATTTGGACCTTGTGAGGTCCCTAGAGTCCAAAGGTCCCAACTTTATTCGCCCATATGAAGGATATTGTGCTTAACACATTGTGAGATCATGTTTTCATATGTTGGAGCAAAACCTACCATGCATGAACGTAAACATTAAAGCTTTATGTGACAATGGGGACTTGGGATACTAGATCTAGTGTTTTGTAGAGCTTCTTTGAATCATCTGAATGAGAAATCAGATTGACGGGACTTGACGAGTCTATGAGCTGACTCGCCGAGTCCGCTAGGGTATTTCCACATTGGGTCTGGATATGTGTGACTCGGCGAGTAGGTGTTGGGTAATGAAACCCTAAATCCCCAGGTTTGGGGCCTATATAAAGAAACTTATAGCATCATTTGCGGCTCATGAGTTGCCCAACTTCACTGAGAGAAACCCTAGTTGATTTTTTGAGCTAAAATAGAGAATGTTGAGTTTATATTGAGTATTTTGTTACATCTTTGGAGAGGAAGAGATGCAATTCAAGCAAGGAATGAGAATAGGCTTTTAGATATGTTGGTTGGCACCTAAGAGCTTCTGTAAAAAGGTGAAAATTTCATACCTTTATCATTCTTGTGGATAAATCTCGTGATTTTTGGAAGGTTAGAATTTATGCCACCTTTATTTGGGGTTTTGAGCTTGCAGAGTTGTCTTGAGGTTTAGACCTCAGATTTGGACCTTGTGAGGTCCCTAGAGTTCAAGGATCCCAAATTTATTCACCCATATGAAGGATATTGTGCTTAACACATTGTGAGATCATGTTTTGGTATGTTGGAACAAAAACTACCATGCATGAACGTAAACATTGAAGCTTTATGTCACAATGGGGAATTGGGATATTAGATCTAGTGTTTTGTAGAGATTCTTTGAATCATCTGAATGAGAAATCAGATTGAAGGGACTTGACGAGTCTATGAGCTGACTTGCTGAGTCGGCTAGGGTATTTCCAAATTGGGTCTGGATATGTGTGACTCGGCGAGTAGGTGTCGGGTAGTGAAACCCTAAATCCCCGGGTTTGGGGCCTATATAAAGAAACTTATAGCATCATTTGTGGCTCATGAGTTGCCCCACTTCACTGAGAGAAACCCTAGTCGCCTTTTTGAGCTAAAAGAGAGAATGTTGAGCTTATATTGAGTATTTTGGTACATCTTTGGAGGGGAACGAGATGGAATTCAAGCAAGGAACGAGAAGAGGCTTTTAGATATGTTGCTTGTCATCTAAGAGCTTTTGTAAAAGGTGAAAAGTTCATACCTTCATCATTCTTGTGGATAGTTCTCTTGATTTTTGGAAGGTTATGGTTTATGCCACCTTTATTTGAGGTTTTGAGCTTGCAGAGTTGTCTTGAGGTTTAGACCTCAGATTTGGACCTTGTGAGGTCCCTAGAGTCCAAAGGTCCCAACTTTATTCACCCATATGAAGGATATTGTGCTTAACACATTGTGAGATCATGTTTTCATATGATGGAGCAAAACCTACCATGCATGAACGTAAACATTGAAGCTTTATGTGACAATGGGGACTTGGGATACTAGATCTAGTGTTTGGAGTAGTAGAGTTGCTTTGAATCATCTGAATGAGAAATCAAATTGAAGGAAATTGACGAGTCTATGAGCTGACTCGACGAGTCGGCTAGGGTATTTCCACATTGGGTCTGGATATGTGTGACTCGGCGAGTAGGTGTTGGGTACTGAAACCCTAAATCCCCGGGTTTGAGGCCTATATAAAGAAACTTATAGCATCATTTGCGGCTCATGAGTTGCCCAACTTCACTGAGAGAAACCCTAGTCGCCTTTTTAAGCTAAAAGAGAGAATGTTGAGCTTATATTGAGTATTTTGGTACATCTTTGGAGTGGAACGAGATGGAATTCAAGCAAGGAACGAGAAGAGGCTTTTAGATATGTTGCTTGGCATCTAAGAGCTTTTGTAAAAGGTGAAAAGTTCATACCTTCATCATTCTTGTGGATAGTTCTCTTGATTTTTGGAAGGTTGGGTTTATGCCACCTTTATTTGGGGTTTTGAACTTGCAGAGTTGTCTTGAGGATTAGACCCCAGATTTGCAACTTGTGAGGTCCCTAGAGTCCAAAGGTCCCAACTTTATTCACCCATATGAAGGATATTGTGGTTAACACATTGTGAGATCATGTTTTCATATGTTGGAGCAAAACCTACCATGCATGAACGTAAACATTCAAGATTTATGTGACAATGGGGACTTGGGATACGAGATCTAGTGTTTGGACTAGTAGATCTGCTTTGAATCATCTGAATGAGAAATCAGATTGAAGGGACTCGCCGAGTCTATGAGCTGACTCGACGAGTCGGCTACGGTATTTCCCCATTGGGTCTGGATATGTGTGAGTCGGCGAGTAGGTGCTGGGTAGTGAAACCGTAAATCCCCGGGTTTGGGGCCTATATAATGAAACTTATAGCCTCATTTGCTGCTCATGAGTTGCCCAACTTCACAAAGAGAAACCCTAGTCACTTTTTTGAGCTAAAAGAGAGAATGTTGAGCTTATATTGAGTATTTTGGTACATCTTTGGAGTGGAACGAGATGGAATTCAAGCAAGGAACGAGAAGAGGCTTTTAGATATGTTGCTTGGCATCTAAGAGCTTTTGTAAAAGGTGAAAAGTTCATACCTTCATCATTCTTGTAGATAGTTCTCTTGATTTTTGGAAGGTTGGGTTTATGCCACCTTTATTTGGGGTTTTGAGCTTGCATAGTTGTCTTGAGGTTTAGACCTCAGATTTGGACCTTGTGAGGTCCTTAGAGTCCAAAGGTCCCAACTTTATTCACCCATATGAAGGATATTGTGCTTAACACATTGTGAGATCATGTTTTCATATGTTGGAGCAAAACCTACCATGCATGAACGTAAACATTGAAGCTTTATGTGACAATGGGGACTTGGGATACTAGATCTAGTGTTTTGTAGAGCTTCTTTGAATCATCTGAATGAGAAATCAGATTGACGGGACTTGACGAGTCTATGAGCTGACTCGCCGAGTCCGCTAGGGTATTTCCACATTGGGTCTAGATATGTGTGACTCGGCGAGTAGGTGTTGGGTAATGAAACCCTAAATCCAAAGGTTTGGGGCCTATATAAAGAAACTTAGAGCATCATTTGCGGCTCATGAGTTGCCCAACTTCACTGAGAGAAACCCTAGTTGATTTTTTGAGCTAAAAGAGAGAATGTTGAGCTTATATTGAGTATTTTGGTACATCTTTGGAGAGGAAGAGATGCAATTCAAGCAAGGAATGAGAATAGGCTTTTAGATATGTTTGTTGGCACCTAAGAGCTTCTGTAAAAGGTGAAAATTTCATACCTTTATCATTCTTGTGGATAAATCTCTTGATTTTTGGAAGGTTAGAATTTATGCCACCTTTATTTGGGGTTTTGAGCTTGCAGAGTTGTCTTGAGGTTTAGACCTCAGATTTGGACCTTGTGAGGTCCCTAGAGTTCAAGGATCCCAAATTTATTCACCCATACGAAGGATATTGTGCTTAACACATTGTGAGATCATGTTTTGGTATGTTGGAACAAAAACTACCATGCATGAACGTAAACATTGAAGCTTTATGTGACAATGGGGAATTGGGATACTAGATCTAGTGTTTTGTAGAGATTCTTTGAATCATCTGAATGAGAAATCAGATTGAAGGGACTTGACGAGTCTATGAGCTGACTCGCTGAGTCGGCTAGGGTATTTCCAAATTGGGTCTGGATATGTGTGACTCGGCGAGTAGGTGTCGGGTAGTGAAACCCTAAATCCCCGGGTTTGGGGCCTATATAAAGAAACTTATAGCATCATTTGCGGCTCATGAGTTGCCCAACTTCACTGAGAGAAACCCTAGTCGCCTTTTTGAGCTAAAAGAGAGAATGTTGAGCTTATATTGAGTATTTTGGTACATCTTTGGAGTGGAACGAGATGGAATTCAAGCAAGGAACGAGAAGAGGCTTTTAGATATGTTGCTTGGCATCTAAGAGCTTTTGTAAAAGGTGAAAAGTTCATACCTTCATCATTCTTGTGGATAGTTCTCTTGATTTTTGGAAGGTTGGGTTTATGCCACCTTTATTTGGGGTTTTGAACTTGCAGAGTTGTCTTGAGGTTTAGACCTCAGATTTGCAACTTGTGAGGTCCCTAGAGTCCAAAGGTCCCAACTTTATTCACCCATATGAAGGATATTGTGGTTAACACATTGTGAGATCATGTTTTCATATGTTGGAGCAAAACCTACCATGCATGAACGTAAACATTCAAGATTTATGTGACAATGGGGACTTGGGATACGAGATCTAGTGTTTGGAGTAGTAGATCTGCTTGGAATCATCTGAATGAGAAATCAGATTGAAGGGACTCGCCGAGTCTATGAGCTGACTCGACGAGTCGGCTAGGGTATTTCCCCATTGGGTCTGGATATGTGTGAGTCGGCGAGTAGGTGCTGGGTAGTGAAACCGTAAATCCCCGGGTTTGGAGCCTATATAATGAAACTTATAGCCTCATTTGCTGCTCATGAGTTGCCCGACTTCACTAAGAGAAACCCTACTCACTTTTTTGAGCTAAAAGAGAGAATGTTGAGCTTATATTGAGTATTTTGGTACATCTTTGGAGTGGAACGAGATGGAATTCAAGCAAGGAACGAGAAGAGGCTTTTACATATGTTGCTTGGCATCTAAGAGCTTTTGTAAAAGGTGAAAAGTTCATACCTTCATCATTCTTGTAGATAGTTCTCTTGATTTTTGGAAGGTTGGGTTTATGCCACCTTTATTTGGGGTTTTGAGCTTGCATAGTTGTCTTGAGGTTTAGACCTCAGATTTGGACCTTGTGAGGTCCTTAGAGTCCAAAGGTCCCAACTTTATTCACCCATATGAAGGATATTGTGCTTAACACATTGTGAGATCATGTTTTCATATGTTGGAGCAAAACCTACCATGCATGAACGTAAACATTGAAGCTTTATGTGACAATGGGGACTTGGGATACTAGATCTAGTGTTTTGTAGAGCTTCTTTGAATCATCTGAATGAGAAATCAGATTGACGGGACTTGACGAGTCTATGAGCTGACTCGCCGAGTCCGCTAGGGTATTTCCACATTGGGTCTAGATATGTGTGACTCGGCGAGTAGGTGTTGGGTAATGAAACCCTAAATCCAAAGGTTTGGGGCCTATATAAAGAAACTTAGAGCATCATTTGCGGCTCATGAGTTGCCCAACTTCACTGAGAGAAACCCTAGTTGATTTTTTGAGCTAAAAGAGAGAATGTTGAGCTTATATTGAGTATTTTGGTACATCTTTGGAGAGGAAGAGATGCAATTCAAGCAAGGAATGAGAATAGGCTTTTAGATATGTTTGTTGGCACCTAAGAGCTTCTGTAAAAGGTGAAAATTTCATACCTTTATCATTCTTGTGGATAAATCTCTTGATTTTTGGAAGGTTAGAATTTATGCCACCTTTATTTGGGGTTTTGAGCTTGCAGAGTTGTCTTGAGGTTTAGACCTCAGATTTGGACCTTGTGAGGTCCCTAGAGTTCAAGGATCCCAAATTTATTCACCCATACGAAGGATATTGTGCTTAACACATTGTGAGATCATGTTTTGGTATGTTGGAACAAAAACTACCATGCATGAACGTAAACATTGAAGCTTTATGTGACAATGGGGAATTGGGATACTAGATCTAGTGTTTTGTAGAGATTCTTTGAATCATCTGAATGAGAAATCAGATTGAAGGGACTTGACGAGTCTATGAGCTGACTCGCTGAGTCGGCTAGGGTATTTCCAAATTGGGTCTGGATATGTGTGACTCGGCGAGTAGGTGTCGGGTAGTGAAACCCTAAATCCCCGGGTTTGGGGCCTATATAAAGAAACTTATAGCATCATTTGCGGCTCATGAGTTGCCCAACTTCACTGAGAGAAACCCTAGTCGCCTTTTTGAGCTAAAAGAGAGAATGTTGAGCTTATATTGAGTATTTTGGTACATCTTTGGAGTGGAACGAGATGGAATTCAAGCAAGGAACGAGAAGAGGCTTTTAGATATGTTGCTTGGCATCTAAGAGCTTTTGTAAAAGGTGAAAAGTTCATACCTTCATCATTCTTGTGGATAGTTCTCTTGATTTTTGGAAGGTTGGGTTTATGCCACCTTTATTTGGGGTTTTGAACTTGCAGAGTTGTCTTGAGGTTTAGACCTCAGATTTGCAACTTGTGAGGTCCCTAGAGTCCAAAGGTCCCAACTTTATTCACCCATATGAAGGATATTGTGGTTAACACATTGTGAGATCATGTTTTCATATGTTGGAGCAAAACCTACCATGCATGAACGTAAACATTCAAGATTTATGTGACAATGGGGACTTGGGATACGAGATCTAGTGTTTGGAGTAGTAGATCTGCTTGGAATCATCTGAATGAGAAATCAGATTGAAGGGACTCGCCGAGTCTATGAGCTGACTCGACGAGTCGGCTAGGGTATTTCCCCATTGGGTCTGGATATGTGTGAGTCGGCGAGTAGGTGCTGGGTAGTGAAACCGTAAATCCCCGGGTTTGGAGCCTATATAATGAAACTTATAGCCTCATTTGCTGCTCATGAGTTGCCCGACTTCACTAAGAGAAACCCTACTCACTTTTTTGAGCTAAAAGAGAGAATGTTGAGCTTATATTGAGTATTTTGGTACATCTTTGGAGTGGAACGAGATGGAATTCAAGCAAGGAACGAGAAGAGGCTTTTACATATGTTGCTTGGCATCTAAGAGCTTTTGTAAAAGGTGAAAAGTTCATACCTTCATCATTCTTGTAGATAGTTCTCTTTATTTTTGGAAGGTTGGGTTTATGCCACCTTTATTTGGGGTTTTGAGCTTGCATAGTTGTCTTGAGGTTTAGACCTCAGATTTGGACCTTGTGAGGTCCTTAGAGTCCAAAGGTCCCAACTTTATTCACCCATATGAAGGATATTGTGCTTAACACATTGTGAGATCATGTTTTCATATGTTGGAGCAAAACCTACCATGCATGAACGTAAACATTGAAGCTTTATGTGACAATGGGGACTTGGGATACTAGATCTAGTGTTTTGTAGAGCTTCTTTGAATCATCTGAATGAGAAATTAGATTGACGGGACTTGACGAGTCTATGAGCTGACTCGCCGAGTCCGCTAGGGTATTTCCACATTGGGTCTAGATATGTGTGACTCGGCGAGTAGGTGTTGGGTAATGAAACCCTAAATCCAAAGGTTTGGGGCCTATATAAAGAAACATAGAGCATCATTTGTGGCTCATGAGTTGCCCAACTTCACTGAGAGAAACCCTAGTTGATTTTTTGAGCTAAAATAGAGAATGTTGAGCTTATATTGAGTATTTTGGTACATCTTTGGAGAGGAAGAGATGCAATTCAAGCAAGGAATGAGAATAGGCTTTTAGATATGTTTGTTGGCACCTAAGAGCTTCTGTAAAAGGTGAAAATTTCATACCTTTATCATTCTTGTGGATAAATCTCTTGATTTTTGGAAGGTTAGAATTTATGCCACCTTTATTTGGGGTTTTGAGCTTGCAGAGTTGTCTTGAGGTTTAGACCTCAGATTTGGACCTTGTGAGGTCCCTAGAGTTCAAGGATCCCAAATTTATTCACCCATATGAAGGATATTGTGCTTAACACATTGTGAGATCATGTTTTGGTATGTTGGAACAAAAACTACCATGCATGAACGTAAACATTGAAGCTTTATGTGACAATGGGGAATTGGGATACTAGATCTAGTGTTTTGTAGAGATTCTTTGAATCATCTGAATGAGAAATCAGATTGAAGGGACTTGACGAGTCTATGAGCTGACTCGCTGAGTCGGCTAGGGTATTTCCAAAATGGGTCTGGATATGTGTGACTCGGCGAGTAGGTGTCGGGTAGTGAAACCCTAAATCCCCGGGTTTGGGGCCTATATAAAGAAACTTATAGCATCATTTGCGGCTCATGAGTTGCCCAACTTCACTGAGAGAAACCCTAGTCGCCTTTTTGAGCTAAAAGAGAGAATGTTGAGCTTATATTGAGTATTTTGGTACATCTTTGGAGTGGAACGAGATGGAATTCAAGCAAGGAACGAGAAGAGGCTTTTAGATATGTTGCTTGGCATCTAAGAGCTTTTGTAAAAGGTGAAAAGTTCATACCTTCATCATTCTTGTGGATAGTTCTCTTGATTTTTGGAAGGTTGGGTTTATGCCACCTTTATTTGGGGTTTTGAACTTGCAGAGTTGTCTTGAGGTTTAGACCTCAGATTTGCAACTTGTGAGGTCCCTAGAGTCCAAAGGTCCCAACTTTATTCACCCATATGAAGGATATTGTGGTTAACACATTGTGAGATCATGTTTTCATATGTTGGAGCAAAACCTACCATGCATGAACGTAAACATTCAAGATTTATGTGACAATGGGGACTTGGGATACGAGATCTAGTGTTTGGAGTAGTAGATCTGCTTGGAATCATCTGAATGAGAAATCAGATTGAAGGGACTCGCCGAGTCTATGAGCTGACTCGACGAGTCGGCTAGGGTATTTCCCCATTGGGTCTGGATATGTGTGAGTCGGCGAGTAGGTGCTGGGTAGTGAAACCGTAAATCCCCGGGTTTGGAGCCTATATAATGAAACTTATAGCCTCATTTGCTGCTCATGAGTTGCCCGACTTCACTAAGAGAAACCCTACTCACTTTTTTGAGCTAAAAGAGAGAATGTTGAGCTTATATTGAGTATTTTGGTACATCTTTGGAGTGGAACGAGATGGAATTCAAGCAAGGAACGAGAAGAGGCTTTTACATATGTTGCTTGGCATCTAAGAGCTTTTGTAAAAGGTGAAAAGTTCATACCTTCATCATTCTTGTAGATAGTTCTCTTTATTTTTGGAAGGTTGGGTTTATGCCACCTTTATTTGGGGTTTTGAGCTTGCATAGTTGTCTTGAGGTTTAGACCTCAGATTTGGACCTTGTGAGGTCCTTAGAGTCCAAAGGTCCCAACTTTATTCACCCATATGAAGGATATTGTGCTTAACACATTGTGAGATCATGTTTTCATATGTTGGAGCAAAACCTACCATGCATGAACGTAAACATTGAAGCTTTATGTGACAATGGGGACTTGGGATACTAGATCTAGTGTTTTGTAGAGCTTCTTTGAATCATCTGAATGAGAAATTAGATTGACGGGACTTGACGAGTCTATGAGCTGACTCGCCGAGTCCGCTAGGGTATTTCCACATTGGGTCTAGATATGTGTGACTCGGCGAGTAGGTGTTGGGTAATGAAACCCTAAATCCAAAGGTTTGGGGCCTATATAAAGAAACATAGAGCATCATTTGTGGCTCATGAGTTGCCCAACTTCACTGAGAGAAACCCTAGTTGATTTTTTGAGCTAAAATAGAGAATGTTGAGCTTATATTGAGTATTTTGGTACATCTTTGGAGAGGAAGAGATGCAATTCAAGCAAGGAATGAGAATAGGCTTTTAGATATGTTTGTTGGCACCTAAGAGCTTCTGTAAAAGGTGAAAATTTCATACCTTTATCATTCTTGTGGATAAATCTCTTGATTTTTGGAAGGTTAGAATTTATGCCACCTTTATTTGGGGTTTTGAGCTTGCAGAGTTGTCTTGAGGTTTAGACCTCAGATTTGGACCTTGTGAGGTCCCTAGAGTTCAAGGATCCCAAATTTATTCACCCATATGAAGGATATTGTGCTTAACACATTGTGAGATCATGTTTTGGTATGTTGGAACAAAAACTACCATGCATGAACGTAAACATTGAAGCTTTATGTGACAATGGGGAATTGGGATACTAGATCTAGTGTTTTGTAGAGATTCTTTGAATCATCTGAATGAGAAATCAGATTGAAGGGACTTGACGAGTCTATGAGCTGACTCGCTGAGTCGGCTAGGGTATTTCCAAAATGGGTCTGGATATGTGTGACTCGGCGAGTAGGTGTCGGGTAGTGAAACCCTAAATCCCCGGGTTTGGGGCCTATATAAAGAAACTTATAGCATCATTTGCGGCTCATGAGTTGCCCAACTTCACTGAGAGAAACCCTAGTCGCCTTTTTGAGCTAAAAGAGAGAATGTTGAGCTTATATTGAGTATTTTGGTACATCTTTGGAGTGGAACGAGATGGAATTCAAGCAAGGAACGAGAAGAGGCTTTTAGATATGTTGCTTGGCATCTAAGAGCTTTTGTAAAAGGTGAAAAGTTCATACCTTCATCATTCTTGTGGATAGTTCTCTTGATTTTTGGAAGGATGGGTTTATGCCACCTTTATTTGGGGTTTTGAGCTTGTAGAGTTGTCTTGAGGTTTAGACCTCAGATTTGCACCTTGTGAGGTCCCTAGAGTCCAAAGGTCCCAACTTTATTCACCCATATGAAGGATATTGTGGTTAACACATTGTGAGATCATCTTTTCATATGTTGGAGCAAAACCTACCATGCATGAACGTAGACATTCAAGATTTATGTGACAATGGGGACTTGGGATACGAGATCTAGTGTTTGGAGTAGTAGATCTGCTTTGAATCATCTGAATGAGAAATCAGATTGAAGGGACTCGCCGAGTCTATGAGCTGACTCGACGAGTCGGCTAGGGTATTTCCCCATTGGGTCTGGATATGTGTGAGTCGGCTAGTAGGTGCTGGGTAGTGAAACCGTAAATCCCCGGGTTTGGAGCCTATATAATGAAACTTATAGCCTCATTTGCTGCTCATGAGTTGCCCGACTTCACTAAGAGAAACCCTAGTCACTTTTTTGAGCTAAAAGAGAGAATGTTGAGCTTATATTGAGTATTTTGGTACATCTTTGGAGTGGAACGAGATGGAATTCAAGCAAGGAACGAGAAGAGGCTTTTAGATATGTTGTTTGGCATCTAAGAGCTTTTGTAAAAGGTGAAAAGTTCATACCTTCATCATTCTTGTAGATAGTTCTCTTGATTTTTGGAAGGTTGGGTTTATGCCACCTTTATTTGGGGTTTTGAGCTTGCATAGTTGTCTTGAGGTTTAGACCTCAGATTTGGACCTTGTGAGGTCCCTAGAGTCCAAAGGTCCCAACTTTATTCACCCATATGAAGGATATTGTGCTTAACACATTGTGAGATCATGTTTTCATATGTTGGAGCAAAACCTACCATGCATGAACGTAAACATTTAAGCTTTATGTGACAATGGGGACTTGGGATACTAGATCTAGTGTTTTGTAGAGCTTCTTTGAATCATCTGAATGAGAAATCAGATTGACGAGACTTGACGAGTCTATGCGCTGACTCGCCGAGTCGGCTAGGGTATTTCCACATTGGTTCTGGATATGTGTGACTCGGCGAGTAGGTGTTGGGTAGTGAAACCCTAAATCACCGGGTTTGGGGCCTATATAAAGAAACTTATAGCATCATTTGCGGCTCATGAGTTGCCCAACTTCACTGAGAGAAACCCTAGTTGATTTTTTGAGCTAAAAGAGAGAATGTTGAGCTTATATTGAGTATTTTGGTACATCTTTGGAGAGGAAGAGATGCAATTCAAGCAAGGAATGAGAATAGGCTTTTAGATATGTTTGTTGGCACCTAAGAGCTTCTGTAAAATGTGAAAATTTCATACCTTTATCATTCTTGTGGATAAATCTCTTGATTTTTGGAAGGTTAGAATTTATGCCACCTTTATTTGGGGTTTTGAGCTTGCAGAGTTGTCTTGAGATTTAGACCTCAGATTTGGACCTTGTGAGGTCCCTAGAGTTCAAGGATCCCAAATTTATTCACCCATATGAAGGATATTGTGCTTAACACATTGTGAGATCATGTTTTGGTATGTTGGAACAAAAACTACCATGCATGAACGTAAACATTGAAGCTTTATGTGACAATGGGGAATTGGGATACTAGATCTAGTGTTTTGTAGAGATTCTTTGAATCATCTGAATGAGAAATCAGATTGAAGGGACTTGACGAGTCTATGAGCTGACTCGCCGAGTCGGCTCGGGTATTTCCAAATTGGGTCTGGATATGTGTGACTCGGCGAGTAGGTGTCGGGTAGTGAAACCCTAAATCCCCGGGTTTGGGGCCTATATAAAGAAACTTATAGCATCATTTGCGGCTCATGAGTTGCCCAACTTCACTGAGAGAAACCCTAGTCACCTTTTTGAGCTAAAAGAGAGAATGTTGAGCTTATATTGAGAATTTTGGTACATCTTTGGAGTGGAACGAGATGGAATTCAAGCAAGGAACGAGAAGAGGCTTTTAGATATGTTGCTTGGCATCTAAGAGCTTTTGTAAAAGGTGAAAAGTTCATACCTTCATCATTCTTGTGGATAGTTCTCTTGATTTTTGGAAGGTTGGGTTTATGCCACCTTTATTTGGGGTTTTGAGCTTGCAGAGTTGTCTTGAGGTTTAGACCTCAGATTTGCACCTTGTGACGTCCCTAGAGTCCAAAGGTCCCAACTTTATTCACCCATATGAAGGATATTGTGGTTAACACATTGTGAGATCATGTTTTCATATGTTGGAGCAAAACCTACCATGCATGAACGTAAACATTCAAGATTTATGTGACAATGGGGACTTGGGATACGAGATCTAGTGTTTGGAGTAGTAGATCTGCTTTGAATCATCTGAATGAGAAATCAGATTGAAGGGACTCGCCGAGTCTATGAGCTGACTCGACGAGTGGGCTAGGGTATTTCCCCATTGGGTCGGGATATGTGTGAGTCGGCGAATAGGTGCTGGGTAGTGAAACCGTAAATCCCCGGGTTTGGGGCCTATATAATGAAACTTATAGCCTCATTTGCTGCTCATGAGTTGCCCGACTTCACTAAGAGAAACCCTAGTCACTTTTTTGAGCTAAAAGAGAGAATGTTGAGCTTATATTGAGTATTTTGGTACATCTTTGGAGTGGAACGAGATGGAATTCAAGCAAGGAACGAGAAGAGGCTTTTAGATATGTTGCTTGGCATCTAAGAGCTTTTGTAAAAGGTGAAAAGTTCATACCTTCATCATTCTTGTAGATAGTTCTCTTGATTTTTGGAAGGTTGGGTTTATGCCACCTTTATTTGGGGTTTTGAGCTTGCATAGTTGTCTTGAGGTTTAGACCTCATATTTGGACCTTATGAGGTCCCTAGAGTCCAAAGGTCCCAACTTTATTCACCCATATGAAGGATATTGTGCTTAACACATTGTGAGATCATCTTTTCATATGTTGGAGCAAAACCTACCATGCATGAACGTAAACATTGAAGCTTTATGTGACAATGGGGACTTGGGATACTAGATCTAGTGTTTGGAGTAGTAGAGCTGCTTTCAATCATCTGAATGAGAAATCAAATTGAAGGAAATTGACGAGTCTATGAGCTGACTCGACGAGTCGGCTAGGGTATTTCCACATTGGGTCTGGATATGTGTGACTCGGCGAGTAGGTGCTGGGTAGTGAAACCCTAAATCCCCGGCTTTGAGGCCTATATAAAGAAACTTATAGCATCATTTGCGGCTCATGAGTTGCCCAACTTCACTGAGAGAAACCCTAGTTGCCTTTTTGAGCTAAAAGAGAGAATGTTGAGCTTATATTGAGTATTTTGGTACATCTTTGGAGTGGAACGAGATGGAATTCAAGCAAGGAACGAGAAGAGGCTTTTAGATATGTTGCTTGGCATCTAAGAGCTTTTGTAAAAGGTGAAAAGTTCATACCTTCATCATTCTTGTGGATAAATCTCTTGATTTTTGGAAGGTTAGAATTTATGCCACCTTTATTTGGGGTTTTGAGCCTGCATAGTTGTCTTTAGGTTTAGACCTCAGATTTGGACCTTGTGAGGTCCCTAGAGTCCAAAGGTCCCAACTTTATTCACCCATATGAAGGATATTGTGCTTAACACATTGTGAGATCATGTTTTGGTATGTTGGAACAAAAACTACCATGCATGAACGTAAACATTGAAGCTTTATGTGACAATGGGGAATTGGGATACTAGATCTAGTGTTTGGAGTAGTAGAACTTCTTTGAATCATCTGAATGAGAAATCAGTTTGAAGGGACTTGACGAGTCTATGAGCTGACTCGACGAGTCGGCTAGGGTATTTCCCCATTGGGTCTGGATATGTGTGACTTGGCGAGTAGGTGCTGGGTAGTGAAACCCTAAATCCCCGGCTTTGAGGCCTATATAAACAAACTTATAGCATCATTTGCGGCTCATGAGTTGCCCAACATCACTGAGAGAAACCATAGTCGCCTTTTTGAGCTAAAAGAGAGAATGTTGAGCGTATATTGAGTATTTTGGTACATCTTTGGAGTGGAACGAGATGGAATTCAAGCAAGGAACGAGAAGAGGCTTTTAGATATGTTACTAGATCTAGTGTTTGGAGTAGTAGAGCTGCTTTGAATCATCTGAATGAGAAATCAAATTGAAGGAAATTGACGAGTCTATGAGCTGACTCGCCGAGTCGGCTAGGGTATTTCCAAATTGGGTCTGGATATGTGTGACTCGGCGAGTATGTGTCGGGTAGTGAAACGCTAAATCCCCGTGTTTGGGGCCTATATAAAGAAACTTATAGCATCATTTGCGGCTCATGAGTTGCCCCACTTCACTGAGAGAAACCCTAGTCGCCTTTTTGAGCTAAAAGAGAGAATGTTGAGCTTATATTGAGTATTTTGGTACATCTTTGGAGGGGAAGAGATGGAATTCAAGCAAGGAACGAGAAGAGGCTTTTTGATATGTTGATTGGCATCTAAGAGCTTTTGTCAAAGGTGAAAAGTTCATACCTTCATCATTCTTGTAGATAGTTCTCTTGATTTTTGGAAGGTTGGGTTTATGCCACCTTTATTTGGGGTTTTGAGCTTGAAGAGTTGTCTTGAGGTTTAGACCTTAGATTTGGACCTTGTGATGTTCCTAGAGTCCAAAGGTCCCAAATTTGTTCACCCATATGAAGGATATTGTGCTTAACACATTGTGAGATCATGTTTTGGTATGTTGGAACAAAAACTACCATGCATGAACGTAAACGTTGAAGCTTTATGTGACAATGGGGAATTGGGATACTACATATAGTGTTTTGTAGAGATTCTTTGAATCATCTAAATGAGAAATCAGATTGAAGGGACTTGACGAGTCTATGAGCTGACTCGCCGAGTCGGCTAGGGTATTTCCAAATTGGGTCTGGATATGTGTGACTCGGCGAGTAGGTGTCGGGTAGTGAAACCCTAAATCCCCGGGTTTGGGGCCTATATAAAGAAACTTATAGCATCATTTGCGGCTCATGAGTTGCCCCACTTCACTGTGAGAAACCCTAGTCGCCTTTTTGAGCTAAAAGAGAGAATGTTGAGCTTATATTGAGTATTTTGGTACATCTTTGGAGTGGAACGAGATGGAATTCAAGCAAGGAACGAGAAGAGGCTTTTAGATATGTTGCTTGGCATCTAAGAGCTTTTGTAAAAGGTGAAAAGTTCATACCTTCATCATTCTTGTAGATAGTTCTCTTGATTTTTGGAAGGTTAGAATTTATGCCACCTTTATTTGGGGTTTTGAGCCTGCATAGTTGTCTTTAGGTTTAGACCTCAGATTTGGACCTTGTGAGGTCCCTAGAGTCCAAAGGTCCCAACTTTATTCACCCATATGAAGAATATTGTGCTTAACACATTGTGAGATCATGTTTTGGTATGTTGGAACAAAAACTACCATGCATGAACGTAAACATTGAAGCTTTATGTGACAATGGGGAATTGGGATACTAGATCTAGTGTTTGGAGTGGTAGAGCTGCTTTGAATCATCTGAATGAGAAATCAGATTGAAGGGACTCGCCGAGTCTATGAGCTGACTCGACGTGTCGGCTAGGGTATTTCCCCATTAGGTTTGGATATGTGTGAGTCGGCGAGTAGGTTCTGGGTAGTGAAACCCTAAATCCCCGGGTTTGGGGCCTATATAAAGCAACTTATGCCTCATTTGTAGCTCATGATTTGCCCAACTTCACTGAGAGAAACCCTAGTTGATTTTTTTAACTAAAAGAGAGAATGTTGAGCTTATATTGAGTATTTTGGTACATCTTTTGAGAGGAAGAGATGCAATTCAAGCAAGGAATGAGAATAGGCTTTTAGATATGTTGGTTGGCATCTAAGAGCTTCTGTAAAAGGTGAAAAGTTTATACCTTTATCATTCTTGTGGATAAATCTCTTGATTTTTGGAAGGTTAGAATTTATGCCACCTTTATTTGGGGTTTTGAGCTTGTAGAGTTGTCTTGAGGCTTATGTTGGGTTTTGAGCAATCTAACACTTCCTATGTGTGCATGCAACCCTAATAAACCTTGGATCTATGTTTATCTCAATACATGCAAAATAATAATTTTCCAAGGTTTATAACCTATCTAACATGGCATGGGGAACATTTCAACATAAAAGAGTTAGAACAGATTACATACCTTTTTGATGAGTTTGGTTCTTGAGGAGTTTGAGGGCCTAGCACCAATAGTGTGAATGCCTCAAATGGAATCACAAAACACCACAAACTCTTGGAAAACTTTGAGAGAGTATACACACTTGTATATTTTGGCCACACACTAGTTCACTAGTTCCATTCCATGCTGCAAAAGCATGCTTATATAGTGTGCATGGTTAGGGTGAAACCCTAATAACCCATGACCTTTCCTATTCCAAGGATCCATGGGTTAAAAGCTCCATGGATCATCCATGGACTTCCATCCAAGCCTAGCCCATTAACAAATGAGTGTTAGCCCACACCATATAAAACAAATAGCCCATAATCTAATTAGTCTTCCTTTTAATCTCTAAATTAAATCATAATTAATTTAAGACTAAAACTAATTAAATAACATAACCTCATATTAATATATTATAACTTATAATATATTAATAAACATATGTGTATAACTCTCATAAAATTATCCATAAATAGTTCGGGTGAGATGCAACCCATATGGACCATGCCGGGTCGGGTCAAGTATATACCAAATAAGTTATGGACTTAGACACCTTATCCAATAGACTCCCACTTGGATAAGTCTAATAACTGTATTTGCCTATATAACTTCAGGAACCAACCAGCAATCGTAGCTCTCGAAAACTCCGTTGAACTATGAAGCGCCATTTTAAGACAAGTGATCATATAATCCTCTATTCTCATGATATCAGCCGGACAAACACATGGAACTATGTCTTGCTTATTGTCTGGCACTTGTTTCTCGATTTCCGATTTGTTTGACAAAGAACTTCACTGAACACATCGGTTTAGTTCTAATCGGGCCCGGTACATGGGTCAACACAAAATCATCGAGGGGCCGAGATATCGCTTCTATTTCTAGAAGGAACAGATAAACTTCGACTCATATGCTTGTTCTACTACTTGTTGAATTGTACACAAAGGCACGTTTTATAACATCAAGTTACTGATGCGTTTACGTGCAATCAATGCACAACCAACTCATAGGTAACAACTCATATCTCTAGGTTTGAAGATTTATATGATATTATCGTCTCACGATCACTCGAGATAAATTCCATGAAGTGATACAAGTGAGCGTGGGTTTATACCAATACTCATAACTTATGAGTACTCATGAATGTTGCAGCAACCATTGCCATGTCTAAACACCTTTAGCCATCTACAAACCCAATTCATGACAATCTTGATTCATACCTACTTCCGACGTATGATCGATTGTGGAGGTTTGAATAAATTAATTATTCTGGAAGTCAAAACATGCAAAACTGAAACAATAGTAAATAATTGACAATGACAGTAACACTTTACTCATAAATAAATCACAAATTTTATTCATCATCAAACGTCAATTACATTTTACAAGCTTCAGGAAAACTATCTAATCTGTAAAACTAATATCGTCCCTCAGCCCGATGCGCCTCGCATGATGAAAATGCTTAACCCTTGTCAGTCCCTTCGTAAGGGGATTTGCAGGATTCTCATCCGACGATATTCTCCTTGTCACGAGGAGTCCTTCTTCAATCTTGTGTCTTATGAAGTGATATTTTCTGTCAATGTGTCGGGATCTGCCATGATCTCTTGGTTCCTTGGCTAAGGCAACCGCACTATTGTTGTCACAGAAAATCTCCATAGGTTCCTTAATAGTTGGTACAACTCCAAGGTCTCCGATGAAGTTCATTAGCCATATCGCCTCCTTCGCTGCTTCACTTGCTGCTATATACTCTGATTCACAAGTCGAATCAGCCACCGTCTCCTTCTTGGAACTCTTCCAAGAAATTGCCCCTCCATTTAAGGTAAAGATCCAGCCCGACTGAGAGCGGAAGTTATCCCTATCAGTCTGAAAACTAGCATCACTATACCCTAATACTCTCAAGTCATCACTCCCACCACGGGTAAGGATCCAATCCTTAGTCCTCCGCAGGTACTTGAGAATGTTCTTTACCGCGGTCCAATGAGCCTTGTCAGGGTTCCCCTGATACCTGCTGACCATGCTCAAAGCAAAGGCTACATCAGGGCGGGTACAAGTCATAGCATACATGATCGAGCCAACAGCGGAAGCATACGGTAGTTGGCTCATCTCAGCTATCTCTGCCTCTGTACTCGGACTCTGAGTCTTACTCATTTTGGTATTGCTTTGGATCGGTAAATCTCCTTTCTTGGAATTCTCCATGTTGAACCTTTTCAATACCTTATCCACGTAGGTACTCTGACTAATTCCAATAAGTCTTTTACTCCTTTCTCTTAATATCCTTATCCCTAGGATATAGGCAGCCTCCCCTAAGTCCTTCATAGCAAAGCACTTCGCAAGCCAGGACTTAACCTCCTGCAAGGTTGGGATGTCATTTCCTATAATTAGTATTTCATCCACATACAGTACCAAGAAGCTAACTATTCTCCCACTAGCTCTGACATACACGCAAGACTCATCTTCACTTCTCGAGAAACCAAACTCTTTGACCTTCTCATCAAAACAAAGATTCTAGCTACGAGATGCTTGTTTTAATCCATAAATGGACTTCTTAAGCTTGCATACTCTATTTGGGTACTCTGCACTGACAAAACCCTCTGGCTGATTCATGTACACATCCTCAGCCAACTTTCCATTAAGGAAAGCGGTTTTGACATCCATTTGCCATATTTCATAATCATGAAATGCAGCAATGGCTAGCATAACCCTAATAGACTTAATCTTTGCTACCGGCGAGAAGGTTTCATCATAATCAATACCTTGAGTTTGAGTAAAACCCTTCGCAACCAGTCGAGCCTTATAAGTATACACTTTTCCTTCCATGTCGGTCTTCTTCTTGAAGATCCATTTGCACCCGACTGTTTTACGGCCTGGTACATTGTCAACCAAGTTCCAAACTTGATTGTCATACATGGATTGCATCTCGCTGTCCATAGCCTCCTTCCATTTAGCAGACTCTGGGCCTGCCATGGCTTCCTTAACACTGCTGGGTTCATCCAAATTTACCAGTGTACTATCACTGATAAACGTATCACCTTCCGTAGTAATATGAAAGCCATAATAAAACGAAGGTGTGTTCCTAACCCGTGTAGAACACCTCGGAGGTACAGACATGTCAGCTTGCTCAACAGGAGTTTCCTCCTCAGGTTGATTGCTAGTGTCTGAGGTTCCTTCACCGATTGCCTCTTGAATTTCTTCAAGATCAATTTTCCTCCCACTGTCTCCTTGGCTTATAAATTCTCTCTCACGAAAGACCCCTCTTCTTGCTACAAAGACCACATTCTTACTGGGTCTACCGAAGGATTTCTGTGGGTAGCCGATGAAAATACACCTTTCACTTCGGGGTTTGAGCTTATCATGAGTTTCACGCCTCACGAAAGCCTCGCAACCCCAAATCTTGATGTGGTCTAAATTGGGAACCTTCCTAGTCCACATCTCATGAGGTGTTTTGGTAACCTTCTTTGTAGGGACTAGATTAAGGATATGGGCGGCAGTCTCTAAGGCATACCCCCAAAAAGAGATTGGTAGTGAAACTCGACTCATCATAGAGCGAACCATGTCCAACAAGGTTCGATTACGCCTATCAGCTACACCATTCAGCTGTGGTGTCCTGGGAGGAGTCAATTGTGAGACAATCCCACACTCCTTAAGATAGTCAAGGAACTCGGTACTAAGATACTCACCACCTCGATCGGATCGAAGCATCTTAATGTTCCTGCCCAATTGATTTTCTACTTCCTGTTTGAATTCCTTAAACCTTTCAAAGGTTTCTGACCTATGTTTGATTAAGTAGACATACCCATATCTACTAAAATCATCAATAAAAGTCACATAATACCGATTAGCATCCCTTGTGGCGGTTTTGAATGGCCCACATACATCAGTATGTATTAGGTCCAACAAACCCTCACCCCATTCACAAGTTCCAGTGAAGGGTGATTTTGTCATCTTTCCAAGTAGACAAGATTCACAACTATCATCCGATTTAAGGTCGAATGATTCCAAGACACCACTCTTTTGGAGTTGGCCTATGCGTTTCTTGTTTACATGTCCAAGACGACAATGCCACAATGATGCTTTATCTAGGCTAGTAGAAGAATCAATATACAACACATTATTTTCTAAGTTGTCTACAATCGACACAGTTTCATACACACCATCACAAGGTAACGCTTTAAAATAAAACACATTTTTAAAGAAAGCATTAATACCACCACATTCATTATCAAACGAAAAGGTAAAACCTTGTTTGTACAAAGCATGAAAAGAAATAATATTCCTCGCCATTTCAGACGAGTACACACATTTATTCAAATCTAATTTTAACCCATTATTAAGCAACAAAGTATAAACTCCAATCTTGGAAACAGGTGAAGCCTTCCTATTCCCCATGATCAAGTTTATCTTCCCGTGCTCCACATCCTCACTTCTTCTTAGGCCCTGCAAATCAGAACATATGTGAATACCACATCCTGTATCAAGCACCCAAGAGTTAGAATATGTTGAGTAATTAGACAATATAGTGTAAATACCTGCATGGGTGGGTTTCACTTTCCCATCCTTTAGATCCTGCAAGTACTTAGGGCAGTTTCGCTTCCAGTGTGCCTTTTCATGGCAATAAAAGCATTCAGCACCCTTGGGAATGGCAGAAGGAGTGATAGAACCGCTCTTGGTCTTCGATGAGGAGCCTTCAAGAGACTTTCCCTTGGTACCCTTCGAAGGGTGCTTCCTCTTCTTCCCTTTGCCTTGCCCGATAGCCAAAACAGGGGTAGATGTAGGAGTAGTAGAGGTAATAACCGCCTTACCCTTAAGACCAGATTATGTGGTCTTCAAGAGTCCTTGAAGCTTGCTGAGGGTAACTTCCTCCTTGTTCATATGATATGTCATACGAAATTGGTCATAACAAGAAGGTAAGGAGTGCAAAATGATGTCAATTGCCAACTCCTCAGGGATGTTTACATTCAGCTTCAGCAAACAATCCACATACCTTTGCATCTTTTGCATGTGGGCCATGACGGATTCACCGTCCTTCATGCGGGTAGTTATTATGGAGGAGATTATTTCATACCACTCCTGACGAGCACTCTGATGGTACCTTTCCATCAGGTCTTGGTGCATCTCAAAAGGGTAGAAATCTTCATATGACTTTTGGAGCTCGACTGTCATCGTGGCCATCATGATACATGCCACCTTAGTAGCATCTCTCTCATGTGTCCTGAATTCAGTGATCTCCTCAGGAGTAGCAGTAGACTCATCAAGTTCTTTTAACTCCTTATCGAGGACATATTCCTTGTCCTCATAACGAGTAACCATCCTGATGTTCCTAATCCAATCCATGAAGTTGGAACCATCAAAGATGACCCTCCCACAAAGATTCATGAGAGAGAAAGAACCAGTTGGGTTAGAGCCTGAAGCATTAGTGTTGGAAGACATGTGAAAGACGAAAGCAAGTTTAGATTAGATATATAGAATCCTTAATAAGACACCCAAATGTAATATTAAGGCTAGGACCCAATCACAATATATTATACTTAGAAGAGGGATGCCGTAATCTAAGTAATAATATATTTAAAAGGTAGGTGAATGACGATTCACCAATTTCCACCATGAAAAACAAAATGTATTATTAGGTTTTAATTGGATTTGAAATTCCTAGATTCTTTTGAGATTCATTGAACTTTTCAATGGCATGTTTCAATCTCGATTGTGCCCTTCAAGTTTTGTGACTGGGATGCCGAGGATCACAAAACAAGGTGTGAATAACCATGCTAATTCACTTGGTACCCTTAATATTATCACCTAATCAATGTGCCGGTTAACCACACACGCTCCATTGATCTATGACAAACATTAAGTCACCCTTCGTGATCCTTACTAGTCCAAGTTAGTGTGTCGGTTAACCACACACGCTCCACCAACGACTTGGTAAGGTACAAAGTGTGAATTCCATGGACTAGCACCATGTTCACATTTTTCATAAAGTAACTAAGATTGGGAATTAAAGAGGTTTAGTTACTTTATAATCATTATACTTTTAATGAGGATTTAAAGTCATTGTCTTACCCGTTCGGCTAACGACCCTCCACCAGTCAAGCAAGCGGTGGGTGAGAGTGGACACCCATTAAGTCGCCATTTTATAGGCAACAACCTTATACCCACCTTATAGACCGGCTTCGTGAATGAGGCCTACTAACGGTAGAACGACTTATTCTTATACATATATATAATAATTAACCATTAATGTTATAAATAGTATAAGCATTGAATTTTAACCATTAAAACTCTAAGGGTTGGAATTAAAGTTTATTAAAGTGTGTGAAACTTTACAAATTCCAAAACTTGAGGGCAAGTTTTGTAACTATCCAAAACTTTTCATTTCATAACTTATGAATTAAAGGTTCATAAAAATGAAGACTCTTCATTTTCATGTAACTTATGTGTTTAAATGTGTGTGTTAAAGAAAGTGACCTTTGGATATCCATCACTTGAGGACAAATTATGGACTCCATTAAAACACATAAATGATCAAGAATTAATTCTAAACAATTCAGCAAATAATTCCTATCATCTTCTAAATTCATAAAAACATGAACATGATCATCAAAATTTCAAGAATTATATGAACACATAAAATCATGGAATTTTGATATATGCTATTGTAAATGGATTAGAACCACCATTACACCAACTAAAATAAGTTTTAAAACACCAAAACAATTTAGGGTAATGTTTCTAGTCCATTTGCAGCAGCAAAAGTCGAAATTCTGCATTCTGTTCATTCTACTCGCCGAGTGCACGAACCTACTCGGCGAGTAGGATGAATTTTGCCTTGTACTCGGCGAGTCCCCCCATGGACTCGGCGAGTACATCAGTCAGACAGCAAGTTTTTCGACTTTTTCAACTATTTTTCATCAAGTATCAAACAAGCAAGCCTAGGCTCTGATACCACTGTTGGGTTTTGAGCAATCTAACACTTCCTAAGTGTGCATGCAACCCTAATAAACCTTGGATCTATGTTTGTCTAAATACATGCAAAATAATAATTTTCCAAGGTTTATAACCTATCTAACATGGCATGGGGAACATTTCAACATAAAAGAGTTAGAACAGATTACATACCTTTTTGATGAGTTTGGTTCTTGAGGAGTTTGAGGGCCAAGCACCAATAGTGTGAATGCCTCAAATGGAATCACAAAACACCACAAACTCTTGGAAAACTTTGAGAGAGTATACACACTTGTATATTTCGGCCACACACAAGCTCACACACACTAGTTCACTAGTTCCATTTCATGCTCCAAAAGCATGCTTATATAGTGTGCATGGTTAAGGTGAAACCCTAATAACCCATGACCTTTCCTTTTCCAAGGATCCATGGGTTAAAAGCTCCATGGATCATCCATGGACTTCCATCCAAGCCTAGCGCATTAACAAATGAGTGTTAGCCCACGCCATATAAAACAAATAGCCCATAATCTAATTAGTCTTCCTTTTAATCTCTAAATTAATTCATAATTAATTTAAGACTAAAACTAATTAAATAACATAACCTCATATTAATATATTATAACTTATAATATATTAATAAACATATGTGTATAACTCTCATAAAATTATCCATAAATAGTTCGGGTGAGATGCAACCCAAATGGACCATGCCGGGTCGGGTCAAGTATATACCAAATAAGTTATGGACTTAGACACCTTATCCAATAGACTCCCACTTGGATAAGTCTAATAACTGTATTTGCCTATATAACTTCAGGAACCAACCAGCAATCGTAGCTCTCGAAAACTCCGTTGAGCTATGAAGCGCCATTTTAAGACAAGTGATCATATAATCCTCTGTTCTCATGATATCAGCCGGACAAACACATGGAACTATGTCTTGCTTATTGTCTGGCAGTTGTTTCTCGATTTCCGATTTGTTTGACAAAGAACTTCACTGAACACATCGGTTTAGTTCTGATCGGGCCCGGTACATGGGTCAACACAAAATCATCGAGGGGCCGAGATATCGCTTCTATTTCTAGAAGGAACAGATAAACTTCGACTCATATGCTTGTTCTACTACTTGTTGAATTGTACACAAAGGCATGTTTTATAACATCAAGTTACTGATGCGTTTACGTGCAATCAATGCACAACCAACTCATAGGTAACAACTCATATCTCTAGGTTTGAAGATTTATATGATATTATCGTCTCACGATCACTCGAGATAAATTCCATGAAGTGATACAAGTGAGCGTGGGTTTATACCAATACTCATAACTTATGAGTACTCATGAATGTTGCAGCAACCATTGCCATGTCTAAACACCTTTAGCCATCTACAAACCCAATTCATGACAATCTTGATTCATACCTACTTCCGACGTATGATCGATTGTGGAGGTTTGAATAAATTAATTATTCTGGAAGTCAAAACATGCAAAACTGAAACAATAGTAAATAATTGACAATGACAGTAACACTTTACTCATAAATAAATCACAAATTTTATTCATCATCAAACGTCGATTACATTTTACAAGCTTCAGGAAAACTATCTAATCTGTAAAACTAATATCGTCCCTCAGCCCGATGCGCCTCGCATGTTGAAAATGCTTAACCCTTGTCAGTCCCTTCGTAAGGGGATCTGCAGGATTCTCATCCGACGATATTCTCCTTGTCACGAGGAGTCCTTCTTCAATCTTGTGTCTTATGAAGTGATATTTTCTGTCAATGTGTCGGGATCTGCCATGATCTCTTGGTTCCTTGGCTAAGGCAACCGCACTATTGTTGTCACAGAAAATCTCCATAGGTTCCTTAATAGCTGGTACAACTCCAAGGTCTCCGATGAAGTTCTTTAGCCATATCGCCTCCTTCACTGCTTCACTTGCTACTATATACTCTGATTCACAAGTCGAATCAGCCACCGTCTCCTGCTTGGAACTCTTCCAAGAAATTGCCCCTCCATTTAAGGTAAAGATCCAACCCGACTAAGAGCGAAAGTTATCCCTATCAGCCTGAAAACTAGCATCACTATACCCTAATACTCTCAAGTCATCACTCCCACCAAGGGTAAGGATCCAATCCTTAGTCCTCCGCAGGTACTTGAGAATGTTCTTTATCGCGGTCCAATGAGCCTTGCCAGGGTTCCCCTGATACCTGCTGACCATGCTCAAAGCAAAGGCTACATCAGGGCGGGTACAAGTCATAGCATACATGATCGAGCCAACAGCGGAAGCATACGGTAGTTCGCTCATCTCAGCTATCTCTGCCTCTGTACTCGGACTCTAAGTCTTACTCAGTTTGGTATTGCTTTGGATTGGTAAATCTCCTTTCTTGGAATTCTCCATGTTGAACCTTTTCAACACCTTATCCACGTAGGTACTCTGACTAAGTCCAATAAGTCTTTTACTCCTTTCTCTTAATATCCTTATCCCTAGGATATAGGCAGCCTCCCCTAGGTCCTTCATAGCAAAGCACTTCCCAAGCCAGGACTTAACCTCCTGCAAGGTTGGGATGTCATTTCCTATAAGTAGTATGTCATCCACATACAGTACCAAGAAGCTAACTATTCTCCCACTAGCTCTGACATACACGCAAGACTCATCTTCACTTCTCGAGAAACCAAACTCTTTGACCTTCTCATCAAAACAAAGATTCTAGCTACGAGATGCTTGTTTTAATCCATAAATGGAATTCTTAAGCTTGCATACTCTATTTGGGTACTCTACACTGACAAAACCCTCTGGCTGATTCATGTACACATCCTCAGCCAACTTTCCATTAAGGAAAGCGGTTTTGACATCCATTTGCCATATTTCATAATCATGAAATGCAGCAATGGCTAGCATAACCCTAATAGACTTAATCTTTGCTACTGGCGAGAAGGTTTCATCATAATCAATACCTTGAGTTTGAGTAAAACCCTTCGCAACCAGTCGAGCCTTATAAGTATGCACTTTTCCTTCCATGTCGGTCTTCTTCTTGAAGATCCATTTGCACCCGACTGTTTTACGGCCTGGTACATTGTCAACCAAGTTCCAAACTTGATTGTCATACATGGATTGCATCTCGCTGTCCATAGCCTCCTTCCATTTAGCAGACTTTCGGCCTGCCATGGCTTCCTTAACACTGCTGGGTTCATCCAAATTTACCAGTGTACTATCACTGATAAACGTATCACCTTCCGCAGTAATATGAAAGCCATAATAAAACGAAGGTGTGTTCCTAACCCGTGTGGAACGCCTCGGAGGTATAGACATGACAGCTTGCTCAACAGGAGTTTCCTCCTCAGGTTGATTGCTAGTGTCTGAGGTTCCTTCACCGATTGCCTCTTGAATTTCTTCAAGATCAATTTTCCTCCCACTGTCTCCTTGGCTTATAAATTCTCTCTCACGATAGACCCCTCTTCTTGCTACAAAGACCACATTCTCACTGGGTCTACCGAAGGATTTATGTGGGTAGCCGATGAAAATACACCTTTCACTTCGGGGTTCGAGCTTATCATGAGTTTCACGCCTCACGAAAGCCTCGCAACCCCAAATCTTGATGTGGTCTAAATTGGGAACCTTCCCAGTCCACATCTCATGAGGTGTTTTGGTAACCTTCTTTGTAGGGACTAGATTAAGGATATGGGCGGCAGTCTCTAAGGCATACCCCCAAAAAGAGATTGGTAGCGAAACTCGACTCATCATAGAGCAAACCATGTCCAACAAGGTTCGATTACGCCTCTCAGCTACACCATTCAGCTGTGGTGTCCTAGGAGGAGTCAATTGTGAGACAATCCCACACTCCTTAAGATAGTCAAGGAACTCGGTACTAAGATACTCACCACCTCAATCGGATCGAAGCATCTTAATGTTCCTGCCCAATTGATTTTCTACTTCCTGTTTGAATTCCTTAAACCTTTCAAAGGTTTCTGACCTATGTTTGATTAAGTAGACATACCCATATCTACTAAAATCATCAATAAAAGTCACATAATACCGATTAGCATCCCTTGTGGCGGTTTTGAATGGCCCACATACATCAGTATGTATTAGGTCCAACAAACCCTCACCCCATTCACAAGTTCCAGTGAAGGGTGATTTTGTCATCTTTCCAAGTAGACAAGATTCACAACTATCATCCGATTTAAGGTCGAATGATTCCAAGACTCCACTCTTTTGGAGTTGGCCTATGCGTTTCTTGTTTACATGTCCAAGACGACAATGCCACAATGATGCTTTGAATCATCTAAATGAGAAATCAGATTGAAGGGACTCGCCGAGTCTATGAGTTGACTCGATGTGTCGCCTAGAGCTTTTCCCCATTGGGCCTAGATATGGGTGACTCGGCAAGTTGGCAAGACAACTCGACGAGTCAAGGTGGATTTTTGCGATATAACAGAAGAAACATGAGGACTCGACGAGTCACATAGATGAACTTGGCGAGTAGGGTCAAACATGGACTGTTGACATGAGTTTGACTTCTGTTGGCTTTATGGTTTGGTCATAATAAGTAATGGTGACCATGGAGGGTTAAAATGGTCTTTTACCCAATCTAGGAATTAGAAAGAGAAGGGGAGGGAAACCTGTTGGTATTGATTATGAATAGAGTATTAATTAGAGATATTTATCTTATGTGATAGGCGGAGGCTAGTTCAAGAATTCCATGTGCGAGATTATCACTTGTAGGCTTTCGAGGTGAGTCTTCTCATTATACTTTACCTAGAGTGGTACTTATGTGTGACCGAAGGGTCTTATGTGCTTACATTGAGTATTATGTTATCTTGCCTTATGTTTTATGAATCATGTTGTGAATTATGTTTTTGTGATTTATGCTATGCGGAGGTTTACAGACCGAACCAGAGGGTCCAACGAGCCGTGGGGCTGGAGGGTCCCACTGAGACTCATTGACCGGAGGGTCTTACAGTTATATAGCCCCGAGTGGCTAATCAGTTGTGTGTGTGGTATCTTGGGGAACTCACTAAGCTTCGTGCTTACCGTGTTATGTGTTATGTGTTTCAGGTTTTTATGAGAATCGCGGGAAGGCGTTGGCTTGATTGTACACACAAGAGAAGAAGCTATATGTTGAGGATCCTGGATTGTTAACTAAATAATTATGGAGTTGTATTTGGTAAAATAAATAAATGGGATTTTCGTAAAACACGTTGTGAGAATTATGTGATTTTAATTGAAAATTTTGTTTGAAAATTTACGGTTTTACATGTGAATTCTCGACATCCTGTAGAACGAAATCCTCATTCTCTATCTTTCAGTCTGTCTAGTAGTATTGGATCCACGACAAGGATTCTAATCCTCTTCCCGCAAGATTATGATGTATGGGCGTTTCACTTTGAAAACTATGTTCTTGTTATGGAAGAACATGGTTCAACCATATGGAAAACAATAACACATGAGACGTTCTCGCATACAGCAACCAGGAGAGTAATCAAGACTCAAGCTTAGTACAATGCACTTCTTGTTGAACACACTGTAGTTCCTCAGGATGAAAAAGATAAGCTAATGAGCAACATAAAGGCAATGAGAATTATACGGTTTGATCTTTCACGAGACACCTTTCGTCCCCTAAGTTCATGTACTACTGGTGAGGAAATTATGGGATAGGTTGAAGGAACTATATTCTGGAGACGCTGATCTAGAACACTCTTTACAAACAACTCTTTTGTCTGAGTTTGGTTCATATGTTCAGAAACCTGATGAGAAGCTAGATTAAACTTTCAATCTCTTGAACCAATTGATGAGTTGAATGCTCAATGATAATCTTGAGTGACGATTCATTGAACAAATAGTGATGTTCATGAACGGTCTTAGGTCATAATGGAATGTTGTTGTGTCCACTGTGAAGACACATAAACAATTTAAAACTGATTCCTTGGCCAAACTCATAGGCATCCTGAGATCCCAAAAAAAAGACGTAACTAAGGAGGTAAAGCTTGTTTCTGGCTTGGGATCCTTGGCATTGGTGGCGAAGGGAAGGAAAGAAAGTTAAGATGATTCAGAATCTGACCTTCCAGTTCCGAAAAGACCGCAATATGAGAGTTTCAAGAACTCTCAAAATGATGAAGAGAAAATGGTTTTGAGTGATTCGGTCTATGAATGATATTATTATCATGGCAAAAACCATTTTGCTGCAAAGACTGTTTCAGAGCAGGTGAAGGAATGTGAAAAGGTCATCGATAAAGTAAACTGTATACGCAAATATCTTAACATTTATGTGTCTCATTATGATTCAGGACTAGACGATTTAAATTATACTATTTCTAATTTTATTGATAGTTTAAATAGAGCTTGTCTTAGTAACTCTAATCTAAAATGATCAACTCAACATGGTAATATTTAAACGTGAAGATAGGAGATTAAGGATACAGAAGTTGGAAGTAGAGCTCAATAGATCAAAAGATGACATTATTTATCTTAAAAGACATAGTCTTGCTTTTAAAAAAAAGAAATATTTTATTGCTTAATTGCTAAGCTTTTATATTTCAATATCACTCAATTACATCTGGATTGTGAAATAGGAAAAGGATTCCACAAAAAGATTTTACCCTTTCTTGAATTAAAAGAAGATGAAATTGATGCAGATTGCTATAAGTGTAAATCTATTGTGTCTTCTAATGATGTTTCTGATTCATACAAAATTGGACATGAGAAAATAGAAGAATACATTCGGTCCAAAGAACACAAAAATATGTTGAAACAAATTTTAAATGATAAGGATAAAGAGGAAATCAAACTAAATTCTATGCAGAAGTATGACTCATTGTGCAAGAAGGTGACTTTGGAACATACTCTTGATCATGAGAATATTTTTGAATTCGATGAGAGTGAAATGAGTGAGATTTCTGTAGAGGACGAAGTTGATTGCCCTGAGTTTGTACAAAATGATGATGAACGAAACAAAATTTGATTTTAGAAAATTCAATTGAATTTGTTTGAATTATAGAAAATAAAGGTTCAAGTGTTTTAAATGAAAAAGCAACAGTTTTTCCAAAAGTGCAAACAGTTCCGAACCAAGTTTTTCTAAAAACAAGACTGAAGAAAAATGATGCTTCACAACTAACGACCCTGTTTGATAGTGATAATGCGAAAGGTTGCTACGAATTATTATGGTCATGACCAATTGACAATGCATATGAAAAAAGAGACTTTCTGAAATGACCTTGTGGAAAACCTCAAAAAGCAACACCACAGGTTTCAAAATAACATGTTTTGAAACCAATTGAAAACCCAAAATCTAAGTGTTTTCCAAAAACTCAACTTTCAAAATCCAACATCCCATCAAAAGATGTTAAGTTAAAAGTAAAGTAGCTTCAGAACCATAGATTTTTCTCAAGGAATACGAAGCAAATTTGGAAAGGAAGGAAAAGGCATTCTCAAAAAGAATTGCTCCAAAACTCAAATTATTTGTTCAACGAAAAATTAATTTTGTTGAAACAAATCTTTGTGACCACAAACTGGAAGTTCTCAAAATTGAAAAAGAGAAGAATCATATTTTGAAAAGAAAATCTTTTTGGGTTGAAAAAACTAAAATGTTTCATGCATAAAAGATGTTCTCACTAGGACCCAAGTTGGTTCGGGTTCCTAAATCTCTCTAAATCTAGGAGAAGAGAAGAACTAAGAGAATTTAGATCTTTAAAGGATGGCAGGGGAGTAAAGTTTGGAAACAATGCCACAGGAGAAATTAAAGGCTATGGGATGATTACGAATCGAAAAATCTCTATTTGGAAGGTAGCATATGTCGAGGGCCTTCAACACAACCTGATGAGTGTCTCGCAACTGGGAGTATGTATAGGACTAAAGGTGTCGTTTGATGAGGAAGGTTCAAAGATAATTGAAAGGAAATCTAAAGCAGTGCTTATAAAGTCCAAAAGGAAAAGAGAGATGTATCCATTGAATCTGAATCCAACCAAAGGGAAGCCCTTTATTTGCTTGCTTACGAAAGCATCTTCGAATGATAGTTGGCTATGACACCGAAGGTTCTCCCATCTGAACTTCAAGGATATAAACAAGCTCGTTATTAGTGATGGTTTTCGTGGGGTACCTCTTTTGAAATTTGATAAGGAGCATTCATGTGTTACATGTGTGCTCAGAAAACAAAGCTGGAAGAATCACTCAACCATCATCAATTCCAAAATCATTGAACCAGCAGAACTATTGCACATTGGTCTTTGTGGTCCATCAACCATCGAAAGTATTGGTGGTAATAAATATATTATGGTTATGGTTGATGATTTTTCAAGATTTACCTGGGTGTTCTTTCATAGACAGAAATTAGATGAAACCCTGAAGCTAATTGATTTCCTCAAGTAGATTGAGCTTCAATTACGAAAACATGTTCGGAAAATTCGCAATGACAACTGTTCGGAATTCAAAAACCAAGCATTTGAAGAGTTCTCAACTTAAAAAGGAATTGCTCACAACTTTTCCTCGCCTTACACTCCACAGAAAAATGGAGTAGTTGAAGGACGAAGCTAGTCTCTCTACGAAGCTGCAAGGACGATGTTATCTTTTGCAAACCTCTCTCTCTACTTCTGGGCTGACGCTATTGGAATAGCTTGATTCACACAGAACCATTCCTTTATCAACAAAAGAATTCTTATTACTCCTTATGAGAATTTGAACGAAAGGAAACCTAACGTTAAATTCTTTCATGTGTTCGGTTCCAGGTGCTTCATTTTCAATTGCAAAGAATATCGGAACAAATTCGACATGAAAGCTGACGAAGGAAATTTTCTGGGTTACTCTTTAACATCAAATGCATAGCAACTTCTAAACAAAAAGTCCAAAAGATCGAGGAAACCTGCTATGTCACCTTTGATGATAACTATATGATGAAATATTAGAACGCTGATTGTAAATCTGAGGAAATATTTCAATCAATGAATCCCGTGAAAATTCCTCTCTCAAATTTATATGAGGAATTTCTAAATTTGTTTGAGGAACCTGACAAAGCCATCTCCTCAGGATCAAAGGAAAAAGATTATCGAACTGATGATTTGAAGAAGATTGTTGACGAAGTTGCGTAAAAGATTGAGACAGATCCACCAATTTTGAATGCTTCTAAATTTCCATCTGAACCAGAACATTCTGATTCTCCATTCTAGGAAGAGGGTTCGACTTCAACCTCCAATAACGATATTCCAATCTCAGGGGAGGATCTGATTCAGAATGATGGGTCTCATGTAAACTTCTAGAGGGAGAATGAAAATAATGACTCCGACGTACAACCGTAATTCTAAAAAGTGAATGTTGAACAAGATGAAACCAATGATAAGAACTATCCTTTAATGACAAAGTGGGCTAAAGACCATCGAAGATCTTAAGTAATCGGAGACTCATCTTCAGGTGTTCTTACAAGGGACCCAACAAAAAGCGAAACAAACTTCATTATTTTCAAAGTTGGAATTTTGCATGCTTAATTCGTTCATTTCTAAAATCGAGCTACAACTGGGAAAATTGCTCTTGATCATACTGATTGGATTCAAGAAATGCAGGAAGAACTTAACGAATTTGAGAGAAATAAAGTATGGAGATTAGTTCCTACTTCGAAGGATGCTTCTGTTGTCAGAATAAAATGGGTGTTTCAGAACAAGATGGATAAAAAGGGAAACGTGATTCGCAATAAGGCATGTTTGGTGGTGAAAGGATATTTCCAAGAGGAAGGAATAGACTATGAACAGACATTCACACCGGTTGCTAGGTTGGAATCTGTTAGGATTTTTCTTGCACGTGTGATTCACAAAAATTTTGAAGTCAATCAGATGTATGTGAAGTGTGTGTTTTTGAATGGAAAACTCGAGTCAATGTTATGTTCTGGATAAGGCAGTGTATGGTTTGAAACAAGCTCCATGTGCATGGTATGAAACTCTGACTAGTTTTCTTAAGTAGTCAAAATTTAAGCAAGGTTTGGTTGACCCAACCATCCTTCGCAAGAAAGATGGTGACCATTTGATGATTGTTCAAATTTATGTTGATGACATTATTTTCGGATCCACAAATCATAAACTAACAACTGAATTCTGAAAATTAATGGAAACTAAATTTGAAATGAGCTCAATGGGTCCTATTAACTTTTTCCTTGGTTTAAAGACTAGAAAGAGTTTAGAGGGCATATTTATCAGCCAAGAAGCCTACACGAAGACCTTACTTACTAGAGTGAAAATGGTGGCTGATTCAAAGGTCAAGGTTCCAATGCCTTTCGGAACGAAACTTACTTCATCCTTGGACAAGCCAGTAGCTGATATCACACTATATCGACAAATGATTGGGTCATTAGTGTATCTAACATTGCGTCGTCCTGATATTATGTTTCTTGTATGTTATTGTACCAGGTCTGTCGAATCCCCGTGAACCACATATTTTAGCTGTGAAGAACATATTCCAATACCTCAAAAGAACAACATCTCTCGGAATTTGGTATTCTTCTAATTCTGGATTCATTGTACAATCATATTCTGAAGTTGATCTTGGTGGATGTGGACTCGATCGTAAAACTACATCAGGGGGTTGTCAGTTTCTGGATGGCAAACTTGTAAGTTGGCAATCTAAGAAGCAGATTTGTTTCTCCCTATCTATAGTTGAAGCTGAATATTTAGCAGGAGCATCATGTAGATCGCAAGTAGTATGTATTCAGAATCAACTTAGGGATTATCGAATCAACATGAAGGGGATTCCACTATATTGTGATTGAGAAAGCGCAATCAGAATCTGCCTTAATCCAGTGCAACACTCAAAGACGAAACATATAGCACTGCGATATAACTTCATAAAGAATCACATTAAGGATGGAAATGTTGAAGTCTACTTTCTTAGATCCTCATATCAGTTGGCAGACATCTTTACAAAAGCCCTACCTAAAACAACATTCAATCGGATTTTACAAGGGCTAGGCATGATTGAAGCGGACTCACTTCCGAAATCCCCTTCGTAATCGAAATTTACTGTTAATGTTCTGAAATGTTCCGAGCTTCAAAATGCTTTGGAATTGATTTTTCAAGTTCCAATTGGTTCAGAGTTTCAGAGTGGTACGGCATCCCCTGTTCATCGGATTTTTGAAATTCTTTGTATCCTTTATACATTAAGTCTCTTCTGATTAGTTCCAAGCTTCATAATGATTCGAAAATATTGTTCATTTGTATTTCTGAATTTATTTATCTTTAATTGTTTCTTTATTTTTGTTTAATCTTTTTTAGAAAATCAAAAATTAGAAAAATATTTTTTCTTTATTTATGTTTTATCCTTCTTAGAAAATCCAAAATCACAGAAATATATTTCTTTATTTTTGTTTTATCACTTTTCAGAAAATCAAAAATTCATAACAATATGTTCTTTATTTCTATTTTTCATCATTTTTCTTCAGAATGCGCTCTTTTCTCAGGTACATATTCCTTGTCGTCTCAATTCAGAATGATGGGGAGGTATAATTCTGAATCTATGTACTAGCTAAGTGTCCCTAGAAGCATGCTATTGCATGTTGTCCTAAGCCTCTTAGACTCTATGTTTAAAGCCTTAATGAAACTTTCATTTCGATTGTTTCTTCCCAATTAGACTATTTATTTGCATAAGTCATCGAGCTACTTTACTCTTTTCACATTGAGTTAAGAGTTGACTCATTTGTCTTTTACTTATAGCAGAGGTACACTTTCTTCTTCGAAAACAATCTAAAATCTCTCCATAAATTTCATGTTCATAAACTTAACCCTTGACACTCTCAGCAATTATCGCTGAGGTTTATGGTTACACAACATATATTTTCATGATCTTAACAACCATTATCACCATGATTTTAAGTGAAATCCAAAACCCAACACCTATTCTGAATTGGGGGTGAACAATCAAATGTTCTACATATTTTCACCACAGAATTGATGCATAAAACCTTTTTGGTTTGTACCATTACAAGTATGAAATCTCATTTTTCTTTTTGAGTGATCTTAATGAAATGTTCTTGACCCAAGATATTTCTTCCTAAAAGATCCATGTTTTTATTTTTCTTCAGATTTTCATCATATCCAACCACTTAAATAATATCGAAAGCTTACTTGTTATTTTGGCTACACAGGTTAGACAAGTACTTCTCTCAGATCTTTGGACTTATGTCAAGTTTCAGAATTTGATTGAAGCTTAAGCCACCCTTATAGCCTACATAAAAGAAGCTTTCACTATTTCTCAACAAATATGTGATCATAATTCAATGTGATACCACACAAGCACTTCTGAGTCTCTCTTGACTCAGAAGGAAGAGATCGTTGCCCGGGATCCAGTTGAATTTCATGTCGATTTTATTTAACATCACAGACTCCCTAAAATTTGATTTGGTTTATTTCTTTATCTATGGCACACTCGTTCACAAAAATTCTTGTGATTTTTCCAAGTCTAGTTCTAATTTGGAATGGTTACTTTCAATATAAGAACATGTCATTATTCCAAAGCTGGTGGATTGGTTGAATATTCCTAAGGTGCCTATACTGAAACGACGGTTTCTTCGAGATAACATTTCAAAACAGGCGCGTCTTTTAAATTCCCTGACACCACGCATGTCTGTTACAATGAGGTCTGTCACATAAAACTATCATTATTTTCAAGGTTGATTTACCGTGATATGATAATGTGGAACGACGAGTTTCTCTAACCACTTATCAATGACGTTAACAAGTTTTTTCGACGGTTTGTTTTATCTCGCCCCTCACATAGTATTTGAAACTCTCAAGGGAAAAAGCCTTTTCTCTGTGTACTGCTCATCGTCTTCCTCAAAGCAAAAATGGTTGGATCATCTGAAATTGCTTCATTCACTAACCAGTCTACATCAGTCATCATCCTCAACGTCAAGGAAAAACCAAAATCTCATTCTTGATGTCGACTCATCTCGCTACAATGAAGCCCTAAGGCCCATGATTGAATACTTACGGTTCTTGCCACTGGCTCAAGCTTTAACCATTTCAGAATCAGTTCCTTTGATCCATCTTTCTAAGGCTTATTCGTCTGCTAACTATAGTCAATATGAGGGAGTCATTCACTTCAAGGTAGCTTCTCACAAGACCTCAATCTCCAAATCCCTTTTCTACATACTTTTAGGGTTTGCGTCATCTGAAGGACTCGTGGATCCAGAGTCCATTTCTACTTCTACACACATTGATATGTTTTACCATATGGTATACATTGGAGATATATAATTATTGTCAAAGTTCAGGAAGCCCTTTCTTCCTCCAATGTGGAATGGGTTATTCACTTTCCTATTCAAGAGCTTCTCAGAAACACTTGCAGGCTCTGACAACACATGCAGATTGCTCTATACTATTCTCTATGGCCTCTAGAATGGACTAAATCTCGACTTTGGTTTTGTCTTATGGACTCAGTTAATCCAAAGCATGTCCTCTAGAAGTGGTCAAACGAGCCCTAAACCACTTCAAGGTTCCACAGATGGATGATTCAATGATTGCTGCCATTCCGATTCTGCAAAAATCAACTTTTATGATCTCTTATTCGAGCAAGTTCATCTTTGTTGGTTCTATTCTAGAAGCCATGTCGGTAAAAGTTCCCTCAGAAAATGCGATTGTGAACGAATATCGCAAGCTGCCTACATCTGGTGTTCGCCCTATGACAAAGGAATTACAAAAGGTCATTAAGGAAGGTAACAAACCAAAGAGGGAGGCAAGATACAAGAGAAAGTTGCTCCTTCTAAAGTAAGGAAAACTCCAAAGATGGTCAAGAAGAAGGCTAGGAAACCGAGATCTCTATCTTCGGTTGCTCAGGAGGATTCGGAATCCCAAAGGATTACGGAAGTTCGAGGGAATGCTACAGTTCAGGATGAAGTTGAGGATATTGCTGCAACTTCGGAACCCGTTCCTACTTATTCAATTCTGAAGGTATCCACTCCAAATCCTTCTTCTGTTCGTTTTCAGATAACTTTTAGATTCCAACTCCATCATCCTCTCCTATCACAACAACTATTTCGATTACTTCCATCCCTCCATTACCACTGAAGTTTTATGTTGAAATCTCGCTTCCATTGGAAATATGACTATAACTTTGGGAAAATACTCTAATTATACTTAATCCTTAAGCCTAATAATTAAAAGTATTGTTGTTAATTACACTACTTCTAAATTACTTATAGGAGATGTGACAAGTTTGAACCGTCACTTGGGTTGTTGATATATAGAATGGCAATACACCAAAATGGTCCTACCTTTCGACACTTCTCTTCTGGACAATCCTTACTTTATAGTCTTAAAGTACAAAACCAAGAATTAATAAAATACTGAAACATCCCAAAATACCAACCTAAAAATTTTTGTTTTTAAAACATTAACAAAACCATAATATCATCTAACATTTAATAAATCCATGATTCGAGTGTCTCATAATGGCATAGTAAATGTATCAAATCAAACTAATGTCAATATCATATCAAACATCTGAATAAACTCCCAGGATAAAACTGTGGTGTGTGCCATGCCATCATCTCGAGCACTTCCCCTTGCTAGCAGAAGTACCTGAAACCAAAACTGAAACTGTAAGCACAAAGCTTAGTGAGCTCCCCCAAACTACCACATACCATACAATAACATATAAACACATATTAGGCCTTGCCTATTGCATCGGACCGAAGTCTGGAACTAACCAAGGCCTTGCCCTCTACATCGGACCGATGTCCGAAACTAACCAGGGCCTTGCCCTCTGCATCAGACTGAACTCCAGAAACTGCATCGGACTGAAGTCCGGAAGTAACCAGGGCCTCGCCATCTGCATCGGACCGATGTCCGGAAACTGACTCAACATAGCATTGCATAATCATAACTACTAGCATAAACACATATACTGGATACTGCATCGGACTGAAGTCTGGAACACATAACACAAAGACATGCTTGAATCACAAGGACATCAAGCACATTGAACTACTACATCCGACCGAAGTCCAGAACTACTGCTAACTAAATGGGCCGGCATTGTGGCCATAGACCCGTTCCTACTGGAAGGAAACTCACCTCGTAACACTGGCTACTGAGATGCTAAATCTGAAATTGGCTGACTGCTGCTCCGGAACTCCCCGGCTACAAATTCCATAGACACTTAATCAGGTATTGATAACTCGCCAATTTGTATGAAAAACTCGTCAAGTCTGTTCTTGAAGCAATAAGATGGACTTGGACTCGCCAAGTCACGGTGTGGACTCACCGAGTCTCCTGCATGCCATTACTATACAGTCGATTCTAGTCGATTTTAGTGCATCCAATTCATAGATTTGGGCTTTTAGGGCTGGTTTTGCACGTAAAGTTTCCAACTTTACATGCATGCATAAGAGAATGGGGCTAAAACACCAAAATCATCCAACACTAAGCACTTAGGGTTTGGAACAAGGCTATATTTGCATAAAGGTAGCTATATTGAGTTCCAAGAGCTCAATAACATCCAGATCTAAGGTCTCCATCCTAAGGAGAGCTCAAATCTCGAGTTTGAATCACATAAAACTCCAAAAGATACGTAAACAAGCATAAAAAAGGGTTTAAAGGAAGAATAAGCGAGGTGATAACTTTATTACCAGAATATGAAGTAGGTGGAAGCTAGCTCTTGGATCTCCTTTCTCTTCTATTGATCTTCTTTCCTTCCTTCTATTTTACAACTCCCAAGCTATCACAAAACACTCAAGCTCAACAATGGGGACAAGGGTTTTATAGAGAAATGCTCTAAAGGTGTTGGAGGTTGGGGTGGGAGGCTATAACGACATTTAAATAGGGTACAAACCCTGGGATTTAGGGTTTCATCCAGACTAGCGGAATCTCCGAGTTCGGGATACAGACTCGTCGAGTCACCTACTAAAGACGCGTGCAAATCCCGTCTCTACTCGACGAGTCGGGCTACTGACTCGTCGAGTTCCTCTTAAGGAAGGAAAATACTATACTTAAATTACATATCAGAAATGGAGAATTACAATTCTCTCCCACTTATCTTAGACTTCGTCCTCGAAGTCTGCTGCTATCGATCCTGAAAATAACTCCGGATAGTGCTCCCTCATCTCCTCCTCAGTCTCCCACGTCCACTCTGAACCCTTCCGGTGCTGCCACTGCACCTTCACTAACTGGATTAATTTGTTTCTCAAGGTCTTCGTCTTCCGATCTAAGATCGCAAATGGTCTCTCGATATAATTCAGGATGCTATCAACCTGAATATCCTCCAATGGTACCATTACTGACTTATCCACCAAACACTTCCGCAACTGAGAGACGTGGAAAGTGTTGTGGATCTGGCTAAACTCTGTTGGAAGATCCAAACGGTAGTCAACCCGACCCACCCGGGCCAAAACCCTAAAGGGAACTTTCCCCTCTTCCGGAATTGGACGACACCCTTCCAAGGTGACACCTTCAGGAGGAGCATATCACCCACTTGGAACTGCAATTCCGAACGCCTCCTGTCGGCGTAACTCTTCTGCCGACTCTACGCAGTCTGCAATCTGCTATGGACCTGCTAGATCAACTCTGTGGTCTTAAGTACCAACTCAGTCCTCCCAATGACCCTCTTAACGACCTCGCCCAACAAATTAGGGTCATACACTTCCTCCCATAAAGCATCTCGAAAGGAGGGCGGTCAATACTGGCGTGGTAACTGTTGTTATACGAAAATTCCGCTAATGGAAGATACGTATCCCAACTGCCACCAAAATCTAGAACACATGCCCGAAGCAAGTCCTCGAGAGTCTGGATCGTTCTCTCGCTCTGCTCGTCCGTTTGAAGGTGGAAAGCGGTACTGAAGTGGAGACGAGTCCTCATCTCGTCATGAAACCGCTTCCAAAACCTGGAAGTGAACCGGAGGTCTGGATCTGATACTACTGATACAGGCACTCCATGCCGTGCCACTACGTCACGCACATAAATATCGGCTAGCTTCTTAGCCGATATACTCTCCTGAATTGGTATAAAATGCACGCTCTTGGTCAGCCGATCCACTATGGCCCAAATCCAATCAACTCCACGTGCGGTCCTGGGAAGCTTAGTGATGAAATCCATAGTGATATCCTCCCATTTCCACATGGGAATGTCTAATGGTTGCAACTTGCCGTGGGGTCTCTGGTGTTCCGTGTTGACCTTCCTGCAAGTCAGGCATCTCTCCATATACCAAGCTACGCCCCGCTTCATGCAGGGCCACCAATAATCAGGTCGAAGATCTCTATACATCTTCGTCGCCCCTGGGTGGATGGAGAACCGAGACTTGTGGGCATCATTCATCAGCACCTGCCGTACTCCTCCCCAGTACGGTACCCAAACTCTCCCATGAAGGGTCAACAATCCTCGATTGTCATTGTCAAAGGAAGTTACTCAGCCAACAATCCTCTCACACTTTTGCCTCTCCTCCTTCAGGTCGTCAACCTGTGCCTCTCTAATCTACTCCAACAATGGAGTAATCACTGTCATTCTCAGACATATATCCCTGATCGGGGTTGCTACAGCCTTGCGGCTCAGGGCATCGGCCACTACGTTGGCTTTGTCCGGATGATAAAGTATCTCACAGTCATAATCATTTACTACGTCTAACCATCAGCGCTGCCTCATGTTCAGATTCGGCTGATCCATGAGGTACCTCAAACCCTTGTGATCCGTGTAAATGGTACATCGGACCCCATAGAGGTAATGTCGCTAAATCTTCAGGGAAAACACTACTGCCCCCAACTCCAAATCGTGTGTAGGATAGTTAGCCTCGTGAGGCTTCAATTGTCTAGAGGCGTAAGCTATCACATGGCCTCGACGCATCAAAACCGCTCCCATACCCGTGATTAAAGCGTCACAGTAAACTACAAAATCCTCTACTCCCTCTAGCAGGGTAAGAATCGGCGCCTCGCATAATCTCTGTCTGAGGGTCTCAAATGTCGTCTGCTGCTCAGGCCCCCAGCGATTTCTTGGTCAGTCGGGTGATCGGAACTGCTATCTTGGAGAAATCCGGATGAATCTCCTGTAGTACTCCACCAGTCCTAGGAAGCTCCGAATCTCGGATGGAGACCTCGGGACCTCCCACTGCGTCACGACCTCTATCTTGGCCAGATCTACTAGTATACCCTTTTGGTTTACAAGGTGTCCAAGGAACTGCACATCGCACAACCAGAACTCGCACTTGGAGATCTTCGCGAATAGTCTCCCTCCTCAGCGTCTCTAGCACCTCTCTCAGGTGCTCCTCATGTTTTTCCTGAGTCTCGGAATAAACCAAGATGTCATCAATGAACACTATCACTGACCGATCCAGCATTGATTTGCATACGCGGTTCATGAGATCCATGAACGCTGCTGGAGCGTCGGTGAGCCTTAACGGCATCACCACAAACTCATAATGACCATAGCGGGTCCTAAAAGCAGTCTTCTGCACATCCTCATCCCTGACCGGCATCTGGTGATAACCTGACTGTAGATCAATCTTGGAGAACCAAGATGCTCCCTAAAGCTAGTGAAACAAATCGTCTATCCTCGGGAGTGGGTAACGGTTCTTCACCGTTGCCTTGTTCAACTCCTGGTAATCTATGCACATACGGTACGTCCCATCCTTCTTCCTCACGAACAGGATCGGGGCTCCCCATGGTGAACTACACAGACTGATGAAACCCTTGTCTAGCAGCTCCTGCAGCTGCGTAGACAACTCTTGCATCTCAGGAGGAGCCAACCGATATGGTGCCTTGGCTCTCGGAGCCTGTAGAGACGCATTTTTATAACGAACGGTGAATGCGGAAGAAAGATATCTCGAGATTAGTCGTATTTTTGGAAGTATGAACACGAAGAACATAATATGAGTTCATAAAAAAGAAGTAAGAACAAGAGAGAATAATCATAATATTGCATGAAGAACATGGTGTGAGAGAAACTCTCCCTAGGTGGGGAGAACCCACCACTTTCTCTCTCTAGAATTACATTTTGAGAATTGTAACTCTTCTAAGAAATGAGAAATGAGCTAGCTAACTTTTTGAAATAAATGACCAACTCTCCATTTATATAGGACGGAGAGTATTTACACCACAAAATACAATACAAGGAAAATAGAACCTAATAAACACTCATTATTTGTGGAGCATTTACATGCACCAACATTCTCTCCCTAAATGCTTACAAATGATGAGAGATACAATAAGTGATACAATGCTATAATACAGTAATCCGACTAGCAAGTGTGGTAATAAAATGAAATCAAGTGCTGAAATATCTCTAAAACTCTGAAGTGTCTGTGAAGTCTGAAACTGGCCATGAATCTTTGAAATGAAGGTCTTCGGCTTCAAAACACAACCAATGAAGCAGAAAAACTAAGATCCAAATTTTCAAACCAGTCATAGTCACCCGAAGAAGGAGGTCACCATGAGCAAGTAAAAGATCCAATAAAATAAACACTTCGTCTTCAAAAGTCTGAAAAACATCTCGAGTTCTCGAATCATAATACATCAAAAGTCTTCAAAGAATAACCTACTAAAAATGTGAAGCATCCATAAAATGTAGTCCGGATAAAAATAATGTGAGTCCAAAAACATGGTCTAGCGATGCCAAAAATTTGATCCAAGGATCAAAAATAAGTGTCACGTCACATCGCTAAAATAATCTTCGTCTTCAACATATCATAAATCCAAACTCATGAAACCATAAAATTTAAACTAGATGCGAACCCAAAATCATCATGTGGTAGAGTCCGAATAATAAATAATTTGAATCGGAAATCATCGAGTAATGCCAAATATTTGATCCGTGAATACCAAAAATAAGTGCCAATTCGCATCACTAAATAAATAATCGTCTTCAGAAGTCTTCAAAAATCCAAACTCAAACAATAATAACCAAATACGGATGATATTCTCTCCATATTTTTGATAACCAATGACCGGATATCAAAAATCAACAAAATCATCGGATGGAGAGTGTCGGATACCAAGAGCTAAGAGAAGCTCTCCCTTGATGTATGAAGGGTCTCGATAAGAAACGAGAAATAGTAAAATAAATACTCTTGCGGTCATGAGAAGGCGGGTGACATAGTTGCTGAAACTGTGCTGAGAAAATCTGTTGTGCCAAAAATATATCTAAATATCCAAACTGCGGTGCCGGAACACTTAAAATGGTCTACAATAGAGAATAAAGTCCACATGCTCCAGATACATGATTCGTCAACCAAAAATGAAGAGCGCCAACTCATAATATCCCATAAAGTGAAGAATGTGAAACCACTTTGTGGATCAATCGCCGTTGCGGTGCAAGCATCACAAAAGATATATGAAGTTCGACTGCGGTAGGAGTATTCTCCCAATAATAATAACCGACATGAAAAGAATAACCAATGTGACAATCCATGGGTAAGTGGTGGCAAAAATTGGTGTTAAAAAAATAATTTGTTTTAATAAAAAAATTGGTTATAATAAAAAAATGGCTAAATAAATAAAAAAAATTGGTGTTAAAATTTTTTTTGCTGAAAAAAAGGGGTAAAGAAAATGAATGCTAAATAAAATAATGGGTTTTAAATAAAAAGCTAAATTGGTATTAATAAAAATAAAGGAGTGTTAAAAAACAGTATTAAAAAAATGAGGGTAAAAAAAGTTGGTGTTAATTAAAAAATAAAATAGGTTGTGGTGCCAAAGGGGACTGCAGTTAAAAAGGCTCACTGTAAAGGGACCAAAGTTTATGGGTCAAAAATGAAACTTTGGTATAGGAAGGGAATGCAAAAAAAATAAACTGCCGTGGAAAGGGGTTTCCCTGCAGTAGGGTCCAAAGAGCAGGTGTTAAAAGGTGACTACGGTATAATACGGTATAAGGAGAGCTCTGCAGTATGGATCGAAGTATGGGGGCTAAAGTGAAACTTTGGTATTACAAAAAAATGTAATTGCGGTATGAATATGGAAGTAACTGCGGTTGAAAAAAGGGGGGTTTTCTGCAGTATGGACTGAAGTGCAAGGGTTGAAATGTGACTGAAGTATTATAATATGCATTGCGGCATATGAAAATGGGATTGCTGATCAAGATTGCGGTACGATTGATGGCTGCGGTAGGGAGTCCGAAGGCTAATCCGAGGCTGCAGTTTGCTCAGCAGTCCTCAGTCAGGGTTTTTTTTTTTTTTTTTTTTTTGAGAATAAAATAAACTGGAATAAGGCTTTGGTCAAGGATAAATATGGAGTGTGCAGGTACGTTTTAGGGACAAAAGGTGATGAGATTGAACAATGTCACATGGTTTTTGTCTTTTTGAATGAGTAAATAGTGGATTACTCTTTATCCAAAAGAGTAACAAGGAAAATTGACTTTTTGGAAACAAATTATCAGGTCCAAATACACTATCTTGAGGATTCACAGCAACAATTTAAAGATAAAAGGTGTAAACACCATACCTTATGTGAAGAACAAAAAGTTGATGGAAAGAAAGAATCTTCAAAATAAAGTGTTTTTTCTTCACTTTCTTCAAGAATAATAAGCCCATAATCTTGTGTCTTCTCATTCAAAAATAAAAGAAGCTCCTGGAATACATCTTCAACTTTTTAAGAGACCACAAAATTAATTCTTATCCCATTTTTTTCTTAATTTCTTCAACAACAACAAAATAATAACTTTTAAGAACATCTTTTTCCAGCATCAAATAGAACGAGCAGCAACAACAACAATTTATTTTATTAAGTAAAAATCACCTACAAAATAGAACTAAGAAAGAACTCATAAAAAAATTCCGGTTTGAAACCCGAAAATTTTTCTTGCAGAAACACGGAAAAATCACAAGATAATCACCGAACGGGAGTCGTTCCCTTGAACTAATCGTGAGATCTTCAAGGTACGGCTCTAATACCAATTGTCGAGAACCATTTTTATAACGAATGGTGAATGCGGAAGAAAGATATCTCGAGATTAGTCGTGTTTTTGGAAGTATGAACACGAAGAACATAATATGAGTTCATAAAAAAGAAGTAAGAACAAGAGAGAATAATCATAATATTGCATGAAGAACATGGTGGGAGAGAAACTCTCCCTAGGTGGGGAGAACCCACCACTTTCTCTCTCTAGAATTACATTTTGAGAATTGTAACTCTTCTAAGAAAATGAGAAATGAGCTATAGCTAACTTTTTGTAATAAATGACCAACTCTCCCTTTATATAGGAGGGACTGTATTTACACCACAAAATACAATAAAGGGAAAATACAACCTAATAAACACTCATTATTTGTGGAGCATTTACATGCACCAATAGAGCCGCACCTGGGACCAGGTCAATCCGAAACTCGACCTGTCTTTCCGGAGGTATCCCAGGCAAGTCCTCCGAGAATACGTTCGGATACTCTCGCACTACTGGTACATCGTCAACTGTCACCTTACCCTTCTCCCAGGCATCTATAACATAGGCAATGTACACTGTTGAACGTAGCGCCTCGCACTCGCTGCTGAACAAAGAAATGGTCTGCGCTGTGGCCTCTCGCCCTGAATCATTAACTCCCTCCCCCCCCCCCCCCACTGGGAGTGCGAACCCTCACTAACTGCAGCTCACAATCGGTCACTGCCCCATTGAGGCTCAGCCAATCCATACCCACTATAACCTTATTCCCTCTCAGGGAAATAGGAACAAAGTCCACTGAAAACTGCTCATCAAATAACTGCAGCGAACACCCCCTATGCACTCTCGCGACCCTGACGGTCCTGCTATCAGCTATCTCAACCTCGAGTGGACAACCCAGCTCCCCCAGAGCTCTACTAAACCTCTTGCTAAACGCAAGTGAAACAAATGATCGGGTGGCCCCCGAATCAAACATTGTTGTAGCTGAAATGCTGTTCACTAAGAACGACCCTATACGAAAACATATAACTATGAGAAACAATTAATATCAAATAAGAGACAAGATGAAAATACATACCCTTCACCACATCAGGAGTCGCTCGCGCCTCCTCTGTTGTCATCTGGAAAGCTCTACTCTTCGCCACTGGCGCCTCACCTCGGCCCTGACGGCCATCTGTAATCCTCAATGTAGCAGGGGCAGGTGCTGCCACCTTCCTTGCTGATGCCGAACTCGGACACTGGGACTTTTTATGTCCCCTCTGATTGCAATGGAAGCAAATCAGATCATATGTTGCGGTAATGGGGGGAGTAGTTGTACAATCTCTGCTCATATGCCCGGTCCGGCTACACTTGTAGCAACCGGGACTCCCTGCCTTGCACGCCCCATAGTGCAATCACCCACACTTACCACACCGACTATGGCTCTACTGTCCTCTAGATCTGTGATCCGATACCTTGGGATTTTTGCCCGAACTCACTGTGCCAGATGCCGCCTCTGGCTTCCTCTTCTTCTCCATCTCCAAATCTCTCTCTCTCTCTCTCTCTCACCCTCGCAATCATATCATCCAACATTTTACAGCTGGACCGGCTCACAAACTGGTGGATATCACTCCACAACATCTCATGATAATGGTCCTTCTTCATTTCCTCATCAGCTGCGTACTGAGGAACGAGAAAAGCCCTCTCCCTGAACTTGGCGGTAATCACCGCCACTGTCTCTGTAGTCTAGGTGAGATCCTGAAACTCCCTAACTAACTGCTGCACCTTAATAACCGGTGCAAACTAGGCTCTAAACCTGGTAGTAAAATCAGCCCAGGTCATCGCATCAAGAGCTGCGTCATCTCCGATAACAAGCCCGATCTCCTCCCACCAATCTTGTGGCCTGTCCTTCAGAAGACAGGATGCTAGTCTGACCTTGTCCCCCTCGAGACATCTGCTGGTGCGGAACACATTAGCGACATCCGCCAACCACCTGGTACTCGCAATGGGATCCCATTCCCCATGGTAGTCTGGAGCTACACAAGCCCGAAACTCGTTGAAGGTGAGTGTGCGCGACTCCATCATGGCCGCCACCTCAGTATGGAATGTGCTCAACCTCTCATCCATCAGCTTTAAAATACCCTCCATGATCGAACCGAGGATCACAGGAGTATGCTCAAGTATGATGCGAGTAACCTCTGAAGAGAGGAACTCCGTGGCCTGCTCATCTAGATGGTCAACCCCCGAGCCTGATCCTGATCCCTCGTCGGCTCCTGAACTGCCGACTTCTGGCCTAGGGCGTAAAACCACCATTCTGAAATCACATCATGATAACTGTCAGAAACACTGATATATCTCAAGGGATCGTTACTACTTACAAGTTCCCTTGTCTCATCTCAGCCTTCCTTGGTTCAAGTACGGATCCTCTACTTTCAGTAGTATACGCCCATACTACCTTCCACATCTATCCGTACTTTCCTCAAGAACTGCCTTGACTCCACCAAATCACTTCTACTGCTACTGATATCTGGTTCTCTCATCTTAGGCTTGCCCTAGGGAAATCTCTAACTCCACCCAACCCAGTCCTCGGCTGCTGAAGGCCTCCTTGTAATGCCAATTAGCCATCACCTGAATACCATCACATGTGACGAGGCTCGGATAATTATTCGAGTAAAATACTCGTCCCTATAATAGTTAGACTCAAAAAAGAGTTGTGCAATAGGGCCAAATCCAGCACTCTGAGATTATTTAACCCTGACCACATGTGACAGGACGTATTCACCTAATGGCTAACTCCCATCACTCAGAGTCCCACAAAGCACAAAGCGAGCAGCATTCAGACACAGGAAACTACTCAAGCAATTCTATCCTAATAACAAGAAACTGTACTATCATACAATGTTAAGCCCGCACTATGAGGCGTAACCTAAACAGGCTATCCTACTACTGTTTACTCAATACTAGCATGCAATTCTCATGAAGCTGAAAAACATGTAGCAGGAAGATAAGGCATCCTCCTAGATCCTTATCCTATTCTAGCATGCTGTTCTACTGAAACTGAAAATGATAATCATAACATAAACTTGTATGGGTAATTTGGGAGTACTTACTTCAGTTCGGCAGATCGCATGCACCAGACCATTTTTCTCTTTTTCAAAAACTGTTTTTCTTTTTAAGTTTTCTTTTTCAAAAATTCTTTCGAAAACATTTTTCTTTTCAAAATCTTTTTACCATTTCTTTAGTTTGATTCCAGTCATACTCGAAAGTGTGCCTGAATCCCTCAAACCAAGGCTCTGATACCAACTTAAAACATCCCAAAATACCAACCCAAAAATTTTTGTTTTTAAAACATTAACAAAACCATAGTATCATCTAACATTTAATAAAGCCATGATCCGAGTGTCTCATAATGGCATAGTAAATGAATCAAATCAAACTAATGTCAATATCATATCAAACATCTGAACAAACTCCCAGGATAAAATTGTGGTGTGTGTCATGCCATCATCACGAGCTCTTCCCTTTACTAGCGGAAGTACCTGAAACCAAAACTGAAACTGTAAGCATGAAGCTTAGTGAGCTCCCCCAAACTACCACATACCATACAATAACATATAAACATATATTGGGTCTTGCCCGCTGCATCGGACCGAAGTTCGGGAACTTCATCGGAGCGAAATTCGGAACTAACCAGGGCCTTGCCCTCTGCATCGGATCGAAGTTCGGAAACTGCATCGAACCGAAGACCGGAACTAACCAGGGCCTCGCCCTCTACATCGGACCGAAGTCCGGAAACTGACTGAACATAGCATAGCATAATCATAACTACTAGCATAAACACATGTACTGCATACTGCATCGGACCGAAGTCCGGAACAGATAACACAAAGACATGCTTGAATCACAAAGACATCAAGGAAACTGAACTACTACATCGGACCGAAGTCCGGAACTACTGCTAACTAAACGGGCCGACATTGTGGCCGTAGACCCGATCCTATTGGAAGGAAAACTCACCTCTTAACGTTGGCTGCTGAGATGCTAAATCTGAAACTGGCCGACTGCTGCTCCGGAACTCCCCGGCTACAATTTCCGTAGACACTAAATCAGATATTGATAACTATTCTCAGGGTAAAATGACTAATTTACCCTTGGTCAAAGTCAACCTCCTGGTCAAAGTCAACTTTTAGTTGACCGGACTAGCCGAGTTGGGCCGCCAACTCGCCTAGTCCCTAACACCTTTTCTAACCCTCAACTCGCTTCAACTCGTCGAGTTTGGCAACAACTCGACGAGTTCTCCTTCCGTACTAACGTCGAATCTAACTTCATCCGACTCACCTAGTTGTATGAATAACTCGTCGAGTTCTCCTTCATCATACGAACACGTCCAAACTATGACTCGCCGAGTTATATGAACAACTCGTCGAGTCTGTTCTTGAAGCAAAAAGATTACCTTGGACTCGCCGAGTCATGGCGTGGACTCACCAAGTCTCCTGCATACCATTACTATACAGTAGATTCTAGTCGATTTCAGTGCATCCAATTCATAGATCTAGGCTTCTAGGCTGGTTTACCACGTAAAGCTTCCAACTTTACGTTCATGCACACGAGAGTGGGGCTAAAACACCAAAATCATCCAACACTAAGCACTTAGGGTTTGGAACAAGGCTATATTTGCATAAAGGTAGCTATATTAAGTTCTTAGAGCTCAATAACATCCAGATCTAAGGTCTCCATCGTAAGGAGAGCTCAAATCTTGAGTTTGAATCAGATAAAGCTCCAAAAGAGACATAAACAAGCATAAAAGAGCGTTTAAAGGAAGAATAAGCAAGGTAATAACTTTATTACGAGAATATGAAGCAGGTGGAAGCTAGCTCTTGGATCTCCTTTCTCTTCTATTTATATTATTTCCTTCCTTCTCTTCTACAACTCCCAAGCTATCACAAAACACCCAAGCTCAACAATGGGGACTAGCATTTTATAGAGAAATGCTCTAAAGGTGCTGGAGGTTGGGGTGGGAGGCTATAATAACGTTTAAATAGGGTACAAACCCTGGGATTTAGGGTTTCATCCAGACTAGCGGACTCGCCGAGTTCGGGATAAAGACTCATCGAGTCGCCTACTAAAGACGAGTGCAAATCCCGTTTCTACTCGACGAGTCGGGCTACTGACTCATCGAGTTCCTCTTAAGGAAGGAAAAATACTATATTTAAATTACATACCAGAAATGGGGCGTTACAAATACCCTTGATCAAACCATGATCATAAATAAAGTTATGTCAACTTAAGATTTTAAGTCAAAAACAAATCCTAGGCTTAGTATAGTATTGCGGTCATACTACAACTAGACCTAGAGTGTGCAACTAAATTTTATTATGGACCTAACGACGCACACCTAAACCTAGATGTCATTGTTAACAATCTAAACTTAGTATAATCGCCTAGTTCTTATTATTGCTTTAAGATTTTGCTCGAGACCTACTACTCAAGGATTCAACGTCTAGTTTAAGGCTGCATGGAATGGTCTAGAGTCTGGTATCCAACATACCTATTTAGAGAGATTCATGAGAAAGAGCTGGTACTATCTGTTATATAATATAATTAACTTTTATATGTACGATACAAAAATCAAATCAATCCAGTAACGAAAATCCAAAAGTCAATGAGAGTTCCCATTCATGCTCTCAACATCAAAATCGTAACAAGCACTTGATACAAACCTTTGCTCCTAATGCTTTGACAATCTAATTGTCTATGACAATTGAATCATCTATCGAAGACAACGAAATGGAGAAAATTTGTTTTCATGTTTTCGATTTTGACTTTTACCGTTTGACTGTTTGATTTCATCAAAAACAATCATCACTTCTTGTATCGACATCCACTTCGAATAGAGAACAAGAATATTAATTTTGACTTTCTGGTTGACGTAGAATCGATGTTGGGCTCAACATGGAATGTTAACATAAAAACATAATTTTTTTACGCTTGAACATTGGATCAATGAACAGTAGACGGATTATAAATTTTGGCTTGAAATCGAATTTCCAATTCATGCAATTGAACATTAGTATTTCAAATTTTGGATTAATTTTTCATCATCATCTTCATTTTATCATCAATTCATCAATAAACTAGGTATCAATCACAACATAAATTTTTCCTAATCCATTTTAGAATTTGTGAAACCACCTTCAAAATCCTTTTTCCATTTACGATACATGAATTGAACATGGAAGATTTAGGTTCCTTGGTTGGATTTAAGAAATTTCCAATTTGCACATTGTATCACCCATGATGCACATTGTACCATCCGTGAAACTTCTTCTCACTTCTCCAAGATCTAACTTAATCTTCATAATGAATTTGAGAATCCTCAACAATTTTGGGTTTGGATTTCGATTTCATAAAAGAATTTGATGATTTTCTCTTTGGAATCCAAATTTTCTTCATTGATTTCGGCATCAAAACGACATTTGAAGAATTTTGTTTAGAGACCCAAATTTTCTTGTTTATGATCTTCTTCTTCTTCTTCTTCTTCTTCTTCTTCTTTTTCTTGGATCTTGAAGTTTAGATCTGAAGAAAACCTCATTCTTCACAAGTTGAACTTGACAATTTTGAATCATGTCTTTTAGATTTTGATACATTTGAACTTCTTGGATTGAAGGCTTTCTATAAGGCACCATTCCTTCAAACGAATCAAAGAATACAAACACTCATCGATTTGAACTCCAATTGAACAAAAAGACTTTCATAACTTCATGAGAATCACATTGAATTTCCTTGTCTTGAACATCATGACCATCTAGGTAAAATGCAAGAACATTGACACCACATTTGCATTCATCAAGACAAATTCCTTTAATGATTCCATCTTCTTTGTTTTTCCTTTTTCTCTCATGATAAGTTGTAACCTAACGATTAAGCAAAACTTTATGAGTATAATGATCAAGAGGATAACCAATCATCTTTCCACATTCATCACTTTTTTCACAAGAAATGAGTGAATTTTATTTAAAATACCTGGTTGTAAAGTTTTTGACAAGTCCTTCAAAACCATATGGATATGGATCATCTCCAATAAATAAAAGCCATCTTTCACAAAATTCTTTATCAATTTCGAGTCAACAATGAAAAGATCACAAGAACTTGGATTTTTATAGAGAGAGAAAGCAAAATTGATCAAAATTCTAGAGAGAGAAAGTGGTTTCAATATGAACTCTAGAGAGAGAAAGGTAAAATCACATGAATTCTAGAGAGGGAAAATCATATTTGAATCAAGATCAAAGAACAATTTGATTTCTAGAACAAAAGATACCCTAAAAAATGAAGAACTCAGAATAATTTGTGATTCACCAAATCATGTTGTCATCATGGATCAATTTCTTGAAGACTTCAAGCACACTTCAAGAACACCCACTCTGATACCAATTGCAGTAAGCCGAGTATGATGACAAATGCGGATACACTCTGGATGCAGAAATCCCATGTTCGTTGGCGATAGATACTCGCAATGGATACTTCAACTCACTAAGGGTCATACAAAATCCTTACTAAAAGATCAATACACAAAGGACCAACTTGCTCCTGTATTGAATAACACAGGAACGAGAAAATAATTCACTAAGAATGTACCTATTAGAAACATAAGCATAAGCATACCATAAAATAATCGACAAAACAATAAATAGAAACATACAAGTAACAATATATGGCGCCACCCTAGCCTCCTTTGTCGTGAATTGAAAAGTGTGACCTCGTGCACTTGGGGGCTCTGCCCTTTCTTAGCTCCCATCTGTGATCCTCATAATAGCCAGCGCTTGATCATGTGCTAGTATATTAGTAAGAAAAGGGCATTGGGCCTTCATATGGCCCACCTAGTGACAGTGATAGCAAATCCTGTTGCTCGGTACTAGAGCCTGCTGATGGCAGTCCTTGGCATAATGCCCATTCTCGCCACATTTGTTGTAACCATATGAAGATTGACATATAACCTCATGAACCTTGCTGCACTTAGCACAAGTGCAGCCACTCTGGCCTCCAGATCTCTAATCTACGGGCTTGAACTGCTTCGCCGCAGGCTGTGTTTGAATCGGCGTCTACCTCCGCTCTCTCACCTGGAGCTCCATCGATCTCCCGCATCCTAGCGGCCTCCTGAAATGCCACAAGTGTACCATAGCGCTATGTGGATAAGAATTAGAGAATAACCGTCTTGAGTATGCTAAAGTACTAGGTAATCTGAGCTTGCATAAAAGCAAAAATAACTCAATACAAAACATAGCTCTCTCTGTAAGCATCCTCGTCATCTCAGTCATCAACTCAATCCCCTACCTTAGATCCAAATACTCCTAATCCAGTCTCTCTCACTCCCCCAATGGAATATATCTTAAGCGGAACATCTCAGAGAACTTCTCACAACTCACGGCAACCCTTTACTTCGGAGTATACGGGCTAGTCACCAATCTCCACCAATCCTTCGCTCCAGACCGAAGAAGGTTCAGAACACACTTGACCTTAAGGTCAGCTAGGTAGGAACAAGTAAATGAATATCCCTCAACATTTGATAACTATCTCATAGAAATAATCGTATCATATACCCCATCACACACCGAGGGCTTCGTATTATCGAAATCCCAATACTGGAAGGCTCTCCCCATGTCAATTCCCACAGCAGTGACATCCGTGGTAGCTGCAGCACCAACAACCTCAAAAAAGCGCAGTGTATCAGTCATCAATCTATCCTGGCAATCTTGATATGTCACACCCCCAAACCGGATGGCAGAAACGTGTGAGGGTGGAACGAGAATCCAATATCATAATAATTTAATACATTGAAACACATGTGCATAAACAACCATTGTACAATATGGTTAGATAAGTTACATGATCCAAATGTTAATTGATATCAAAACACATTACAATTTTTGTATGTTATCGGATAGAGTAGTTCCCGTACAAATATCAGAAAGTTCAAGGAATGATATTTGGTGTCTTGTCTTCATAAGTGGTTACATCGATCCGAGCTTAATTGTTTCTTGAGATTACATTCCATTTTAAAAGTCAACATAAAGTTGTTGGGTTCATAAGAGTTTAATTCTAGAAAAATCCGATGTTATTCCTTATGTGTAAATTGTATCTCTATCTTGCGAAATGTTTGTTTTGTATTTTTATGCCTTCCACGTATAAGAAGAATGTATGTGTGTAGTATGTATTTAAAAGTATTTATAAAATAGAAGTTCCTATAACCTCTAAACTTATAACAAGTGTGGCTCGTCATGTGATTATATTATCCATAATCAAGTGTATAAGTAAATAATCATACATATAAATGTGTTTTGTACTAGAATTTCACTATTCGATGTTATAATAAGCCGTTATAATCGAGCTATCGACTGTAATGTTGCCCGCGATGCTTCTTCGGAGTTCGTGAAAACATTAAGACAATTGTCACCCGTGACCCTTCGGTCGTGGTTGTAGCTAGCAACCGTAGGTAGGGGTTGTCAATCCCATATAGATCTATACACAACTATCCCGCTCATTTAATATTTAATGATTATAAGGTCGGGACTTAATGCCTTGGTTGAAAAAATGTCTCACATAACTCGTCGAATGTACGTTATTCTAGTTGTAAATGTAATCAAAATTTTCTATGTCTAGGATAATGATCAAAGTGTTGTGTTGGTTACCCAAAGTGAAATAGTATTATCTAAAGGATAATGATATTATCTAATGGTTAATAGTTTTATGCAATGTATAATCACAAAATATTAATCTTTCAAATCTAGATTTTTGGTAAAAATGTTGGTTTGTGGTGTGTGTGTGTATATATATACACACACACACACACACAAATTCATAACTGAGGCGTAATCAAGTATGAGGTAGTATTACCCAATGGTTGAAGGTTTTATCCAACATATATTAGATCTAGAACTTTCGTGTAAAGTCATTGACCAATGTATAATTTATTAGAATGGCATGTAATCTCCCCCAAAAGAGTTAAATGAGTAAAAATAGTAGAAAAAGGGGTTATGAACTCACTTCTTATGTTATTGTCCAAAGGTTAAACGGAACTTCAAGATGGTGGTCCTTGGCTTGGATCTTGGTGTTCTTGAGCTTTCCTTTGAAGATCTTGAGTTATGAGGGTTGTGTAGACAAGAGATTAAGCTTGGAATGAAGAATTTGAGAGTAATGGTGATGGTGGCAAAACTCTTGGCCAAATGAAGAAGAGATGAAGATGAGAGTGTTCGCTTTGGTTCATTCTAAGTTGTGAAGAAAGTGACTCTATTTATAGTGTAACAAAAGTGTTCTTGGTTGCATGGGGAATGAGTGGATGGTTTTAGCGGTATGGGATGGGGTATGTTTTATTGATTTTTTTATTATAAATGTGTAAGAGAACTTGATTATTTGATCTTGTAAGGCTTTTGCATTATTTTAATGTGTTTGACTTCTTTATATTAAAATAAGGATAGTTATATATATATATATATATATATATATATATATATATATATGTATATATATATATATGTGTGTGTGTGTATGCATATATTTATAATTATAATAACTTTTATAAAATTACACCAATTCTTATTCTTAAAGAAAGTGTTATAAAAGTTGGTTGCTATAATAGTTAGTCTTATAATTATTAGTGGTTTGGGATATGGAAGTTAGTATAGTTCATTTACACTTATTACGACCTTAATCACTAAAGGTCATTTGTATGTTATATTTCCCTATACCTTGTATGACGTTATATTGTTATAACCTGATAAATCGTTCACCAGTCATCCATTATTTCACGTATGTATTGTTTGTGTTAAATGTACCGACCTACATGAAGTTTCAAATTTGAAAAGGCAATGTACTTTCCATGGAATATTTTCTAATATATCATAATAATCGCGAGGGAAATATTATGTTTACCTTAATCATGGTTGACTTCTGTTTACCAAAATTGACGGTTGCATATCATCCCTCCGTGAAAAGAATTTTGTCCCAAAATTAATTTTAGGTATCGGGCTCTTAGGGACTTTGAAATAGTTGGGGATATTTTTGTTTCATTTGATCCTCGTGTTCCCAAGTAAACTCAAGTCACTACTTAGCATTCCAGGGGACCTTTACTATAGGAATGCGACTTTGTTTCATTTTCTTGACTTCCCTGTCCATCATTGCGACCAGTTCTTCAATGAAATTCATACATTCGTTGACCTCGATCTCGTCTGATAGAATGGAAAGGATTTCATCAGATAGGCATTTCTTGAGGTTTGACATGTGAAAGGTGGGATGTATATTGCTAACTTCTTGTGGCAATCGAAGCTTCGAAGCTACAAGATCTATCCTCGTATGGATCTCAAAAGGTCCTATATACCATGGATTAAGTTTACCTTGTTTCCCAAATTATATCATCCCTTTCCATGGCGAGACTTTTACTAGTACTCGGGTCTCCGACCTGAAACCCCAATGGTTTGCGTCTCCTGTTAATATAGCTCTTTTGCTGTCGCACCCCAAAACCGAGAACGGCGGAAACGTTCTGGAGCGGAGGACATCATATAAAATATCACAACACAGTAATAGTAAACAAGCAAACAACATCATCCATTGCATTAAATATATACTTTTAATACAAGTGTGTTCTGTACAGTTATAGACACCAAAAATGTAAATCAAAATAAAGAGATGAGTCCTAAATGCGCTCCATCTTCTCAAAAGATGGTCTCGGTACCTGTCTACTGATGACCTGAGAATACAAGTTATTTTGAAAGAGTTTATCAGCATTAAAGCTGGTGAGTTCATAAGTATTTAGTGTCGGTGTTTGTATCAAAATGTTTAAACGTGATGTTGAAGTAAGAGTTTGTAATCATTTGTATTAAAAGTATATGGATGTTTGTAGGGTTTGTAAAAGTTTGTAATCTCCTAGAAAATCCTATATTTTCTACCAAAAGTAGCCTTCTATCAAGGCATAACTGTTATGTGTGTTTGTTTCTTGTAAGCGTGTGTAATTTTCCCAAGTATAACTATCATTATAAAAATATAGTTTGTACGTTATTGTTTAAGTGAAAAGATCACTAAATAATTGTAAAGGGTAAATTAATGTAGTACTGTAGTGTTATATTATAGGAACTACTATCGTACTAACTACCTTAAACCGGATTTGTATCAAGGTATCATGTGATGAATTGCACCATACTATCGGCTGACTAACAACGACAAATGTAGGTCGTAAAAATGGTATGACGTTTGGGACTCGCAGACCTGCAGGTCCAGCTGTAGCTAGCAGCAAGGTGTAGGATAGTCAATCCAGTATAGATCTATACGCAAACTCACGATCTCCCTCCAAGAGACTCTGGTTACAACTCGGCCCATGACATTTAAGGCCTGCTCCGATATAGTGGATCACATTTATGTAAATGTATGTATGTATATGTAATGTATTGTTTCTATTCTGGTATCGTTGTATATGTTCTTTTTCTAGTATAGTTGTATATGTTATCCTTCTAGTATAGTTGTATATGTTCTCATAGTAATATCATGTATATGTTCTAGTAGTAATAAGTATTGACTTATGAATGAACTGACTCCTTGTATGTTTCTTGAAACTAAAAGTAGTAAGTAGTATAACCCTAACTATACCTATTATAGTTTATTAGTAGTTTGAGGAATGACCGAATGTATTGAACTAAGATACAAATCTTTATGTCAATACATACACACATAATATATAAATAAGGATTCAACGACACTCGGACAAATAACCGGGTACTTTAGGACCACAACCAAACGAGGAACAGGAAGTCAAGTGGGTTATTTCTCCTAAGTCCTTCAAACTCTATTTATATAACTATATATATATATATATATATATATATATATATATATATATATATATATATATATGTATTAAGCATGGTTTTTAACAATATAAGAGTTTAAAACATGTGGAATAGGTTAATGATAGTTTAAAGTCACTTGCTTGGTAAAACAGTTTGAAGTATTTAAACTTCCAATAATATACTAGTTATCAATCACATGTGATTGATCTAATAACTTATCAAGATTTAACTTGTATTCTGCCCCATAAAAGCATTTAAAACATTTCAAAGGTTGATTAATAGGGGTATGAACTCACCTATAGTGAGTGGTTATGATGACAATGTTGGATTAGTTGCTAGGTGTCAAGTGGTGACTTGAGTACACACGCGACTCCTATTTAGCATATATTGGCACATATATGGATATAATTAGTATTATGAACAACTAATTGATGATTTTCGGACTACCTTAGGGACTAGTAGACACTTATAATGAAGTGTTACAATCATATATGATTGTATGAAGGGTTATAAGGCTATACAAGAAGGTGTATGGCCAAAATACACACTATATGTGTTTGTGCGGCCAGGTGTGCAGCCTGGTGTGCTGCCAGCCCATGTGTGCGGCCAGGTGTGCTGCTAGATGGTGTGTGCTTCCAGAAACATGGTGTTCTTGGTGTTCTTGGTGAAACTTGTTACCTTTTGGATGATACTTGAGAGGATTTTGAGTCTTTGCTTTGAAGAAATGTAAGAAGTGATCAAGAGACCAAGGACTTTATATATATAGGAGGTGAGTGCGGCTGGGGTGTGTGTGGTTGGGTGTTTGCGGCTGGCTGGCCGCACACTCTAGTGTGTGGTCGCACACACCTAACTTGGTGTGTTTGGCTCGTTTTTCCAATGCTATACTCTAACTATCCCTTCCTCCGACAAGTATCCCAATTATACTAAGCTTTAAGCACCCATTTAGACTCAAAAACCTCATTATAGAATAGCAAAACGAAGCTAATCTTTAATAAAAATGAAGAATGAAAGTTATAAATTTCGGGTTGTCACATCATCCCCCTGTTAAAGGGAATTTCGTCCCGAAATTAGAGTCTAAGCAAATAAGTTATTTATAGAAAACTAAGCGAATAGATGAGGATATTTCAATTTAATTTGATCCTCACGCTCCCATGTGAATTCCGGTCCCCGCTTGGCGTTCCAGCGGGATTACAAGTGTCTCGTCGGACAGACACTTTTTCAAGTTCGAAACGTGGAAGGTAGGATGTACGTTACTAAGTTCACTCGGTAAGTTGAGTTTGTAAGCTACTTGGCCGATTCTTGCGAGGATCTCGAAAGGCCCAATGTACATTGGATTTAGCTTTCCACGCTTTCTGAAGCGTATTAAGCCCTTCCAGGGTGAGACCTTCAATAAAACACGGTCGCCCACTTGGAATTCCAATGGTTTTCTACGTTTATCGGCGTAGCTTTTCTGTCGGTCTTTGGAGGCTTTCAATCGTTCATGGATTTGAACGATCTTCTTTGTCGTTTCCCGAATGATTTCCAGGCCTGTGAGAGTACTATCAAAAACTTGCCCCTTAGCTAACTGGGTGTCACCCACTTCAGCCCAGCACAGAGGGGATCTGCACTTCCGGCCATAGAGGGCTTCAAATGGGGCAGCCTTGATGCTCGTGTGATAACTGTTATTGTAGGAAAATTCGACAAGAGGTAAATGAGTATCCCATGCCTTTCCAAAGTCAATCACACAGGCTCTCAGCATATCTTCCAGTGTTTGAATGGTCCTCTCACTTTGCCTGTCGGTCTGAGGATGGTAGGCTGTGCTCATGTCTAGCCTTGTTCCTAGGGAATGTTGTAACGATTGCCAGAATCTTGAGGTGAACCTACTATCTCTATCGGAGATAATTGATATAGGAACACCATGCAGTCGTACAATTTCCCTAATGTATGTTCTCGTAAGTTTCTCCATCTTATCAGTTTCCTTGATAGGCAGGAAGTGTGCAGACTTGGTCAATCTATCGATGATGATCCATATGGTATCAAGTCCACCCGTTTGTCTTGGGCAACTTGGTTATGAAATCCATAGTGATCCGCTCCCATTTCCATTCTGGGATCTCTGGTTGTTGCAGTAAACCAGAGGGTTTCTGGTACTCGACCTTAACCTTTGCGCAAGTAAGGCATTTACTTACGAAGGTAGCAATCTCTGCTTTCATGTTAGGCCACCAGTATAACTTCTTGAGATCCAGATACATCTTATCTGAACCTGGGTGGACGGAATATCGAGTGTTGTGCGCCTCGGTCATGACCAAGTCTCGGAAACCACCGTGTTTCGGGGTCCAGATCCGGTCCATGAAATATAGGGCTCCGCCACCCTTGGCATCTAAGATCTTATCCATTCCTCTGAGGGATTCACTCGCCACATGCTCAGGTTTCATAGCTTCAAGCTGGGCTGCCTGAATTTGCTTAGACAAGTGCGAATGGATAGTCATTGTCAACGACTTGACTCTTCGACCAAAATACTCCTTCCGACTTAGGGCGTCCGCTACTACGTTGGCTTTACCCGGATGACAACGAATGTCGCATTCATAGTCATTGAGTAGCTCAACCCATCGTCGTTGGCGCATGTTGAGTTCCTTCTAATCGAATATGTGTTGTAAACTCTTGTGGTCAGTAAAAATGGTGCTTTTAGTGCCATACAGGTAATGTCTCCAGATCTTCAGAGCAAACACAGTCGCTCCTAGTTCAAGATCGTGTGTGGTATAGTTCACTTCGTGTGTCTTCAGCTGTCTCGAGGCATAGGCGATGACCTTACCTCGTTACATCAGGACACAACCGAGCCCTTGATTTGACGCATCACAGTAGACAACGAAATCTCCTATCCCTTCGGGGAGGGATAGTATTGGTGCGGTGCACAAGGCTCGCTTTAGCGTTTGGAATGCTCTCTCCTGTTTCTCCTCCCAGTCAAAGGCCACACCCTTCTGGGTCAGTGTTGTAAGAGGTTTCGCAATGCGGGAGAAGTTCTGTATGAATCTACGGTAGTAGCCAGCGAGACCTAGAAATTGACGAATTTCTGTAGGCGTCTTCGGTGCTGACCAGTTCTCAATGGCCTTAATTTTGGATGGGTCTACATGGATTCCCTCTTCGCTTACCACATGTCCTAAGAATTCGACTCTTCGGATCCAAAATTCACATTTCGAGAACTTCGCATAGAGCTTCTCCGTTCGTAAAGTTCCTAGAACTTGTCGCAGGTGATCGCCATGCTCTTCCTTACTACGAGAGTAGATCAGGATGTCGTCAAAAAAGACAATGACGAACTGATCCAAGTAATGTCGGCATACTCTATTCATCAAATCCATGAAGACTGCGGGCGCATTGGTCAATCTGAATGGCATCACCACGAACTCGTAGTGTCCGTAACGAGTTCGGAAGGCTGTCTTCGGAACATCCTCCTCTAGCACCCGTAAATGGTGATATCCGGATCTCAGATCAATTTTGGAAAAATAGTTCGCCCCTTGCAGTTGGTCAAATAAATCGTCGATGCGAGGCAGAGGGTAACGATTTTTGACCATCAGTTTGTTGAGTTCCCTGTAGTAGATACACATACGGAATGATCCGTCATTTTTCTTAACGAACAAGACCGGTGCTCCCCAAGGTGAGAAACTCGGTCTTATAAAGCCTTTGCTGAGAAGTTCGTTAAGTTGACTAGATAATTCCTGTATCTCAGCTGGTGCTAATCGGTATGGAGACTTGGCTACTGGGGTAGCTCCTGGAATTAAGTCGATTCTGAACTCGACCTGTCGTTGCGGAGGTAAACCTGGTAGCTCTTTTGGAAAGATGTCTGGAAAGTCGCTCACTACTGGAATGTCTTTTATTTCTTTCGTTTCTAGGCTTGTATCGACAACATGAGCAAGGAATACACGATATTTCTTACGAAGATATTTCTATGCTTGAATACTGGAGATAATACGAAGACTCGTACCGAGTTTGTCACCGTAGATGACTAGAATTTCGTTAGATGGGAGGTTTATACGGACTGCTTTCTCGTAGCACATGATGTCGGCGCGATGAAGACTCAACCAATCCATGCCGATGATAACGTCGAAGCTTTTAATTTAAACCGGCATGAGGTCGATTGGAAATGAATGGTTATCTAGAGTTAGGTTGCATCCTAAGTATATGCTCCTGGTGCTTTTAGTTTTCCTATTAGCCATTTCTACCGAGAATTGTTCTTTAAGTGCGTGTGGTTGATGTTTAAGTACGTGAGCAAATTTATGGTTCACGAAGCTTCGCTCCGCTCCATTATCGAATAGAATGCATGCATAGGAGTTATCGAGAAGGAACGTACCAATCACCACCGTCGGGTCAGCAATCGCTTCCCCATGGCCTATTGCCAGTACTCTTCCCGCTCCACCTGCATTCTTTGCTTTGGGGCAGTCCCTCTTATAGTGGCCCACATCGCCACAACCATAGCAAGCCTGGCTTACGCCCGTACCGGGGACTTGGTTAATCGGCCTCGCCGGAGATTTACGACTAACGGACAGTGTGTCCTTTCTTGTTGCAGTTAGAGCACTGCATTTCACGGCAGGGGTCGTTGTGGTGGAAGTTGCATTTGTTGCACTGAGGCAAACTTCCAGCATACTGCTTCACCAGAGCAGTAGCAGCAGTAGGGGTTATCGCAGCATGTACAGCCACAATTTGCTGCTTTTTGGCAGCTCGCTGCTTCTTCTTGTCATCCCAGAACTTCCGCTTAGTGTCAGCAGGTTTAGAGGGTGCTGAGACGGCTTGGGTTGTTGTCGCGGTTGGGGATTGAATTTCATGGTCGATGAGTCGTTGTGCCAGTCTCTTGGCACTGTCAAAAGTAGTGGGGTTTGATGATAGAACATTTCCTTGATACGAGGCACCAGCCCCCAGATGCACCTCTCGATCTTCTTCCCTTCAGTGGGAACCATATTGGGGGCAGAGAGCCACCAGTTCGCTAAATCTGGCGGTATATGCGACTATGTTGGAGCCCTTCATGGTTAAGCCCCATAGCTCCTGCTCCAACTTCTGGATTTCGCCCCTCGGGCAGTACTCCTCAATCATGAGGTCTTTCATTGTTTCCCAACCCATGTTGTTGGCTCCGACGAGAGTTAGAGCTTTAACGTGGCCGTTCCACCACGTCAGCGCTTTTCCTTCAAAGGTGCATGCAGCATATTTAACCTTGCTCGCCGCAGGGCATGAACAAATTTCGAAGACTGATTCCGTCTTCTCTAACCATTGCGAGAGGGCATTGACTCCGTCGGTCCCATGAAAGGACTTCGGCTTCCAGTTAGTTAAATCCTTGTAGGAGCACTCTCTCGTGCGCACAGGGATCTCAGCATGAGTAGATTCAACAGGGGTTCCACCTCGGTTGTTGTCAGTTGAGTGATATTGAGCCATGGCAGTTGCCACTGCCGCAGCTACTGCAGCATTCAGAGCCGCAGTATCGATGATAGGAGGAGGAGGTGGTGGTGGGGTTGGAGGATTACGTCTTGTTGACTTGCGAGGAGGCATTTTTCAGCTATAAGTTTATAAAGACAAATACAATGGTAAGAATCAATTGTAAGTAGGGTGAGACTGACACATGGACTAAATAGCCATAGTCCAACAGTTGAATGAGTGTACAAATTGAGTTCACAATCGAGAAGAATAGTAGGAAAAACACAAGTGCAAGGATTTTCATACAGAATAGATAGCTGTCAATATTACTGGTATTATTGATGTAATAAGTTCGGGGAAAACCGACCTAGCAGTAGGTCTTACATCATACCATACGGAAAAGTTGACAGTTTCTAGATTCCTAATTAGAGTACTGAAAGTTAGGAATATTTTACAGACAAGTGCTACCTAAGGCCCAGATACTAAAGGCTATTCCTTAAACAAAAGACGAAGATGTGCTAGACATCTTCTACCGGCGACGAGAATTCCTTGGGCGAATCCTCATATCTGCCAGTTGACGCACCACTTCACGGAGGTGTCGTTCGTGAGCTATCGGGCAAACTCGAAGTTCTGTGACTTTGGTGGTTAATTGTTGTCGTAGTGCGTCATTGGCTCTCCTCGTCCCTTCGAGTGCTTCTTCCAGATGTCGAATGCGGATGGTGTTAATGCCTGAGTTAGCATCAATTTACATGACCCGGTCGAGGGCTGCTCGACCTTGTTCAACGTTACGTGAAATTCTACGGACTATGACGGGCAGAGCTCTATCCGCAGAACCACCTTCACTAACGTTGTAAAAGCTTTGGTCCCCAAAGTAAGGTAAGGGTTGACCCTGTTCGTCACTCCAGCGATTTAAGTTGTTTACCCACAAGGGTGTGGGACCTGGAAAAGCTGGTCGGGGATTGTTGTTTGGGGCTTGACCTAGGGGAGGTAGATTGTTGACTTCGGGCTCAGAGTCAGATCCATCCGAGAAACCTTCTGCTTGATGGTCATCCAATGGGATTTGGTGCTCATCATCGGACTCTACGTCGAGCCATCGTGTGTTGCCTTCGTTTGGAAAGTATGGGTCACCATGATGAAATCCAGCCATGATATCTACGCGAGAAAGGGGACATAAGAATCTTATGACATTATACGTACTACTAAGATAATTATAAGATGATCTATATCAATTATGTCAATACCTGTGTAGTGCGTACCAATTAAATGAACATAGGGTAGGATAGGTCTTCGAATAAGTAGCCCTAACTCCAAAACCACAACGAAACAAGGAACAGGAGGTGAAGCAAAGGTTACAGATTCTCAGACTATAACACCTAATTGCATACAACCTTAAAGTATCCACTTAACGACTATTGACCTATTTGATAATGACCCTTTTAGTTCTCAGATAATTGATTATAGTAACACAAAATACTCGTATAGTATTTTAAATATATGCTCTGCTCTAATGTTCCTATTGTAGTAGTGTTGGTAAGTTTTTAGACTTGTTACCATATCACAACCATTCTAGGGCATATGCTAATCACTCCTCGGACCAGCATAGTTGATCAGGCTATGCCATTTCCAGGACTGACCATACATCCCCGAGCTTACCTGTGATATTTAACAATCGTAATACTTTTGTTCTTATCATTGTGACACTGATTTTAGTAAGAATGCAAACTTGTATACTAAGTTAAATATTTTAGTATTTAAAGTATAGACTCTTGGTCAGAGTGTTTTAATCCCAAATGGTTTTATAGTTAGTATATATTTTATGGGTTGATATACTCAATTCATTATAAACAATGCTCTGATACCAGTCTGTCGCACCCCAAAACCGAGAACGGCGGAAACATTCTGGGGCGGAGGACATCATATAAAATATCACAACAGAGTAATAGTAAACAAGCAAACATCATCATCCATTGCATTAAATATATACTTTTAATACAAGTGTGTTCTGTACAGTTATAGACACCAAAAATGTAAATCAAAATAAAGAGATGAGTCCTGAATGCGCTTCATCTTCTCAAAAGATGGTCTCGGTACCTGTCTACTGATGACCTGAGAATACAAGTTATTTTGAAAGAGTTTATCAGCATTAAAGCTGGTGAGTTCATAAGTATTTAGTGTCGGTGTTTGTGTCAAAATGTTTAAACGTGATGTTGAAGTAAGAGTTTGTAATCATTTGTATTAAAAGTATATGGATGTTTGTAGGGTTTGTAAAAGTTTGTAATCTCCTAGAAAATCCTATATTTTCTACCAAAAGTAGCCTTCTATCAAGGCATAACTGTTATGTGTGTTTGTTTCTTGTAAGCGTGTGTAATTTTCCCAAGTATAACTATCATTATTAAAATATAGTTTGTACATTATTGTTTAAGTGAAAAAGATCACTAAATAAATGTAAAGGGTAAATTAATGTAGTAATGTAGTGTTATATTATAGGAACTACTGCCGTACTAACTACCTTAAACCGGATTTGTATCAAGGTATCATGTGATGAATTGCACCATACTATCGGTTGAGTAACAACGACAAATGTAGGTCGTAAATATGGTATGACGTTTGGGACTCGCAGACCTACAGGTCCGGCTGTAGCTAGCAGCAAGGTGTAGGATAGTCAATCCAGTATAGATCTATACGCAAACTCACGATCTCCCTCCAAGAGACTCTGGTTACAACTCGAGCCATGACATTTAAGGCCTGCTCCGATACAGTGGATCACATTTATGTAAATGTATGTATGTATATGTAATGTATTGTTTCTGTTCTAGTATCGTTGTATATGTTCTCTTTCTAGTATAGTTGTATATGTTCTTCTAATATAGCTGTATATGTTCTCATAGTAATATCATGTATATGTTCTAGTAGTAATAAGTATTGACTTATGAATGAACTGACTCCTTGTATGTTTGTTGAAACTAAAAGTAGTAAGTAGTATAACCCTAACTATTCCAATTATAGTTTATTAGTAGTTTGAGGAATGACTGAATGTATTGAACTAAGATATAAATCTTTATGTCAATACATATACACATAATATATAAATAAGGATTCAACGACACTCAGACAAATAACTGGGTACTTTAGGACCACAACCAAACGAGGAACAGGAAGTAAAGTGGGTTATTTCTCCTAAGTCCTTCAAACTCTATTTATATAAATATATATATGTATTAAGCATGGTTTTTAACAATATAAGAGTTTAAAACATGTGGAATAGTTTAATGATAGTTTAAATTCACTTGCTTGGTAAAACAGTTTGATGTAATTAAACTTCCAATAATATACTAGTTATCAATCACATGTGATTGATCTAATAACTTATCAAGATTTAACTTGTATTCTCCCCCATAAAAGCATTTAAAGCATTTCAAAGGTTGATTAATAGGGGTATCAACTCACCTGTAGTGAGTGGTTCTGATAACAATGTTGGATTAGTTGCTAGGTGTCAAGTGGTGACTTGAGTACACACGTGAATCCTATTTAGCATATATTGGCACATATATGGATATAATTAGTGTTATGAACAACTAATTGATGATTTTGGGACTACCTTAGGGACTAGTAGACACTTATAATGAAGTGTTACAATCATATATGATTGTATGAAGGGTTATAAGGCTATACAAGAAGGTGTATGGCCAAAATACACACTATATGTGTGTGTGCGGCCAGGTGTGCGGTCTGGTGTGCTGCCAGCACATGTGTGCGGCCAGGTGTGCTGCTAGATGGTGTGTGCTGCCAGAAACATGGTGTTCTTGGTGTTCTTGGTGTTCTTAGTGTTCTTGGTGAAAGTTGTTACCTTTTGGATGATACTTGAGAGGATTTTGAGTCTTTGCTTTGAAGAAATGTAAGAAATGATCAAGAGACCAAGGACTTTATATATATAGGAGGTGAGTGTGGCTGGGGTGTGTGTGGTTGGGTGTGTGCGGCTGGCTGGCGACACACTCTAGTGTGCGGATGCACACACGTAACTTGGTGTGTTTGGCTCGTTTTTGCAATGCTATACTCTAACTATCCCATCCTCCGACAAGTATCCCAATTATACTAAGCTTTAAGCACCCATTTAGACTCAAAAACCTCATTATAGAATAGCAAAACGAAGCTAATCTTTAATAAAAATGAAGAATGAAAGTTATAAATTTCGGTTTGTCACATTTTCCGATCTCGAGACGCTTTTAGTCGTTCCCATAACTGACTGATCTTCTCCATTTTTTCCCGTATAAATTGTGGGCCGGTGAGTGTGATATTCGTCACTTGAACCCTAGCCAGTTGGGTATCGCCAACCTCAACCCATCATAATGTTGACCTGCACTTGTTTCCTAAAAGTGCCTCGAACGGAGCGACTTTGATGTTGTAGTGGTAGCTGTTGTTGTAGGAGAATTCAAATAAGGGCATGTGAGCGTACCATGCCTTGCCGAAGTCTATCAGACAGACATGAATCATGTTTTCTACTGTTTGATAGGTTCGCTCACTTTTCCTGTCTGTTTGGGGATGGTAAGTTGTACTCATGTCGAGTCGGGTTCCCAAGGACCTCTGCAACAATTTCCCAAAGCGCGAAGTGAGTCGGCTATTCCTATCCGAGATGATGGATAATGGCATACAGTGCAGTCTCATGATCTTTGTGAGATAAGTCTTTGTCAGCTTTTCCATATTTCCAGCCTCCTTGATTGGTAGGAAGTGGTCGGACTTGGTTAATCTGTTAACAGTCAATTTAAATGGTGTCCGGTTCACCAAAAGTCTTGGGTAGTTTTGTTTGGAAATCCATGGTAATCCGTTCCCACTTCAACTCGGGTATTTTTGGATGCTACAATAATCATGAGGGCTTTTGGTACTCTACCTGGAACTTGGCACATGTCAAACACTTGTTCATATAAGTTTCAATCTCAGCTTTAATGTTCGGCAACTAATACAAATATTTTAGGTCCACGTACATTTTGTTAGAACCACGATGAACGAAATATTTAGTCTTGTGTGCTTTGTCCATAATCAATCCTCTAAGGCCATTGAACTTTGGCGTCCAGATTTGATTCATGAAGTACTAAATCTCGTCATCTCTTAGTTTAAAGTTCTTATTCATTCCTCACATCGCTTCACTTGATGCGTTTTCTGTTTTCTGGGCCCTGAGTTGAGCATTCCTTATTTGCGCAAAAAGATGTGTGTATGGTCATCGTTAACGATCTTATTCGACGCCTTGAGTGTTCTTTCCAGCTCAAAGCATCTGCCACTGTGTTCACCTAGCTCGAATGGTACCGAATATCACATTTATAATCATTTAACAACTCAACCCATCTTCGTTGCATCATGTTGAGCTCTTTCTGGTGGAGGATATGCTGAAAGCTCTTGTGAACAGTAAATACCATACACTTGGTACCGTACAGATAATGTCTCCAAATATTCAATGTAAATATTATGGATCCAAGCTCAAGATCGTGGGTGGTGTGGTTGACCTCATGGGCTTTGAGCTACCTAGAAGCATATGTGAAGACCTTTCCTCTTTGCATGAGCACGCATCCCAACCCTTATTTCGAAGCATCATAATACACCACGAAGTCCTTCGTGCCTTCCGGGAGGGACAAGATCGATGCACTACAAAACACTTGCTTCAATGTCTAAAAGTAATCCTCTTGTTTGTCTTCCAAGTTAAAACTCACACCTTTCTAGGTTAACGTTGTGAGGGGTTTAGCTATATTGGATAAGTTCTTGATAAATCTCCAATAGTAGCTAGCAAGATGAAAGAACTGGCGTATCTCCATTGGCGTCCTTAGTGGTTCCCAGTTCTCTATTGCCTTTATTTTGGATGGGTTAACATGTATTCCGTCCTTACTGACCATGTGCCCCAAGAAGTCCACCTTTCGTAACTAAAACTCACACTTAGAAAATTTTGCGTACAACTTCTCCTTTCGTAATAACTTTAGTATCGATCGCAAGTGTTGACTATGCTCCTCTTCACTTCGTAATTATATCAATATAACCCGCCGAATGTACGTTATTCGAGGACGAGACTTAATGTATTGGTTGAAGAAATGTCTCACATAACCCGTCGAATGTATGTTGTTCTAGTTGTTAATGTAATAAAAAAAGTTATGTCTAGGATAATGATCAAAGTGTTATGTTGGTTACCAATGTGTAATCTTATTATCAAACAGATAATGGTATCATGCAATGGATAATAGTTTTATCCAATATATAATAAAAATAAATTTAATCTTTCAAATCAAGATTATTGGTAAAAATGTCGGTGTGCGGTTATCCAATCTGTAATAGTATTATCCATCATACAATACATCTAAACTTAGAAACTTATCTAGCATGCATATAAAAAAAACTTATGTACATCATTTGGAATATATATATATATATATATATATATATATATATATATATATATATATATATACATACATATACCTTCATAACTAAGGCATAATCATGTATATGGTACTATTACCCAATGGTTAAAGGTATTATCCAACATATATTAGATCTAGAACTTTTGTGTAAAGTCATTGACCAATGTATAATTTATTAGCATGGCATGCCGTCTTCCTAAAAAGAGTGAAATGATTAAAAACTAGTAGAAAAAGATGGTATGAGCTCACTTGTTATGTTATTGTCCAAAGGTTGAATGAAACATGAAGATGGTGGTCCTTGGCTTGGATCTTGGTGTTCTTGAGATTTCCTTCGAAGAACTTGAGTTATGAGAGATGTGTAGACAAGATATTAAGCTTGGAATGAAGAATTTAAGAGCGATGGTGCTGGTGGCAAAACACTCTGCCAAAAGAAGAAGAGATGAAGATGAGAGTTTTTACATTGGTTATTGCTAAGTTGTGAAGAAAATGAATGTATTTATATTATAACAAAAGGGTTATAGTTTGCATAGGTTTTCTACGTTTATCGGCGTAGCTTTTCTGTCGGTCTTTGGAGGCTTTCAATCGTTCATGGATTTGAACGATCTTCTTTGTCGTTTCCCGAATGATTTCCAGGCCTGTGAGAGTACTATCAAAAACTTGCCCCTTAGCTAACTGGGTGTCACCCACTTCAGCCCAGCACAGAGGGGATCTGCACTTCCGGCCATAGAGGGCTTCAAATGGGGCAGCCTTGATGCTCGTGTGATAACTGTTATTGTAGGAAAATTCGACAAGAGGTAAATGAGTATCCCATGCCTTTCCAAAGTCAATCACACAGGCTCTCAGCATATCTTCCAGTGTTTGAATGGTCCTCTCACTTTGCCTGTCGGTCTGAGGATGGTAGGCTGTGCTCATGTCTAGCCTTGTTCCTAGGGAATGTTGTAACGATTGCCAGAATCTTGAGGTGAACCTACTATCTCTATCGGAGATAATTGATATAGGAACACCATGCAGTCGTACAATTTCCCTAATGTATGTTCTCGTAAGTTTCTCCATCTTATCAGTTTCCTTGATAGGCAGGAAGTGTGCAGACTTGGTCAATCTATCGATGATGATCCATATGGTATCAAGTCCACCCGTTTGTCTGGGGCAACTTGGTTATGAAATCCATAGTGATCCGCTCCCATTTCCATTCTGGGATCTCTGGTTGTTGCAGTAAACCAGAGGGTTTCTGGTACTCGACCTTAACCTTTGCGCAAGTAAGGCATTTACTTACGAAGGTAGCAATCTCTGCTTTCATGTTAGGCCACCAGTATAACTTCTTGAGATCCAGATACATCTTATCTGAACCTGGGTGGACGGAATATCGAGTGTTGTGCGCCTCGGTCATGACCAAGTCTCGGAAACCACCGTGTTTCGGGGTCCAGATCCGGTCCATGAAATATAGGGCTCCGCCACCCTTGGCATCTAAGATCTTATCCATTCCTCTGAGGGATTCACTCGCCACATGCTCAGGTTTCATAGCTTCAAGCTGGGCTGCCTGAATTTGCTTAGACAAGTGCGAATGGATAGTCATTGTCAACGACTTGACTCTTCGACCAAAATACTCCTTCCGACTTAGGGCGTCCGCTACTACGTTGGCTTTACCCGGATGACAACGAATGTCGCATTCATAGTCATTGAGTAGCTCGACCCATCGTCGTTGGCGCATGTTGAGTTCCTTCTGATCGAATATGTGTTGTAAACTCTTGTGGTCAGTAAAAATGGTGCTTTTAGTGCCATACAGGTAATGTCTCCAGATCTTCAGAGCAAACACAATTGCTCCTAGTTCAAGATCGTGTGTGGTATAGTTCACTTCGTGTTCTTCAGCTGTCTCGAGGCATAGGCGATGACCTTACCTCGTTACATCAGGACACAACCGAGCCCTTGATTTGACGCATCACAGTAGACAACGAAATCTCCTATCCCTTCGGGGAGGGATAGTATTGGTGCGGTGCACAAGGCTCGCTTTAGCGTTTGGAATGCTCTCTCCTGTTTCTCCTCCCAGTCAAAGGCCACACCCTTCTGGGTCAGTGTTGTAAGAGGTTTCGCAATGCGGGAGAAGTTCTGTATGAATCTACGGTAGTAGCCAGCGAGACCTAGAAATTGACGAATTTATGTAGGCGTCTTCGGTGCTGACCAGTTCTCAATGGCCTTAATTTTGGATGGGTCTACATGGATTCCCTCTTCGCTTACCACATGTCCTAAGAATTCGACTCTTCGGATCCAAAATTCACATTTCGAGAACTTCGCATAGAGCTTCTCCGTTCGTAAAGTTCCTAGAACTTGTCGCAGGTGATCGCCATGCTCTTCCTTACTACGAGAGTAGATCAGGATGTCGTCAAAAAAGACAATGACGAACTGATCCAAGTAATGTCGGCATACTCTATTCATCAAATCCATGAAGACTGCGGGCGCATTGGTCAATCTGAATGGCATCACCACGAACTCGTAGTGTCCGTAACGAGTTCGGAAGGCTGTCTTCGGAACATCCTCCTCTAGCACCCGTAAATGGTGATATCCGGATCTCAGATCAATTTTGGAAAAATAGTTCGCCCCTTGCAGTTGGTCAAATAAATCATCGATGCGAGGCAGAGGGTAACGATTTTTGACCATCAGTTTGTTGAGTTCCCTGTAGTAGATACACATACGGAATGATCCGTCATTTTTCTTAACGAACAAGACCGGTGCTCCCCAAGGTGAGAAACTCGGTCTTATAAAGCCTTTGCTGAGAAGTTCGTTAAGTTGACTAGATAATTCCTGTATCTCAGCTGGTGCTAATCGGTATGGAGACTTGGCTACTGGGGTAGCTCCTGGAATTAAGTCGATTCTGAACTCGACCTGTCGTTGCGGAGGTAAACCTGGTAGCTCTTTTGGAAAGATGTCTGGAAAGTCGCTCACTACTGGAATGTCTTTTATTTCTTTCGTTTCTAGGCTTGTATCGACAACATGAGCAAGGAATACACGATATTTCTTACGAAGATATTTCTATGCTTGAATACTGGAGATAATATGAAGACTCGTACCGAGTTTGTCACCGTAGATGACTAGAATTTCGTTAGATGGGAGGTTTATACGGACTGCTTTCTCGTAGCACATGATGTCGGCGCGATGAAGACTCAACCAATCCATGCCGATGATAACGTCGAAGCTTTTAATTTAAACCGGCATGAGGTCGATTGGAAATGAATGGTTATCTAGAGTTAGGTTGCATCCTAAGTATATGCTCCTGGTGCTTTTAGTTTTCCTATTAGCCATTTCTACCGAGAATTGTTCTTTAAGTGCGTGCGGTTGATGTTTAAGTACGTGAGCAAATTTATGGTTCACGAAGCTTCGCTCCGCTCCATTATCGAATAGAATGCATGCATAGGAGTTATCGAGAAGGAACGTACCAATCACCACCGTCGGGTCAGCAATCGCTTCCCCATGGCCTATTGCCAGTACTCTTCCCGCTCCACCTGCATTCTTTGCTTTGGGGCAGTCCCTCTTATAGTGGCCCACATCGCCACAACCATAGCAAGCCTGGCTTACGCCCGTACCGGGGACTTGGTTAATCGGCCTCGCCGGAGATTTACGACTAACGGACAGTGTGTCCTTTCTTGTTGCAGTTAGAGCACTGCATTTCACGGCAGGGGTCGTTGTGGTGGAAGTTGCATTTGTTGCACTGAGGCAAACTTCCAGCATACTGCTTCACCAGAGCAGTAGCAGCAGTAGGGGTTATCGCAGCATGTACAGCCACAATTTGCTGCTTTTTGGCAGCTCGCTGCTTCTTCTTGTCATCCCAGAACTTCCGCTTAGTGTCAGCAGGTTTAGAGGGTGCTGAGACGGCTTGGGTTGTTGTCGCGGTTGGGGATTGAATTTCATGGTCGATGAGTCGTTGTGCCAGTCTCTTGGCACTGTCAAAAGTAGTGGGGTTTGATGATAGAACATTTCCTTGATACGAGGCACCAGCCCCCAGATGCACCTCTCGATCTTCTTCCCTTCAGTGGGAACCATATTGGGGGCAGAGAGCCACCAGTTCGCTAAATCTGGCGGTATATGCGACTATGTTGGAGCCCTTCATGGTTAAGCCCCATAGCTCCTGCTCCAACTTCTGGATTTCGCCCCTCGGGCAGTACTCCTCAATCATGAGGTCTTTCATTGTTTCCCAACCCATGTTGTTGGCTCCGACGAGAGTTAGAGCTTTAACGTGGCCGTTCCACCACGTCAGCGCTTTTCCTTCAAAGGTGCATGCAGCATATTTAACCTTGCTCGCCGCAGGGCATGAACAAATTTCGAAGACTGATTCCGTCTTCTCTAACCATTGCGAGAGGGCATTGACTCCGTCGGTCCCATGAAAGGACTTCGGCTTCCAGTTAGTTAAATCCTTGTAGGAGCACTCTCTCGTGCGCACAGGGATCTCAGCATGAGTAGATTCAACAGGGGTTCCACCTCGGTTGTTGTCAGTTGAGTGATATTGAGCCATGGCAGTTGCCACTGCCGCAGCTACTGCAGCATTCAGAGCCGCAGTATCGATGATAGGAGGAGGAGGTGGTGGTGGGGTTGGAGGATTACGTCTTGTTGACTTGCGAGGAGGCATTTTTCAGCTATAAGTTTATAAAGACAAATACAATGGTAAGAATCAATTGTAAGTAGGGTGAGACTGACACATGGACTAAATAGCCATAGTCCAACAGTTGAATGAGTGTACAAATTGAGTTCACAATCGAGAAGAATAGTAGGAAAAACACAAGTGCAAGGATTTTCATACATAATAGATAGCTGTCAATATTACTGGTATTATTGATGTAATAAGTTCGGGGAAAACCGACCTAGCAGTAGGTCTTACATCATACCATACGGAAAAGTTGACAGTTTCTAGATTCCTAATTAGAGTACTGAAAGTTAGGAATATTTTACAGACAAGTGCTACCTAAGGCCCAGATACTAAAGGCTATTCCTTAAACAAAAGACGAAGATGTGCTAGACATCTTCTACCGGCGACGAGAATTCCTTGGGCGAATCCTCATATCTGCCAGTTGACGCACCACTTCACGGAGGTGTCGTTCGTGAGCTCTCGGGCAAACTCGAAGTTCTGTGACTTTGGTGGTTAATTGTTGTCGTAGTGCGTCATTGGCTCTCCTCGTCCCTTCGAGTGCTTCTTCCAGATGTCGAATGCGGATGGTGTTAATGCCTGAGTTAGCATCAATTTACATGACCCGGTCGAGGGCTGCTCGACCTTGTTCAACGTTACGTGAAATTCTACGGACTATGACGGGCAGAGCTCTATCCGCAGAACCACCTTCACTAACGTTGTAAAAGCTTTGGTCCCCAAAGTAAGGTAAGGGTTGACCCTGTTCGTCACTCCAGCGATTTAAGTTGTTTACCCACAAGGGTGTGGGACCTGGAAAAGCTGGTCGGGGATTGTTGTTTGGGGCTTGACCTAGGGGAGGTAGATTGTTGACTTCGGGCTCAGAGTCAGATCCATCCGAGAAACCTTCTGCTTGATGGTCATCCAATGGGATTTGGTGCTCATCATCGGACTCTACGTCGAGCCATCGTGTGTTGCCTTCGTTTGGAAAGTATGGGTCACCATGATGAAATCCAGCCATGATATCTACGCGAGAAAGGGGACATAAGAATCTTATGACATTATACGTACTACTAAGATAATTATAAGATGATCTATATCAATTATGTCAATACCTGTGTAGTGCGTACCAATTAAATGAACATAGGGTAGGATAGGTCTTCGAATAAGTAGCCCTAACTCCAAAACCACAACGAAACAAGGAACAGGAGGTGAAGCAAAGGTTACAGATTCTCAGACTATAACACCTAATTGCATACAACCTTAAAGTATCCACTTAACGACTATTGACCTATTTGATAATGACCCTTTTAGTTCTCAGATAATTGATTATAGTAACACAAAATACTCGTATAGTATTTTAAATATATGCTCTGCTCTAATGTTCCTATTGTAGTAGTGTTGGTAAGTTTTTAGACTTGTTACCATATCACAACCATTCTAGGGCATATGCTAATCACTCCTCGGACCAGCATAGTTGATCAGGCTATGCCATTTCCAGGACTGACCATACATCCCCGAGCTTACCTGTGATATTTAACAATCGTAATACTTTTGTTCTTATCATTGTGACACTGATTTTAGTATGAATGCAAACTTGTATACTAAGTTAAATATTTTAGTATTTAAAGTATAGACTCTTGGTCAGAGTGTTTTAATCCCAAATGGTTTTATAGTTAGTATATATTTTATGGGTTGATATACTCAATTCATTATAAACAATGCTCTGATACCAGTCTGTCGCACCCCAAAACCGAGAACGGCGGAAACATTCTGGGGCGGAGGACATCATATAAAATATCACAACAGAGTAATAGTAAACAAGCAAACATCATCATCCATTGCATTAAATATATACTTTTAATACAAGTGTGTTCTGTACAGTTATAGACACCAAAAATGTAAATCAAAATAAAGAGATGAGTCCTGAATGCGCTTCATCTTCTCAAAAGATGGTCTCGGTACCTGTCTACTGATGACCTGAGAATACAAGTTATTTTGAAAGAGTTTATCAGCATTAAAGCTGGTGAGTTCATAAGTATTTAGTGTCGGTGTTTGTGTCAAAATGTTTAAACGTGATGTTGAAGTAAGAGTTTGTAATCATTTGTATTAAAAGTATATGGATGTTTGTAGGGTTTGTAAAAGTTTGTAATCTCCTAGAAAATCCTATATTTTCTACCAAAAGTAGCCTTCTATCAAGGCATAACTGTTATGTGTGTTTGTTTCTTGTAAGCGTGTGTAATTTTCCCAAGTATAACTATCATTATTAAAATATAGTTTGTACATTATTGTTTAAGTGAAAAAGATCACTAAATAAATGTAAAGGGTAAATTAATGTAGTAATGTAGTGTTATATTATAGGAACTACTGCCGTACTAACTACCTTAAACCGGATTTGTATCAAGGTATCATGTGATGAATTGCACCATACTATCGGTTGAGTAACAACGACAAATGTAGGTCGTAAATATGGTATGACGTTTGGGACTCGCAGACCTACAGGTCCGGCTGTAGCTAGCAGCAAGGTGTAGGATAGTCAATCCAGTATAGATCTATACGCAAACTCACGATCTCCCTCCAAGAGACTCTGGTTACAACTCGAGCCATGACATTTAAGGCCTGCTCCGATACAGTGGATCACATTTATGTAAATGTATGTATGTATATGTAATGTATTGTTTCTGTTCTAGTATCGTTGTATATGTTCTCTTTCTAGTATAGTTGTATATGTTCTTCTAATATAGCTGTATATGTTCTCATAGTAATATCATGTATATGTTCTAGTAGTAATAAGTATTGACTTATGAATGAACTGACTCCTTGTATGTTTGTTGAAACTAAAAGTAGTAAGTAGTATAACCCTAACTATTCCAATTATAGTTTATTAGTAGTTTGAGGAATGACTGAATGTATTGAACTAAGATATAAATCTTTATGTCAATACATATACACATAATATATAAATAAGGATTCAACGACACTCAGACAAATAACCGGGTACTTTAGGACCACAACCAAACGAGGAACAGGAAGTAAAGTGGGTTATTTCTCCTAAGTCCTTCAAACTCTATTTATATAAATATATATATGTATTAAGCATGGTTTTTAACAATATAAGAGTTTAAAACATGTGGAATAGTTTAATGACAGTTTAAATTCACTTGCTTGGTAAAACAGTTTGATGTAATTAAACTTCCAATAATATACTAGTTATCAATCACATGTGATTGATCTAATAACTTATCAAGATTTAACTTGTATTCTCCCCCATAAAAGCATTTAAAGCATTTCAAAGGTTGATTAATAGGGGTATCAACTCACCTGTAGTGAGTGGTTCTGATAACAATGTTGGATTAGTTGCTAGGTGTCAAGTGGTGACTTGAGTACACACGTGAATCCTATTTAGCATATATTGGCACATATATGGATATAATTAGTGTTATGAACAACTAATTGATGATTTTGGGACTACCTTAGGGACTAGTAGACACTTATAATGAAGTGTTACAATCATATATGATTGTATGAAGGGTTATAAGGCTATACAAGAAGGTGTATGGCCAAAATACACACTATATGTGTGTGTGCGGCCAGGTGTGCGGTCTGGTGTGCTGCCAGCACATGTGTGCGGCCAGGTGTGCTGCTAGATGGTGTGTGCTGCCAGAAACATGGTGTTCTTGGTGTTCTTGGTGTTCTTAGTGTTCTTGGTGAAAGTTGTTACCTTTTGGATGATACTTGAGAGGATTTTGAGTCTTTGCTTTGAAGAAATGTAAGAAATGATCAAGAGACCAAGGACTTTATATATATAGGAGGTGAGTGTGGCTGGGGTGTGTGTGGTTGGGTGTGTGCGGCTGGCTGGCGACACACTCTAGTGTGCGGATGCACACACGTAACTTGGTGTGTTTGGCTCGTTTTTGCAATGCTATACTCTAACTATCCCATCCTCCGACAAGTATCCCAATTATACTAAGCTTTAAGCACCCATTTAGACTCAAAAACCTCATTATAGAATAGCAAAACGAAGCTAATCTTTAATAAAAATGAAGAATGAAAGTTATAAATTTCGGTTTGTCACATTTTCCGATCTCGAGACGCTTTTAGTCGTTCCCATAACTGACTGATCTTCTCCATTTTTTCCCGTATAAATTGTGGGCCGGTGAGTGTGATATTCGTCACTTGAACCCTAGCCAGTTGGGTATCGCCAACCTCAACCCATCATAATGTTGACCTGCACTTGTTTCCTAAAAGTGCCTCGAACGGAGCGACTTTGATGTTGTAGTGGTAGCTGTTGTTGTAGGAGAATTCAAATAAGGGCATGTGAGCGTACCATGCCTTGCCGAAGTCTATCAGACAGACATGAATCATGTTTTCTACTGTTTGATAGGTTCGCTCACTTTTCCTGTCTGTTTGGGGATGGTAAGTTGTACTCATGTCGAGTCGGGTTCCCAAGGACCTCTGCAACAATTTCCCAAAGCGCGAAGTGAGTCGGCTATTCCTATCCGAGATGATGGATAATGGCATACAGTGCAGTCTCATGATCTTTGTGAGATAAGTCTTTGTCAGCTTTTCCATATTTCCAGCCTCCTTGATTGGTAGGAAGTGGTCGGACTTGGTTAATCTGTTAACAGTCAATTTAAATGGTGTCCGGTTCACCAAAAGTCTTGGGTAGTTTTGTTCGGAAATCCATGGTAATCCGTTCCCACTTCAACTCGGGTATTTTTGGATGCTACAATAATCATGAGGGCTTTTGGTACTCTACCTGGAACTTGGCACATGTCAAACACTTGTTCATATAAGTTTCAATCTCAGCTTTAATGTTCGGCAACTAATACAAATATTTTAGGTCCACGTACATTTTGTTAGAACCACGATGAACGAAATATTTAGTCTTGTGTGCTTTGTCCATAATCAATCCTCTAAGGCCATCGAACTTTGGCGTCCAGATTTGATTCATGAAGTACTAAATCTCGTCATCTCTTAGTTTAAAGTTCTTATTCATTCCTCACATCGCTTCACTTGATGCGTTTTCTGTTTTCTGGGCCCTGAGTTGAGCATTCCTTATTTGCGCAAAAAGATGTGTGTATGGTCATCGTTAACGATCTTATTCGACGCCTTGAGTGTTCTTTCCAGCTCAAAGCATCTGCCACTGTGTTCACCTAGCTCGAATGGTACCGAATATCACATTTATAATCATTTAACAACTCAACCCATCTTCGTTGCATCATGTTGAGCTCTTTCTGGTGGAGGATATGCTGAAAGCTCTTGTGAACAGTAAATACCATACACTTGGTACCGTACAGATAATGTCTCCAAATATTCAATGTAAATATTATGGATCCAAGCTCAAGATCGTGGGTGGTGTGGTTGACCTCATGGGCTTTGAGCTACCTAGAAGCATATGTGAAGACCTTTCCTCTTTGCATGAGCACGCATCCCAACCCTTATTTCGAAGCATCATAATACACCACGAAGTCCTTCGTGCCTTCCGGGAGGGACAAGATCGATGCACTACAAAACACTTGCTTCAATGTCTAAAAGTAATCCTCTTGTTTGTCTTCCAAGTTAAAACTCACACCTTTCTAGGTTAACGTTGTGAGGGGTTTAGCTATATTGGATAAGTTCTTGATAAATCTCCAATAGTAGCTAGCAAGATGAAAGAACTGGCGTATCTCCATTGGCGTCCTTAGTGGTTCCCAGTTCTCTATTGCCTTTATTTTGGATGGGTTAACATGTATTCCGTCCTTACTGACCATGTGCCCCAAGAAGTCCACCTTTCGTAACTAAAACTCACACTTAGAAAATTTTGCGTACAACTTCTCCTTTCGTAATAACTTTAGTATCGATCGCAAGTGTTGACTATGCTCCTCTTCACTTCGTAATTATATCAATATAACCCGCCGAATGTACGTTATTCGAGGACGAGACTTAATGTATTGGTTGAAGAAATGTCTCACATAACCCGTCGAATGTATGTTGTTCTAGTTGTTAATGTAATAAAAAAAAGTTATGTCTAGGATAATGATCAAAGTGTTATGTTGGTTACCAATGTGTAATCTTATTATCAAACAGATAATGGTATCATGCAATGGATAATAGTTTTATCCAATATATAATAAAAATAAATTTAATCTTTCAAATCAAGATTATTGGTAAAAATGTCGGTGTGCGGTTATCCAATCTGTAATAGTATTATCCATCATACAATACATCTAAACTTAGAAACTTATCTAGCATGCATATAAAAAAAACTTATGTACATCATTTGGAATATATATATATATATATATATATATATATATATATATATATATACATACATATACCTTCATAACTAAGGCATAATCATGTATATGGTACTATTACCCAATGGTTAAAGGTATTATCCAACATATATTAGATCTAGAACTTTTGTGTAAAGTCATTGACCAATGTATAATTTATTAGCATGGCATGCCGTCTTCCTAAAAAGAGTGAAATGATTAAAAACTAGTAGAAAAAGATGGTATGAGCTCACTTGTTATGTTATTGTCCAAAGGTTGAATGAAACATGAAGATGGTGGTCCTTGGCTTGGATCTTGGTGTTCTTGAGATTTCCTTCGAAGAACTTGAGTTATGAGAGATGTGTAGACAAGATATTAAGCTTGGAATGAAGAATTTAAGAGCGATGGTGCTGGTGGCAAAACACTCTGCCAAAAGAAGAAGAGATGAAGATGAGAGTTTTTACATTGGTTATTGCTAAGTTGTGAAGAAAATGAATGTATTTATATTATAACAAAAGGGTTATTGTTTGCATAGGGAATGAGTGGACGGTTTTAAGGGTATGTGAGCGGGTATGTTTGATTTTTTTTATTATAAATCTGTAAGAGAACATGATCATTAGGTCTTGTAATGCTCTTGAATTATTTTGATGGGTTGGACTTCTTTATATTAAAATAAGAATATATATATATATATATATCTATATATATATATATATATATATATAGGTGTATGCATGTATTTATACATATAATAATATTTATAAAAATACACTAATTCTTATTCTTACAGAAAGTGTTATAAAAGTTGGTTGCTATAATACTTATTCATATGATTATTAGTGATTGATGACGTTATATTGCTATAACCCAATAAATCATTCAATGTATTTTCATTAAAAAAAATTCTAATAAATCATAATAGTTGTGACGGATATATTATGGTTAACTTATGTTGACCAAAATTGACGGGTGTCACATGGTAGACCCAAACAACTCTGGTATCTGCCCCTGGAAAGTAAATACAACCTCAGTGTGAATCATCTCCCTAACTTGTTCCTAAGTCAACCTTGGCCTAATCTGACCACTTGCTCCAGCTCCTGATCCAGATCCTTACTCTAATCGCCTCGTAACCACTATATTGAAAATAAACCAGAAAATATCAGATGAGGGGCATTTCATACCATATGACCTTTTCCAAACAACAAAACCCTAGGGGTTGTTACTTCCCTGCTACGCATATGGGTCCTGTGATTCCAGTAGTGTGTGCCCATACTACCTTCCACACCCACCCATATTTGTCTCAGAAGATCATCACAACAACCCTAACATGTAACATCCCGAAATGCAGGTAAAGCTATAAAACCCTTCCATTTTGTCAAGTTGTCAAGATTGGTCCCTTGAGAGAGTTCTTGTAGCAAATGAGTACGCTAGGCATACTGGGGAGTACGTTGTGCGTACTCATGCGCTTAATTTAGACGCATACTCGCCTGGGTACACTGGGCGTACCCAGGGTTACGCTGGGCGTAACGGGTCCAGATGCAAACCCTAAATGTTTGGTTTGTGCACTATTTAAAGGATGCTAAGGCTCATCTCTCAGCCTCCATATCAGAGAGTGAAACCCTAAGAGAGAGCCTTCCATCGTCCTTAGCTTGAGTGTGTGTGTTTTGGAGCTAAAAGTGTCTTGGTGTGTTAGTGAAGAAGAAGGAGAAGAGCTTGTTGAGGCTAGGGCTTGAAGTGTAAGTTTGGATCTGAGATCTTCAGAGAAAGGAGCTTCATCTAGAGGTATAAAGTTCAGAATATTCCTCTTTATTTGGTTTGATGTTGCATGGACCATTTCTAGGGTTAAAGTCCCAAAGGTTGAGACTTTATGAGTGTAATGTACTCCATGGACCAAGATCTATCCCATTTCAGTGATATTTGTGTTATAGATCCATAAAAATTCCATCTAGGTCATTGTTATGAGGTCATGCTTGAGTTATGAGCTTTCTAGAGTTGGGAAATGGAATGTTATGGGTGTTAGTGACTTGTCCAGCCACGCAAAGGCTTAAAGTCACCAACTTTATGGATTAAGAAGCTTAGAAATGGTCAGATCTAGAAGTTGGACGTGGGTCTTAATTGTTTAAGACCTCAAGAGCTTAGAATCTGAAACTGGGAGTTACACGGGGCGGAATCCCAGTATGCGCGGCATAAGGGGTCACGCACCCCGTTTCTGTGAGGACGCCTGGTACGCCCAACATACATGTTTGGTACGCGCAGCGTAACCCGGAGAGTTGACTTTAGTTGACTTTTAGGGTATGGTCAACTTTAGGGTCTTTGAGCCATGAGAGGGGTAAAATGGTCTTTTACCCTTATGAGAGTACTAAGAGAGGGAATAGTCTAGCCTCGAGAGATGTATTGATTTAGAGTGTTTATTTCATATGATTAGGCGGAGGCTAGACCAGATTTTTACAGAGTTCGAGATTATCGAGTTACTCGAGGTGAGTCTTCCCACTATACTTTACCTAGAGTGGTAATTAGAGTTATGTGACAGAGTATTTTGTATGCTTTTGCATGATGTGATTACTATGTTATTTATGTTATGTATGTTACAGAGTTTACAGAGTTAGGACCAGAAGGTCCACAGAGTTAGGGCCAGAGGGCCCACAGAGTTATGGGACTGGAGGGTCCTACTGAGACACATTGACCAGAGGGTCCAACAGAGTTAAAGCCTCGAGTGGCTAATATGTGTTGTGTGTGGTTGGGGAACTCACTAAGCATTTATGCTTACAGTGTTGTGTTATGTGTTTCATGTTCCAGTGAGGATCGCGGGAAGACGCTGACTTGATCAATACACACATTAGGAGCTTTTACATATTATGATCTTGGGATGTGATGTTATGAATTGATTATGTGGTACAATGATATTTTTATAGCAATTATGAATGAAAGTGTGTTTTTAAAATGTGAAAAATTATTTGAAAATTTGGGTGTTACAAGTTGGTATCAGAGCTTTGGTTTGAGGGATTCGAGTGCACCTTCAGGTGTATCTATACTCAAACTGAGGATTTGAGGGATTTTTAAAATAAAATTCACAAAATTTTTCTCAAGAGTAAAAAGTTTTTGAAAGAGCAGAGCAGAGTAGTGTGTACGATCAGCCATTGCCCGAACGGTGATTTCCCAAAATACCCTTACATTATGAGTTATGAGATATGTTATGATCTTATATGCATGCTAGAGTAGGCTAGGTATTCTTATTAGGACTAGAGTGGCCTGATTTTGTGATGCCTTAGCCTAGGGATTTTGCTACTGCCTGCTAGGAGATGCTTGAGAGTGAATAGATAGCAGCGAAGGGCTTATGAGAGATCTGCTAGAGAGTAGACTATGTATAGAGAGTGTAGAGTACTTGGTACTTGGGATCCTAGGAGGAGGACTTAGGGTGAATATTGATGCAGTGTGGACGGTAATATTGGGCCCATACCACCGAAGGCACCAGATCAGTGCGCTCCCTAAGTAAGAATCCTTAGGGTACCAGGGATCAAGTAGGAATGGGATATCGAGTGTGTGTACACTCGAGCGAGTCTCTGATATCTTGTGTTGTATTTCAGAGAGACATCATGGTTATGACACGCCACAGGCCAGGGAGTAGCAAGGGGGTGTGAGCGATGAGGAGCTCCGCCAGATGATTCATGATGAGGTGGCTGCGTCCATCCGTGCTGAGATTCCAGAGATGTTCGGGTCTATCAAGACCACACTGATTGAGACTTTTGATGAGAGGCATGCTGCTCTTACTGATGCTGCTGTTGCTGCAGCCACTTCAGCCGTTGCTGTCGCTAGGCCGCAAGGGGGTGACGCGTTGCTGTACCCGGAGTCCAGCAGCACGAAGCCACCATAGTTTGATGGGACTCAGGATCCGATAGCCGCGATGAGATGGATCTCTGACATTGAGGGGTGCTTCTACACATGTTCATTTCCGGAGCATCTGAGGGTACGGTTGGCTTTGAACCAGCTTCGCTTGGCAGCGAAGGACTGGTGGAAGTTTGTGACGGCACACTTCACTTCTGAAGAGCTCGCTGCGGTGACCTGGGAGAGGTTCACCACTATGTTTCGAGATGAGTATGTTCCTCTGTTGGAAAGGGAACGTTTGGCCCAGGAGTTTCTGACCCTCAAGCAGGGTACCGAGTCTATTATAGTGATCACCAGGATGTTCATGAGAGGGAGATGTTCTGCCCTGAGCACGTGTCTTCCGAGCAGGCACGTATGAGCAGATATTTCAGTATTTTGAGGAGAGACATCAGCGATTTCGTGGCGAACTCGACATACCAGACATTTTCCGAGCTTCAGGAAAATGCCCGGAAGAGGGAAATTGAGCTAGAGACTCAGGCCAGGGAAGAGGCGGAGTCTCATGGGAGGGATCGGCGACAGGCACAGTCCCAACCGGCTGCCAAGAAGGCTAAGCCCACCGATTCGAGATCAGGGAACCAGAAGGGCCGCACTTGTGGAAAGTGCGGCAAGAGTCGTGAGGGGGTGTGCAGAGCAGGGTCTTGCTACAAGTGTGGCAAGGAGGGGCACATGGCCAAGGATTGCCCCAAGGGGTTTGCAGTTTGTTTTCACTGCAACCAGACCGGACACCGGAAGGCCGAGTGTTCGCAGTTATGAGGGTCAGCTCAGGGATCTATCCCTACTGCTGTTCGAGCTACAAAGAGTCGGCCAGTGAAGGCCAAGGCGCCGAAGGCTCACGGGAGAGCCTTCCAGTTGACAGCGGAGGAGGTCCGCGCAGCACCCGATGTTGTGGCTGGTATGTATTCTTTCATCTGTTTATTTTGAGTTTTTGGTGTTATGGTTATATTGTGAGATGCGTAGGTACATTTCTTGTGTTTTCTATACCTGCTTTGGTGTTATTTGACTCGAGTGCGAGTCGGTCTTTTGTGTCGTTAGCCTTTAGTCAGCACATCAGTATTTGTCGAGAGGCGTTGAGTTGACCTTTGCGAGTTTCCATAGCTGATGAGAGAGAAGTGTATGCCACTGATGTGATTCGAGGATGTGTACTCAAGATCTTCGGCATTGAGTTTCCGATTGATTTGGTCCCGATTGCTATGGGAGATGTCTATGTCATCATGGGCATGGACTGGTTGAGCAGATTTGGAGCGGTGATCGACTGCGAGCGATAGCTGGTGACCATAGGAGACCCTAGTCGGGGAGTTCTTACGGTTTATGGCGAGGGTACCCGTTCTGGGTCAGCATTTTGTTCAGCCGTGAGAGCGAGGCAGAGTCTATAGCAGGGCTGTAGTGGGTTTGTGACTTATGTGGTGGATACGAGGGTAGGTGCAGAGAGACTGAGGTCGATCAATGAGGTCCCGATAGTGTGTGAGTTCTCGGATGTTTTCCCCGAGGAGTTGTCGGGTGTGCCTCCCGAGAGGCAGGTGGAGTTCCGTATCGATTTGGTTCCGGGGGCATCGTCTATCGCCAAGGTGCCCTATCGCCTTGCACCTCTAGAGATGCATGAGTTATCCTCGCAGCTTTAGGAGCTGCTGAGAAAGGGGTTTATATGGCCGAGTAGCTCGCCGTGGGGAGCGACGATCCTTTTTGTCAAGAAAAAGGATAGTTCACACCGGATGTGCATTGATTACCGGGAGTTGAACAAGCTGACGGTCAAGAACAGCTACCCCTTACCGAGGATCGACGATTTGTTCGATCAGTTGCAGGGAGCGTCTTGCTTCTTCAAGATTGATTTGAGGTATGGATATCATCAGATGAGGGTGCATGATGAGGATATCTAGAAGACAACATTCAGGACTCGTTATGGGCATTACGAGTTCGTGGTGATGCTTTTCAGCCTCACCAATGCACCGGCAGCGTTCATCGATCTCATGAACAGGGTGTGCAGGCCGATGTTTAATAGTTCGGTGATCGTGTTCATTGATGATATATTGGTGTATTCGAGATCCAGAGAGCAGCATGAGGAACATTTGAGGGAGATCGTCGGAGTTCTGAGATCGGAGTGGCTTTATGCCAAATTCTCCAATTGCGATTTCTGGTTATGAGAGGTCCAGTTTCTAGGACACCTCATCAACCAGAATGGGATACTGGTGGATCCGGCCAAGATTGAGGTTGTGATGAGTTAGGAGGTGCCAAGATCCCCTTTGGAGATAAGTAGTTTCCTGGGGTTGGCTGGTTATTAGCGGAGATTCATCAAGGATTTCTCCAGGATTGTTGTTCCTCTCACCAGACTGACCTAGAATGGCGTGGCTTTCAGTTGGGGCCTGGAGTATCAGGCCTCATTCGAGACACTTCGCTAGAGATTGTGCGAAGCCCTAGTGTTGGCCCTTCCGGAGGGAATGGAGGACTTTGTGGTATATTGTGACGCGACGATATCGGGACTGGGTGCAGTGCTGATGCAAATAAGGCATGTGATAGCATACGCATCGAGGCAGCTGAAGCCTCATGAGACGAGGTATCCTACTCATGATCTGGAGTTGGGGGCTGTGGTGTTCGCCCTCAAGATCTGGCGTCACTATTTGTATGGTTCAATGTACCATATACACGGACCACAAGAGCTTGAAGTATCTGATGGATCAGCCCAACCTGAACATGCGTCGGGGGAGATGGTTGGACGAGGTAAAGGATTATGAGTGTGAGATCCTGTACCACCGGGGCAAGGCTAACGTGGTAGCCGATGCCTTGAGTCGCAGGTCAGAAAGTGCCCCTCTACGAGATGTTTGTCTGAGGTTGACAGTGATGACTCCGGTGTTCGATGCCATTCGGGAGGCCCAGGTAGAGGCCATGAGACCGGAGAATTGCAAGAGAGAGCGAGTGATCGGATAGATATCTGAGTTCATTGCCGATAGTCGGGGGCTTATGACCTTCCAGGGCTGGATTTGGCCGCCATTTGAGGGTGGGGCACGTGCCATTTTGATAGAGGAGGCGCACAGGTCGAGGTTTTCGATCCATCCCGAGGCCACTAAGATATATCTGTACCTGAAAAGAGACTATTGGTGGCCCTGTATGAAGAGGGATGTGGCGTGGTTTGTAGATAGGTGCTTGACCTGTCGCAGGGTTAAGGTCGAGCACCAGTGTCCACATGGCAAGTTGAAGCCTCTTGAGGTTCCCCAGTGGAAGTGGGAACAAATTTCCATGGATTTTATCACCAAATAGTCGAGGAATGCGAGAGGCGTCGATGCAATTTGGGTGATCGTCGACCGGCTGACAAAGAGCGCTCATTTTCTTGCTATCATTGAGAGCTCTTCCGCAAAGAGGCTGGCAGAGGTGTATGTGAGGTAGGTGGTATCGCGGCATGGTGTACCGATCTCGATTGTGTCAGATCGAGATGTGCGTTTCACTTCCAAGTTCTGTAAGAAGTTCCATGAGGATTTGGGTACTAGGTTGCATTTTAGTACCGCTTACCACCCACAGATGGACGGACAGAGTGAGAGGATGATTCAGACGCTCCAGGACATGCTTCAGGCATGTATGTTGGACTTCAGAGGGAGTTGGTACATGTATCTGCCTTTGGCTAAGTTTTCCTATAAGAACAGCTACCATTCGAGCATTGGTATGCCTCCCTTTGAGTTGTTGTATGGGAGGAAGTGTCAAACCCCCATCTGTTAGGGAGAGGTAGGGCAGCGAGTGATGGGCAGCATTGAGATAGTGCTTTCTTTAGACAACAGAGCAGATACATCCGGTTAGACAGATGTTGCTGACGGCCCAGAGTCGCCAGAAGAGTTATGTGGATAGGCGACGATCCAAGCTCGAGTCTCAGGTTGGAGATTTTGTACTCCTGAAAGTTTCTCATTGTAAAGGAGTGATCCGATTCAGGAAAAGGGGCAAGTTGGCACCCTGGTACATAGGACCGTTCAGGGTGATCGTGAGGGTGGGCAGGGTAGCATATCGATTGGAGCTACCTACGGAGTTGAGCGAGATTCATGATACCTTCCACGTGTCTCAGCTGAGGAAGTGTATAGCCGACGAGTCAGCAATGGTGCCTTTCGAGGATATCCAGGTGGATGCAGGGCTGAATTATGTTGAGAGACCGATCGCGATCTTGGACCGGAAGGTCAAGGTTCTAAGGAACAAGGAGGTGCCTCTGGTTCAGGTCCAGTGGTAGCATCGGAGGGGGTCCGAGCTGACGTGGGAGACGGATTCAGAGATGCGGGAGCAGCATCCAGAGTTGTTTTCGGCATGAGACTTCGAGGGCAAAGTCTGGTTTTAGTGGGAGTGAATTTTAACATCCCGAAATTCAGGTAAAGCTATTTAACCCTTCCATTTTGTCAAGTTGTCCAGATTGGTCCCTTAAGAGAGTTCTTGTAGCAAATGAGTACGATGGGCATACTGGGGAGCACGCTGCGCGTACTCAGGCGCTTAATTTGGACGCAGAATCGCCTGGGTATGCTGGTCGTACCCAGGGTTACGCTGGGTGTAACGGGTCCAGATGCAAACCCTAAATGTTTGGCTTGTTGTGACAACCCGATATTTTGAAGCAATAAAATGTATCACCAGTCAAATATAGGTCAAAATATAACTTTCCTAAAAATATTATTTTGGTTAAATAAAGTAGTAGAAATCGTATCAAGGTTTTCGTACATATAAAGAACACTAAAATCCGGGTTATATTGAAGAAATTATAACCACTCGTATATTTACGACACACCGTTAAAACGCTATTTAAAGTAAAAAGTGAAATTTCAATAATATTCATTTTCGCCTTAAGTATCTAAACAAAAGTCGTAGATTCCGTTAAATGGTGAGCGTGCATAAAAAGATCGCCCAAATTGGGCCTCGTATGAAGAAGTTACGATTTTCCTAAGTTTCGTAACAATAGTAGAGGGCTAAAAACTCGAATTGAAGATAGAGTGTTAGTTAGCTATCGCCACCTAAACGAAATTTGAAGATCTCCACAATAGGAGTAAAATGATAAAAAGACAAACAAAAACCGACGTCGAATAAAGAAACTATGAATTTTTAACGGACTTTAGCAGTCCCGGCCTATTAAAAATATATCATTAAAAATAAAGTCAAAACTAGCCGACAGAGTCTAAATGAAAGTTGTAGAGCATAATCTCACCTACTCGTGGATATAAAGAACGTGAAAAACAGAGCCCGTACGCGAAAGTTACGGAATTTAGAAGATGGGAGACTGGATTACGCCCAGCGTAATCTAGCGTACTAGACCCGGTGTCAAGTCCCATCGGCTCGAGAGCTCTACGCTAGCTAGACCGGAGTCGTAAGCCGTGACGCATTTTTACACCCCGTATAACGTGTACGCCCAGCGTACACCGGTGGTACGCCCCACGTACGCGATCCACCAGCACTATAAATAGAGGGTTTGAGCTACGGGTTTTGACACAAATCTCTCATATCCTCTCTCACTTTCACACACCCTAGAGCTCCAGAGACCATCCTGACACCCTCGATTTCCGCACCCGAGCCCCCGAAGTAGGTTCTACGCTATCGAGAGCCCGGAGAAGCTCGAAGATGCAGCTTTCCGCGGTTGAAGTTCTGCTCGACTCTAGTCCCATTCTCTTCAAACCGAAAAAGTGAGTTCATACCCCTGTAAACTACCTTTTCAAATATGTTATCAATGCTTTTTATACGATTTCAAGGGGGGGGGGGGAATACAAGTAAACACACGGTTATTATCGTGTGTAACCTAAAGTTTCATTATATACTCTCTTATTCAAGCAAACCATATGTGATTCATAACTACTACATGGAAACTTTAGTACACAAAATATATCACGATAACATCTTGTCTTTTTAAATTAAATGTGTGGATAAATACATACAAATCAAACACTTTATCAATACTTTGAGTAAATGAGTTCATTTATGTAACTACAAAGGTTACATTTTACATAACAAGTGAGCATTTCACTAGGGTTTATTATACAAATGAAACAAACTTTTGGAAAAATTATAATAGTTCACGACAAACATTTTTACATGTTAAAAACTCTTTATCCAACTGCCTTACATATTTTATATTTCCTTTCAAACGCTGTTAGAATCGTGTTTCAAACAAAGGTCTTCTTATACTTAAAAATTGTTTTTATCAAACAAACTACTTTCAAATCATCTTAAAAACTGACATCAAGTCATCAATTTTTATTTATTAAAACTTTTCAAAGGTTTTACAAAACTTCTTTTTATATTTTTATTGTCAAATGCACGCCAATATATGAGTATATACATACATACATATATATATATATATATATATATATATATATATATATATATATATATATATATAGACATAAACGTTTCCATCCGTTGATTCAATTCCTTTGGGTAACAAAGACACACTTCGGTTATGCACGTACAATACTAGTAACTATAATAGGTATAGTTAGGAGATACTACTTACCATTCCAAGTACAAGCAAATCACACAAGAGTTGGTTTATTTATGAGTCTATACTAATACATTACATACTATATGAAGAGATACGATTACATACAATTACAAGGCATACAATTTCAAGAAATACGATTACATAAGATAGTATACTTGATATTCATGAAATTTTACATATTACAAGTACCATATCAAAGAGATATTTTCATATACAAGAACAAATAGACAATTTCATACGTAAATTTGTTTTATACTAGGTTTTGTGAGACGCTTCATGGACTTTCGCGTATGCATTATTAAGTCATGTATTATATACCATAATCCCTTGTAGGGGGAGCGTGATACTTGTGTATAGACCTATACGGGATTGACAATCCCGCACCTAAACTGTTATCTACAGTTAGCCCGGCAGGTCTGGGGTGACAAATGTCATAACATTCCAACGCCTGAAGAACGTTGTTACAGGCAGTCTGGGTCATTAGCATGGTTATAAAACTCACATGGAGTATTAAAAACTCGGTGATTTACGGGGTTATCATATACCTTAGCGATTATAACTGTACACAAATCTACTATTTTAGACATGAAAAACATTACAGTAGTTCATTTTGGGACTTTTAATCTACCATCCACTTATAAACAAATATTGGATTTCTAAAAACTTACCCACAATACCACAATGAGAATAATAGAACATAAACCTAAAATACTATAGGAGTATTTTGTGTATTACTATAAAGTACTTATGTGTTAGATTCTTATACCCCAATTATCGCATAGATAACATAGCTGGACCCCATCCCCATGACGACCCGTACTTCCCGAACAAAGGCAATGTTGGATGGTTCAGAGAAGAACCAGAGGATGATCATCCAATCCCTTTTGAATGATCACCATACTGAAGACCTTTCGGATGATGATAACTCCGAACTCGAGGATGAGAACCTACCCTCGGTAGCTCCGAATTCAAACCCTAACCCTCGTCCAGCTCTTCATGGCTCGACGCCTCCTTGGGTAGAATGCCTAGAAACATGGAGCGCAGAGCAAGATCAACCTATGTCGTCAAAAGGAGACCGAAGCAGCTACAACTTAAGTGAAGGGAGCTCAGCAGACAAAGTTCTACCAATCCTGATCCGTAGAGTTGGTCGAAACGAAATTCAAGGCAGGACGACTCTCCATTGTATCAAAGAGGTTAAACACCAACGCAAGAATGCACACCATCTACACCAATCATCTTGAAAACACTCGTGAGAGATCTGAGAGAGACCATGAGACCCTGCTGCAAGCATTAGCTAAAACACGAGCCGAAGTCATAGAGATACGAGTACGCCACATAGTGTACGAAAGACACCTTCTTGATAATGGAACGTCAATTGGCTGAATTGAGAGTTCACCAGAAGGATGACCGCCGCCAGTAAGAAAGGCTTTATTTCCCTTCCTTGTTTAAAGGAATCGTTTTTCCTGTGTATGTCCTATGTAGCATTTTTCTATGTAACTATCTTGTACTGTAAGTACTATTAGTTAGGCCCTTATACGGCCAAAACCTTTCTACTCCTGATATGATGTAAGACCTTCTTCAAGATAAAATTTTCCTAAACTTATTACATCTTAAACATCGATGATACTGACAGTCGGCTAACTTCCGTGTCGCTCTTTGTTCAAAAACCCTCATCATACCTTCGTTGGAGTCTATCTGAAACATGCTCTAGTCAAGTCATTGGACTATAGTAATTTAACTCCGGAGACATTTTCCAAGTCTCTTTTAGTGGTAAGATCATGTTATTCACCAACCAACGATACCTCGGCTTGAACGACAAACGTCTTAAGACCATTCTACAAACATACTTCTACACTGTACTAGGACTGCATTATAAGGATGTAGGTCAAACCATCATGAACATACTTACAATCCGTACTAGGACCGCATCATGGGGATAATCATGTCGCCAAGGAAAAGTAATCAACCCCTCAGCCAAACACCAACTCTTCGGATTGATGCAGCTACCTTTCAAGCTGCAGTCTCAGCTGTCATGACAGCTGTTCTGACTCATCTTCACACTAACAACGCAAATGTTAGCGGGATGGTTTTCAACAATTCCAATCCAAGTAACACCCAAGTACACCCACGAGTAACGAACTACCACGACACTCCGAACCTCAAACCAAAGAGCAATAAACAAAATTTTGGGGTAGAGTTAAAGGCAAATCACCTCGAGGGACAGACAAGAAACCATCGCCGGTGGCAGCCTTCGCAGCCACGACATCTGCAACTCCTACCACCAACACTGCTAGTATCCCAATTATCCCTAACCCGGCCAGACAGTATGCTGGAAACCTACCGAAGGGCAATAAGTGCAACTTCCATCACCTAGGTAGTTTTCGTCTGTTACACTGCAAGACCTGCAACAAGAACGGACACACTACCCGCTTATGCAGGACTCGAGTCAAACACATTACTTCAACCACCAATGCCGAAATTTCTCGGATATGCCATCTATGTGGTTTAATGGGACACTTCAAGAGGGATTGCCCAACAGATAAGAATGACAGTGGAACAGGAGGAGTTTGACCCCAGAACGGAAAAAGGCAATGAAGGACCCAACTATAATAAGGACTCACTTCCAATCGTCAGCATTAAGTATGTTGTTAAACATGTTTAAAACTAGTGCAACTCGAGTCTTATCTTTTGAGAGATCCCGTCAGGAAAGGGGACCCTCTTGCTGCTTATACTTGCCTTTTGTAGTATACCTTGTTCGCAACAATAGTCTTGTAGTAAAACCAAAGTACTGTAACTCTGTTAAAAGTTGCACTGTTGTGTTTTGTCTGTAACACCCTTATAATCAAATCTAATGCCTTTATTTCCAAGTAAGTCCGATATCATCATACAACTTGACTCAATTCGATCCTCGCAATACCAGTTTCGTGCGCACTTCTCCTTCTCCGAAAACGTCTTTCTAGTGAAGCCGTCATTCCAGAACACCGAAGTAGTCATGCATAGAGTACCTCATGTTTCTCATCCTTTCCAAAGAAACCTCAACAAACCTCCCTAAAGTTTCACTCATACAGTACGTCAAGTTCAATATAAAGACCCATACGGTTGATCTATCATTGAAGAATGTATACATAGGGGTGGTATATAATCAAGGTTCTATAGGTTTAGAATTGATGATTCCACTTTAACTTCTTTTCCTCGTTGGGATGTGGGCTTAAAGAAGAATCATTTATTCGACTACCTTTTCAATCTTAATTATATAGGACTCATATACCCGAGACTGTGATTGATGAACCAAGTATGAATTCTACTATGAACTTCAGGACAGAGACTACCCAAGACTGCGAGTGATCGTGCTTCCGTAATAATAAACTTAGGAATACCTATCCTTTTCCCTAATTCATGAGTAGTCATACTTTCTTTTAGATCTTCATGACATCTAATCCACCCCAAGGTTTTGACGTCATAATCAGTAGGAGTTGGTTAAGTCTACATCGAGCCGACAACAGATGCTTTGATAAAGTAATTCATCCTAACCTCCCTAAACAACGAAGCTCTAGTTATTTACAGCGATGAACCATGTACGAACCCTCTCATCATTTCGTGTATGCATTCCTTGCACACATCGCCGAGATGTGTCGAGAAGTGAAGGACATTCAAGAACATCCAAGAAGTACGCGATTTTCCCGACACCTTTCCAGAAGGACAACGGAGACTACCAACACAACGCCAAGTCGAATTCAGAATCGACTTAGTTCCAGGGACTACCCCAGTAGCCAAATCACCTTATTGTCTAGCTCCAACCTAGATGGGAGAACTTCCAAAGAAGCTTAACAAACCCCTCAGAAGGGGATTCTTTAGGACAAGTTTCTCACTTGGAAGAGCACCAGAATTGTCTATAAACAAGAAAGAGCGTTCCAAACGTTAAAGTAAGTCTGATGCATCGCACCAAAATTATCCCTCCCAAAAGGGGATAGAAAATTTCGTGGTGTAATGCGATACATCCAACCAAGGGCTTGGTTGTGTTCTTAAGCAAGAGGAAAAGTCACTGCCCATACCTCAAAACAGCCTAAGACACAGGAAGTTAACTATTCAACACGTGATCTTGAATCATGAGCAGCGGTAATTGCTCTAGAGATCTGGAGACACTACTTGTAGAGTACAAGGTGTAATACTCTCACAGACCACAGAAACACTCAACACACATTCGACAAGGAAAAGATATCATACCAGTGAAGTCAAATGAAAGAAGCAAAGTCGTATCCCGATAGTGAAAGGTTCGCTGGAATGCCCGGCGAAGACGAATGATTACTTAAGAACACGAGTAGCAAATAAAACTTATGTCCGTTGCATGATTATTAATACTGCTTAAACTTGAATTTCGGGACGAAATTCCCTCTAACAGGGGGATGATGTGACAACCCGATATTTTGAAACAATAAAATGTATCACCAGTCAAATATAGGTCAAAATATAACTTTCCTAAAAATATTATTTTGGTTAAATAAAGTAGTAGAAATCGTATCAAGGTTTTCGTACATATAAAGAACACTAAAATCCGGGTTATATTGAAGAAATTATAACCACTCGTATATTTACGACACACCGTAAAACGCTATTTAAAGTAAAAAGTGAAATTTCAATAAAATTCATTTTAGCCTTAAGTATCTAAACAAAAGTCGTAGATTTCGTTAAATGGTGAGCGTGCATAAAAAGATCGCCCAAATTGGGCCTCGTATGAAGAAGTTACGATTTTCCTAAGTTTCGTAACAGTAGTAGAGGGCTAAAAACTCGAATTGAAGATCGAGTGTTAGTTAGCTGTCGCCACCTAAACGAATGTTGAAGATCTCCACAATAGGAGTAAAATGATAAAAAGACAAACAAAAACCAACGTCGAATAAAGAAACTATGAATTTTTAACGGACTTTAGCAATCCCGGCCTATTAAAAATATATCATTAAAAATAAAGTCAAAACTAGCCGACGGAGTCTAAATGAATGTTGTAGAGCATAATCTCACCTACGCGTGGATATAAAGAACGCGAAAAACGGAGCCCGTACGCGAAGGTTAGGGAATTTAGAAGATGGGAGACTGGATTACGCCCAGCGTACTAGACCCAGTGTCAAGTCCCATCAGCTCGAGTGCTCTATGCTAGCTAGACCGGAGTCGTAAGCTGTGACGCATTTTTACGCCCCGTGTAACGCGTCTGCCCAGCGTACTCCGGTGGTACGCCCCGCATACGCGATCCTTCAGCACTATAAATAGAGGGTTTGAGCTACGGGTTTTGACACAAATCTCTCATATCCTCTCTCACTTTCACACACCCTAGAGCTCCAGAGACCATCCCGACACCCTCGATTTCCGCACCCGAGCCCCCGAAGAAGGTTCTACACTACCAAGACCCCCGAGAAGCTCGAAGACGCAGCTTTCCACGGTTGAAGTTCTGCTCGACCCTAGTCCCACTCTCTTCAAACCGAACAAGTGAGTTCATACCCCTATAAACTACCTTTTCAAATATGTTATCAATGCTTTTTATACGCTGTCAAGGGGGGAATACAAGTAAACACACGGTTATTATCGTGTGTAACCTAAAGTTTCATTATATACTCTCTTATTCAAGCAAAACATATGTGATTCATAACTACTACATGGAAACTTTAGTACACAAAATATATCACGATAACATCTTGTCTTTTTAAATTAAATGTGTGGATAAATACATACAAATCAAACACTTTATCAATACTTTGAGTAAATGAGTTCATTTATGTCACTACAAAGGTTACATTTTACATAACAAGTGAGCATTTCACTAGGGTTTATTATACAAACGAAACAATCTTTTGGAAAAACTATAATAGTTCACGACAAACATTTTTACATGTTAAAAAATCTTTATCCAACTGCCTTACATATTTTATATTTCCTTTCAAACGCTGTTAGAATCGTGTTTCAAACAAAGGTTTTCTTATACTTAAAAATTGTTTTTATCAAACAAACTACATCGTCTTAAAAACTGACATCAAGTCATCAATTTTTATTTATTAAAACTTTTCAAAGGTTTTACAAAACTTCTTTTTATATTTTAATTGTCAAATGCACGCCAATATATGAGTATATATATATATATATATATATATATATATATATATATATATATATATATATATATATATATATATATAGACATAAAAGTTTCCATCCGTTGATTCAATTCCTTTGGGTAACAAAGACACACTTCGGTTATACACGTACAATACTAGTAACTATAATAGGTATAGTTAGGAGATACTACTTACCATTCCAAGTACAAGCAAATCACACAAGAGTTGGTTTATTTATGAGTCTATACTAATACATTACATACTATATGAAGAGATACGATTACATACAATTACAAGGCATACAATTTCAAGAAATACGATTACATAAGATAGTGTACTTGATATTCATGAAATTTTACATATTACAAGTACCATATCAAAGAGATATTTTCATATACAAGAACAAACAGACAATTTCATACATAAATCTATTTTATACTAGGTTTTGTGAGACGCTTCACGTACTTTCAAGTATGCATTATTAAGTCCTGTATTATATACCATAATCCCTTGTAGGGGGAGTGTGATACTTGTGTATAGATCTATACGGGATTGACAATCCCGCACCTAAACTGTTAGCTACAGTTAGACCGGCAGGTCTGGGGTGACAAATGTCATAACATTCCAATGCCTGAAGAACGTTGTTACAGGCAGTCTGGGTCATTAGCATGGTTATAAAACTCACATGGAGTTTTAAAAACACTTTGATTTACGGGGTTATCATATACCTTAGCGATTATAACTGTACACAAATCTACTATTTTAGACATGAAAAACATTACGGTAGTTCATTTTGGGACTTTTAATCTACCATCCACTTATAAACAAATATTGGATTTCTGAAGCAAACATTCAAAACATTCGAGTCTTGGTAGAAGGCTACATTTTATACTAGTAGAAAATATGGGATTTTCTAGGATTTTCAAACGTTTACAATTACTTACAAACATATTCGTTGGTACAAACTTTCCTTCAAACATTTACAGGTCTTTCTTTACAGCCTTACAAATCAAAGTCACATAAATACTTATGAATTCACCGGCATTATTGCTAATACTCGCTTTCAAAATAACTTGTATTCCCAGGATACGGATAGACAGGTACGACTACCAGGTTCTGTGAAGACGGAGCGATCAAGACTCGTCTTTTATTTTTGAATATTCATTTTTGTAGAATTATACTATGAAAGAACTCAAATGTAATTAAAATTATACTGTTAATGCAATAGATGATGTTGTTGCTTGTTTACTACTTTGTATTGTTGTGATACAATACATGACGTCCTCCGCCCCAGAACGTTTCCGCCGTTCTCGGTTTTGGGGTTTGACACTTGTGCACTATTTAAAGGATGCTAAGGCTCATCTCTCAGCCTCCATATCAGAGAGGGAAACCATAAGAGAGAGCCTTCCATCGTCCGTAGCTTGAGTGTGTGTGTTTTGGAGCTAAAAGTGTTTTGGTGTGTTAGTGAAGAAGAAGGAGAAGAGCTTGTGGAGGCTAGGGCTTGAAGTGCAAGTTTGGATCTAAGATCTTCAGGGAAAGGAGCTTCATCTAGAGGTATAAAGTTCAAAACTTTCCTCTTTATTTGGTTTGATGTTGCATGGACCATTTCTAGGGTTAAAGTCCCAAAGGTGGCGACTTTATGAGTGTAATGTACTCCATGGACCTAGATCTGTCCCATTTCAGTGATATTTGTGTTATAGATCCATAAAAATTCCATCTTGGTCATTGTTATGAGGTTATGCTTGAGTTATGAGCTTTCTAGAGTTGGGAAATGGAATGTTATGGGTGTTAGTGACTTGTCCAGCAATGCAAAGGCTTAAATTCACCAACTTTATGGATTAAGAGGCTTAGAAATGGTCAGATCTAGAAGTTGGATGTGGGTCTTAACTGTTTAAGACCTCAAGATCTTAGAGTCTGAAACTGGGAGTTACACGGGGCGTAATCCCAATACGCGCGACGTAAGGCGTCGCGCATCCCGTTTCTGTGAGGATGACGGGTACGCCCAGCGTACATGTTTGGTACGCGTAGCGTAACCCGGAGTTGACATTTGTTGACTTTTAGGGTTTGGTCAACTTTAGGGTCTTTGAGCCATGAGAGGGGTAAAATGTGATGGGTTTTAGCCATAAGAACTTTCCTATGTGCGCATGCAAAACCCTAATGCTCGGATCTAGGCTTTCTAATAAACATGCTTTGAATCCAAGACTTCTAATTTACTAATTAGGTTAAATAACAACATTGAAACATATCTAGAATCATACCTTTGAGTTCCTTGTTGATCTTGAGGTCTTGGAGCTTCTAGAGTCACAAATGTCACTCCTCTGATGGCTTACAAACACCAATAGCAAGGAGGATGATTTGGGAGAGAGGAGAGGGGAGGAATTCGACCAGAGGTTCCTTACTTTAGGTTTATTCACGAATTCCATCAGCCATGGGGTCTATTTATACTTGTAGACTCCTTAAGGATTACAGATAAGTCCCTATCAGATAATCTTCTCTTAAGGCTATCCAAATCCATTCCTAGATAACTCTAATGGACGATTTTAGCTATCCTAATCCTCTTAGAATCCGTCCACAGTATATCCAAATGGATTTACAGTCTAAAGTTTAACTATCAAACAATTGACAGTTTATACCCCTTTATTTAATTAATCTCTTTAAGTCACCAAATTAATTCTAATTAATTCTATGACTTATATTAATCAAATAACAATATATTATTCATTATATTATTCCCATAATATATTAATAATATTTACTCTCTCTTATTAAATCATCCTATCAAGTTGCTATGGTGAAGGCAACCCAAAAGGACCATGCACAACCGGATATAGTTACAGCCTTAGACACTATTCCAACAGTCTCCCACTTGGATAAGTCTAGTAACTATACAAGTACAATTCGGTTTGCAATCGTAGCTCTCAAAGACGCTGTCAAACTCTGATCTAATCAATCTTGTCCTTTAGATAAGGGATCGTACAGTCCTCTGTTAGATATCATGCTGACAATCCTATGGAATGGTTAGTCAAGCATTTCGGTTTCTCGATCTCTGATTTATTTGACATAGAACTTAATCGAACACATCAATTTAGTTCTGACCGGGCCCGGCACATAAGTCAAATCAAATCATCGAGCGGCCGAGATATCGCTTTTACCTTCTTAGATAAAAGTTACAGATAAACTTCGACTTATATGCATTTACTTATTCATTAACCAACTATACACAACAATGCGTTTTATAACATCGAGTTACTGATGCGTTTTCGCATTATCAATGTACAACCAATTAACAAATAACAAACCATATATCTAGGTTTTAAGACTATATGATATTATCGTCTTGCGATCACCCTTTTATATCTTATTCCATAAGGTGATTCCAGCAAGCGCGGGTTTGTTCCAATGCTCAAAACTAGCTCATAAGCACTCATGAACGTTGCAACAACCCTTTGCTATGTCTAACACCATTTAGACAATCTACACACCAATTCATGACAATCTTCATTCATATCTACTTCCAACATATGAACGATTGTGGATAATTTGAACAATTCTATTATTCCTAATAATTTCAATTATTCTTGAAGTCAAAACATGCAAAGTGAAACAATAGTTAAACGATTAACATAAGACAGTAACATTACTCATAAATAAAACTCCTTTATTTAATCATCAAATGTTAATTACATTTATCTATTACACGTTTCTAATACTATCTAATCTATGCTAATATCATCCTTCAGCCCAATACTCCTAGCATGTTGTAAGTGCTTAACCCTACTCAGTCCCTTCCTAAGCGGATCTGCTGGGTTATCTTCTGATGATATCCTCTTCACTACGAGTTGTCCTTCTTCTACACGATGTCTGATGAAGTGATATTTTCTGTCGATATGTCTTGATCTACCATGATCCCTCGGTTCCTTGGTCAAGGCAACCGCACCTTCGTTATCACAGAAAATCTCTATGGGCTCCTTTATGGCAGGTACGACTCCAAGATCACCGATGAAGTTCTTTAGCCATATCGCCTCCTTCGACGCTTCGCTCGCTGCAATGTACTCTGATTCGCACGTTGAATCAGCTACGGTTTCTTGTTTGGAACTTTCCATGTCACTGCTCCTCCATTTAAGGTAAAGACCCAGCCCGAATGCGAACGGTAGTTGTCCCTGTCGGTCTGAAAACTGGCGTCACTATACCCTCGCACCTTCAATTCATCACTCCCTCCGAGGACTAAGAACCATTCCTTCGTCCTCCGAAGGTACTTAAGGATATTCTTCACCGCAATCCAATGTGCTTTGCCAGGATTCCCTTGATATCTGCTAACCATGCTCAAAGCGAAGGCTACATCAGGGCGAGTACAAGTCATAGCGTACATGATTGAGCCAACTACGGAAGCGTATGGTACTCGGCTCATTTCTGCTATCTCAGTTTCGGTACTCGGGCTTTGAGTCTTACTCAACTTGGCATTACTTTGTATTGGTAATTCTCCCTTCTTTGAGTTTTCCATACTAAAACGTTTTAGTACCTTCTCCAAGTAAGTGTTCTGACTAAGTCCAATTAGTCTCTTACTTCTTTCTCTCACTATCCTTATTCCCAAAATGTAAGAAGCTTCTCCGAGGTCCTTCATAGCGAAGCACTTCCCGAGCCAGGACTTAACTTCCTGCAGAGTCGGGATGTCGTTTCCTATGAGTAATATGTCATCGACATATAGTACGAGAAAGCTTACTATACTCCCACTGGCTTTGACATATACACAAGACTCGTCTTCGCTTCGTACAAATCCAAACTCTTTGACTTTCTCATCGAAGCAAAGATTCCATCTGCGAGACGCTTGCTTAAGTCCATAAATGGACTTCTCAAGCTTACACACTCTATTCGGATGCTTCGGATCCACAAACCCCTCGGGCTGAGCCATGTAAACATCCTCAGCCAACTTCCCATTAAGGAAAGCGGTCTTGACATCCATTTGCCAAATCTCATAATCATGAAATGCGGCAATAGCTAGCATCACTCTAATAGATTTAATCTTCGCAACTGGTGAGGTCTCATCATCGTCAACTCCAGGAGTTTGAGTAAAGCCCTTCGCAACCAATCGCGCTTTATATGTGTGTACGTTTCCATCCACGTCGGTCTTCTTCTTGAAGATCCATTTGCACCCAACGGTCTTACGTCCGGGCACATTATCAACCAAATTCCAAACTTGGTTATCATACATGGATTGGATCTCGCTATCCATTGCCTCTTTCCATTTCGCAGACTCCGGGCCTGCCATGGCTTCCTTATAGCTATTAGGTTCATCAAGATTTATTAGTGTACCATCACTAATATACGTGTCCCCTTCGGTAGTAATATGAAAACCATAAAACTGGGGTAGAACTCTAACTCTATCGGAACGTCTAAGAGGTAAGGATTCGTCAATTGGTTCAACCGGAGTTTCCTCATCGGGTTGAGTGCCAGCGGTAGAGGTTCCTTCATCTATCGACTCTTGAATCTCTTCAAGCTCGATTTGCCTCCCACTGTCTCCTTGGCTTATGAGTTCTCGCTCTCGGAAAACTCCTCTCCTCGCAACGAAGACCACGTTGTCCTTCGGTCTATAGAAGAGATATCCAAAGGATGTCTGCGGGTAGCCGATGAACATACATCGCTCACTTCTAGGTTCAAGCTTGTCGTGAGTATCTCGTCTTACGAAAACCTCGCAACCCCAAACCTTGATATGTGCCAACGAGGGAGCTTTCCCTGTCCACATCTCGTGAGGTGTTTTGGCAACCTTCTTGGTAGGGACTCGGTTAAGGATATGGGCGGCAGTCTCTAAGGCATACCCCCAGAAAGAAATAGGTAGTGAAGCACGACTCATCATAGAGCGAACCATATCCAATAAGGTTCGATTACGCCTTTCTGCCACACCATTCAACTGCGGTGTCCTAGGAGGCGTCAATTGTGAAACTATTCCACACTCCTTGAGATAATCGTGGAATTCAAGACTTAGGTACTCTCCTCCTCGATCGGATCGAAGCATCTTGATTTTCCTGCCCAATTGATTCTCCACTTGAACTCTTTGAACTTTTCAAAGGTTTCTGACTTTTGCTTGATTAAGTAGATATACCCATATCTACTATAGTCATCGGTAAAAGTCACGTAGAAGCGGTTCCCATCCTTCGTGGTCGATCTAAATGGTCCACATACATCGGTATGTATTAGGTCCAATAGACCCTCGCCCCTTTCACATGTACTCGTGAAGGGTGATTTAGTCATCTTTCCAAGTAAACAAGATTCGCATGTGTCATCTTCCCTAAGGACGAATGACTCCAATACTCCATCCTTTTGGAGTTGGGCTATGCGTTTCTTGTTGACATGTCCAAGACGACAATGCCACAAGGATGCTTTATCCATACTAGTGGAAGAATCAATATTCAAAACATCATTTCCTAAGTTATCAACAATCATAACGGTTTCATATATTCCATTACATGGTATAGCTTCAAAGTAAAAGACACCATTTAGATAAGCCAAAATAGAACCATTCTCATTTTTAAAGGAAAATCTAAATCCTTGTCTATACAAACCATGAAATGAAATGATGTTTCTAGCCATTTCTGGCGAATAGCAACAATTGTTCAAATCTAAAACCAAACTATTCCTAAGCACTAAAGAATACACTCCAATCTTGGTCACAGGCGACGATCTTCTGTTCCCCATGATTAGCTTTATCCTTCCTTGCTCCACATCCCTACTTCTTCTTAGTCCCTGCACATTAGAACAAATGTGGTAACCACAACCGGTATCAAGGACCCAAGAAATAGCATGATTAGAATCGTTAGATTTGATTGTGTATATACCTGCGAAAGATGGCTTGATCTTTCCTTCTTTGATTGCTTGCAGGTACTCTGGGCAGCTTCTTTTCCAATGTCCTATCTTGTGGCAGTGGTGGCATTCTGCCTCCTTCGGGTTAGGACAGGGCTTAGCAGGATCAACTTTGGTCCCACTAGAAGAGGCACCATCTCGGGCTTTCGCCTTGCGATAGTTCTTCGATGAAGCTTTCCTCTTCTTTCCCTTTCCTTGACCAATAGCCAAGACAGGAGCAGCGGGCGGATTGGGAGTAGGTGCAACAGACTTGTCCTTGAAGTTGCTCTCAGCGACTCTCAAGAGACCTTGGAGTTTGCTTTGGGTGACCTCCTCATTGTTCATGTGGTAGGTCATCCTGAACTGGTTGTACATCGGAGGCAAAGAGTGAAGCACCATGTCGATCGCCAAGTCTTCCCCGAAGTCAACATTTAACTTGCGAAGGCGGTCGACATACCTTTGCATCTTTTGCAAGTGCACGGTAAGAGATTCTCCATGACCCATCTTCGTGGAAATCATGTTAGTGAAAATCTCATACCGCTCTTGTCTCGCGTTTTGTTGGTACCTCTCCAATAAGTCTTGGTGCATCTCGTACGGGTACATGTCCTCGTAGGACTTTTGGAATTCGGAGTTCATGGTAGTGATCATGATGCAATGTACCTTCGTTGCATCTCGCTCATGAGTTTCAAAGGCGGTGATTTCGGCTGGAGTAGCGATTTCGGTGTTGATTTTCTCGAGCTTCTCATCAAGGACATACTCCTTGTCCTCATAGCGAGCAATGGTGCGAATGTATCTTATCCATTCGCTAAAGTTCGTTCCATCGAAGGTGACCTTTTGGCAAAGGCTCATCAACGTGAAAGAACTAGCAGCAACGTTGTTAGCGTTCGACATCTATAATTAGAAAAGGACAAAGATAGATTAGAATAAGAATCCCTAATTATCACCCAATAAGAAAGATTAGGGCTAGGATCCAACAATAACATTTACATATTAGAAAAGGGATGCCGTAATCTAACATGCAAATACATTGAAGGTAAGTGAATGACGATTCACTAATTCTCCATCACAAAAACCTAAACTATTAGCCCTAACTGTTTTTGAGAATTCCTAGGTTCGGATGAGATTCATTGAAACTATTCAATGGCATGTTTAAATCTCGATATGCCCCTCTTGTTTGTGACTGGGATGCCGAGGATCACAAAGCGGGTGTGAATAACCATGCAAATTCACATAGTGCCTTCATTGTAACGATCACCTATTCGATGTGCCGGTAAACCACACACGCTCCATCGAACTATGATATACAATGAATCACCCTTTGCCACCTTCGCTTAGAACCAATTAGTGTACCGGTAAACCACACACGCTCCACTAACTTCTTAGCAAGGTGCAAAGTGTAATTTCATGGGATTGCATCAATTCACTTTTCCTAAAGTAACTAAGATTGGGAATTTTAAAATATGTGTAGTTACTTTATATTTCTTATTATACTTTTAATGAGAGGATGAGGTTGCCCTATCCTACCCGTTCGGCTAACGACCCTCCACCAATCAAGCAAGCGGTGGGTGTGAGTGTACACCGATTAAGCGCCATTTTATAGGCCGCAACCTTATACCCACCTTATAGATTGGCTTTGTGAATGAGGCCTACTAACGGTAAGACTAGCATTTAGTTATACATATATATATATATATATATATATATATATATATATATATATATATATATATATATATATATATTATACCAGTAATATCATATTAGTATAGGGTTGTATTTTAAACCTTTTAAAATCTAGGGTTTTGAAATTTAAGTTGTCTAAATTAAAACTTTTAATCACAAATATAAATTTCAAAACTTGAGGGCAAGTTTTAAACATTTAAAACATGGAGGATCAAATAACAAATAATTCCAATTAACAATTAATATCCTAATTATCTATATTTGATTTATTCAAGATTTCTTTTAAGATAATTACCAAAATAATCAAAATAATTAATTAATTATCATATAAGGAAATTAAATATTTAATTAGTTGATAATTACCTTTAACTAGATCAAGATAACATTTATATATATCAGAAAAACAAATTAATATTGATCTAATTAGTTTATGGAAAGTTTAGATAAGATAAACACAAAGAAATCCCGAATCTGGCCATTCCTGACGCCTGGAATCGCCGAGTGCAAAAAGGGACTCGCCGAGTCAGGCCTACTCGCCGAGTCCACTTTGAGACTCGCTGAGTCCATGACTCGGAAACCTAAAAATCGAATTTTGCAGGTTTGTTTCAGTTAATCAAGCAACAATTTACAGAAAACCAAGCTAGGCTCTGATACCACTGATGGGTTTTAGCCATAAGAACTTTCCTATGTGCGCATGCAAAACCCTAATGCTCGGATCTAGGCTTTCTAATAAACATGCTTTGAATCCAAGACTTCTAATTTACTAATTAGGTTAAATAACAACATTGAAACAGATCTAGAATCATACCTTTGAGTTCCTTGTTGATCTTGAGGTCTTGGAGCTTCTAGAGTCACAAATGTCACTCATCTGATGGCTTACAAACACCAATAGCAAGGAGGATGATTTGGGAGAGAGGAGAGGGGAGGAATTCGACCAGAGGTTCCTTACTTTAGGTTTATTCACGAATTCCATCAGCCATGGGGTCTATTTATACTTGTAGACTCCTTAAGGATTACAGATAAGTCCCTATCAGATAATCTTCTCTTAAGGCTATCCAAATCCATTCCTAGATAACTCTAATGGACGATTTTAGCTATCCTAATCCTCTTAGAATCCGTCCACAGTATATCCAAATGGATTTACAGTCTAAAGTTTAACTATCAAACAATTGACAGTTTATACCCCTTTATTTAATTAATCTCTTTAAGTCACCAAATTAATTCTAATTAATTCTATGACTTATATTAATCAAATAACAATATATTATTCATTATATTATTCCCATAATATATTAATAATATTTACTCTCTCTTATTAAATCATCCTATCAAGTTGCTATGGTGAAGGCAACCCAAAAGGACCATGCACAACCGGATATAGTTACAGTCTTAGACACTATTCCAACAAAATGGTCTTTTACCCTTCTGAGAGTACTAAGAGAGGGAATAGTCTAGCCTTGAGAGATGTATTAATTTAGAGTGTTTATTTTGTATGATTAGGCGGAGGCTAGACCAGATTTTTACAGAGTTCAAGATTACCGAGTTACTCGAGGTGAGTCTTCTCACTATACTTTACCTAGAGTGGTAATTAGAGTTATGTGACAGAGTATTTTGCATGCTTTTGCATGATGTGATTTCTATGTGATTTATGTTATGTATGTTATAGAGTTATAGAGTTAGGACCGGAAGGTCCATAGAGTTAGGGCCAGAGGGCCCACAGAGTTATGGGACTAGAGGGTCCCACTGAGACACATTGACCAGAGGGTCAAACAGAGTTATAGCCTTGAGTGGCTAATATGTGTTGTGTGTGGTATTTTGGGGAACTCACTAAGCATTTATGCTTACAGTGTTGTGTTATGTGTTTCAGGTTTCAGTGAGGATCGCGGGAAGGCGCCGACTTGATCAGTACACACATTAGGAGCTTTTACATATTATGATCTTGGGATGTGATGTTATGAATTGATTATGTGATACAATGATATTTTTATAACAATTATGAATGAAAGTGTGTTTTTAAAATGTGAAAAATCATTTGAAAATTTGGGTGATACATAACAACACACACTGTAATATGCATACATCTTATTCTCCTTTCCTACAGAAATTCTAGCCATTCCTCAACTGGTTGGCTGACCCCAGATAACTCGTCCATGAAACTTCCACCAACCCTGCATCACTCATGTATGCTAATCATACATAACACGGGATCCTACAGACAGTCGAATACCTGACTCTACCCTAAGCCCTTCATCAAACAAGAACAGGAAATAAGTTTAAACCAAACATTCTCAAGCTATAGAATCTTAGTTATGCACAACTATGATGCATACACTAAGCAACTACAGTAATGATGTCAATTCCATACAAGAAATAAATCCTAGGCTATCATGCATCAATTATCATACAATTCTATCATGCAATTCCGGAAGATCCCTAATCAATTACTAGCATATTGTTCTTTCATAAACATAATACCAAATAATAGAGTGGGTAATTTCGGGTATACTTTCTTTCTCTGGTTGATCATACACTTCACATCCTTCCTTGTTTACTTGTAAAACATCAGTTTAAAAACCTTTGCGGCTCCATAGTTTGAGTTTGCATTCACACAAATGCTCATCCAATTTGCTCAAACCAAGGCTTTGATACCAACTTGTAACACTAAAAACTCACAATAATTTAAGTTTTTAAAAAATCAACCATTCATTATCATTGTATACAAAATAGTCATTTTTTTTCAAAGCATTATTTTAAATTAAAGTTTTTCCGCAAGATCCATGGACAAGACAGGAAGCTATGTACGCTTACGCCTTCACCTTCCTACGATCTTTGAAAGTACCCGAATCTACAAACTAAAACTTTCAGCCAAATCTTAGTGAGATCCCCTAAAGTACCACCATACAACATATAATCAAATAGATAACGGGTCCATAACATCCTGTTTGCATTAACCCTGGCCTACAAACTATCGGTTGGAATGCCTTGGCCTACAACCTTACAGATGGAATGCCCAATAAATAATGGGGCCATAACCTTGTGGTTGGATTACCCCCGGCCCACAACCTCCCGGTTGGAATTTCTTAGCCCACAACCTTACGGTTTGAATGCCCTTGTCTGTTGACTTACAACACAAAGCACTACAGTCTCAACACTACCATACCATGTCGACATGCACATAACAACTAACATATAATCAACAACAGATAATCATATAACCAGTTAACAATCTAGAATGCAAATCCACATATCACTACTGTATAACAACATCTTAGATACCAGGATACATAACTAATGGTGCCTTCTACTCACAACAACACTAAAGAAAACTCACCTCAGAGTCTAACGAATAGTTGATCAGTACACTACTCTAAATATCGGATTGAACCAAATAATAAACGTCATAACATTACCCATCTAAATTAATAACATTTCCCTAAAATACACTCGGTCAAAATCAGTAAGACAACTCAGTTAACCCAGTCGAGTCACTCAGCCGAGGCAACTCAAGGCTCGTATGCAGGGCGTACTCCGGATGTATGTGGGGCGTACTATCTGTCCGGGGCCTCGGGGCTAAATTTGTGTACATCTCGTTCTTTATATCTTAAGAGTTTATTTCTCTGACTTAACACGTCCAAACGCAAATCCAAAGCTAAAATACCACCAACAGTCATAAAGTTTCGAACATTATGACTTTGCATGTCCATTAAGTGCTTAATACATGAAATCTCAACATCTTAATACATTAAGACCTTCTATAACATGCACGTAGAAAAACTAAGCATCAAGACCACATTTTTATGACTTAAGACCCCTCACAAGGTCTGAAATGATGATTTATTTGGTTAAGAGAATGTCATGCTCAAGAATCATCATATTTGGGACCAAAAGTGCCCTAAATGAAGAACACCACCAAATCCAAGTGGAGAATCCCAAATATAAGATGCTTCCAAGCTTCAAGGTCCTTTCACCCACTTATTCTTCTTCAAGAACATCACCAAATCACACAAATGAGCTCAAATGCACTCTTCTCACTTAGGGTTTGCTAGAGGGTCGTATTCTCAATTGGAGGATGAATAGGGTGAAGTCTTGGGCCATAAAGTTGTTCAAATAGGGTTCAAACCCTAAAATTTATTAGAACCCTTGCACGTATTCCCAACATACAAAGAGTACACCCAACGTAGTTTCGACTATGCGTACGAAGAGTACGCCCAACATACAATGTTCCAGCCAAAAATTACCAAAATGCCACTATGGGCCATTTTGCACTCTTTCTTATGCACACGAACAAAAATGCAATATTTATTCATGTTTGGGTTAAAATTGAAATTACCTCATCATCTGGATGTTACAAGATGTCTATTTTTGGGTTTTTTATGTTAGCTTTGATCTTTGTCTATTTAATAAAATTGAAATGGACATAAGATTAATTGTGATATACATGGCTTTTATGGGTTTTTTTTATGTTATCTCTGATCTTCAGTCATTGTTTAATTCCATGATTTCTTTCCCTTGATTTCTAGCTTTTGTGTGTTTTCTCCGAGATTACATAACATTAATTGTGGAAAATCTAGAGTTTATGTGGTATTTGATGTTTCTTTGATTCGATCTTTGGGTTTCTTCCTAAATCTTTCATGCAATAGATTAACTATGAATCATAAACTAATGCTTGTTTGTGTATTTGTATTGAGTCTAGTTCAAATCTTCATTTAGTTCCTTAGATCTTCATCTTATTTATCCTTGTTTGTATTTGTATGAATCAAGAAGAGACAATGAGTTTATTTGTTTTGAATTTAGTTTGAATCTTCATCAAATGGTAGTGGTGACGGTTTTAACTGGTAGTAGTGGCATTTTCTTTTTTCAGAAAATAAGAACGGGGGAGACTAGTTTTGTGGAGAGAGAGAGAAAGAGAGAGATGAAGTGAGAAGTGGTGGTGGTATTTTCTTTTTCCTGAAATTAATAACGAGGAATATGATTTTTAAAATTTTTTATTTGATCGGAGTTAATGGTGGTAGTGGTCTCCGGTGAAAGTGGTGGTAACCGATGCAGTGGTGGATTTCGATGGTGGTTTTAAGAACAGATGGAGAGAGATGGATTGAGATGTGGTGGGTAGGCTAGTAATAGCTAAGGAGTGGAGCGATTATTTTATGTATTAATCTAAAAATAGTTAAATCAAATAAAAGAAATGGAAGATGAAAAACATAGGGAAACTTGTTATTTTTAAAATGTTCGGGAAAAACGGCCAACAGAAATAGGCCTTACATCAAACTCCAAAACATTTTGGATCAAAATCTTAAATTTTAACAAACCACTGGAACCAAATTTGCAATTTTGTCGATTATCATCTAAACATATAAGATGAAGAAGTTCTAAGTATGATTTGTTATAAACCTAAGCACCTAAAGAGGAGTATTGTAACTTATAGTCTACTAATAGTGCATACATTTAAGTCTTTCATAAGTAAATGTATTTACATAACTCCTAGAACCTTTGGTTTACCCAACATTTTCCGTATATATAATGGGTTATTATGTACATGTAAACATTTGTAACACACACACACACACACACACACACATATATATATATATATATATATATATATATATATATATATATATATATATATATATATCAAGGTTGTAAAAATCGTTCGGCGGTAGACCGACGGTAGATCGGCGGTCGACTGATGATAAGCGATTGATCAAACTCGGCGGGGATTAATCAGTGATTAATCGAGGACCCTAAATTATTAATAAAATTATTTAAAAAATTAATATTTCCGAAAAATTAAGTATTTGGAAATTTTCAATTTGAAAATTTTTGAAATTTTAAAAATTTTAATATAATATTTTAAAATTTGAAAGCTTATAAATTTTAAATTTTAAAATTTTGGTGTAATATTTGAAAAAAAAATTTAAATATTTTTCGCCTATGACCGCCAAGGCCGCCAAGGACCGCCAAGCCCGAGTTTGACCGATTTTGACTAATTTCCGCCAAGCATCCTAATCGTAATCGGTTCGAGACCGCCAAGCGATTAATCGCCGCTTAATCAGCCGCCAAGGTCGATTTCTGCAACACTGATATATATATATATATATATATATATATATATATATATATATATATATATATATATATATATATATATATGTTCATGTTCATTTGAAACCATTCTAATTTTGTGAGACCGTGAGACCAAATCTAAAAATAATTTTAAAATGCAAAATAAATGGAAAAAATCCAAAAAAAAATTTAATATTATTTTCGGAACTTGAATTAACTAAAAAAATAAAAATAATAATAAAAAAAAAATAAAAAAATCCCGTTTTATTTGAAAAATACGTGAAATATTCCAATAGAATATTACACTGACATATTCTAAAAATAATTTTAAAATGCAAAATAAACAGAAAAATCTAAAAATTCTTTTTTTTTTAAATATTATTTTCGGCACTTGAATTAACTAAAAAAAATATAAAAAATAAAAAAAAAATCACGTTTTTTTTTTAAAAATACGTGAAATACTATAATAGAATATTACACTGTACATATTCTAAAAAATCATTTTAAAATGCAAAATAAATAAAAAATTTCAAAAATTCTTTTTTTAAATATTATTTTCGAAACTTGAATTAACTCAAAAAATAAAAAATAAATAAAAATAAATAAAAAAATGCATCTCACAGTCTCACAAAATTAGGCCGTCTCACATTAAGGTATATATATATATATATATATATATATATATATATATATATATATATATATATATATATATATATATATATATATTATTCTCAATGTTAGAATAAATTAATAAATTGAGCTAGCTTGCGATGTAATAATTAACACTCTCTATAATTTATTTAGGGTTACTAATATAAAAGACATTATATATTGCATTTTTTTATGGATTAAACCTATACATTATTTTATTTTTTTCAAAAGAAAACACCTTTAAATTTTTTAGTTTTTCCGGAAAAAAAAGTTTCCACTTTTTATTTTTTCCTAAGAAACCCTCTGGCCCTTTAATCTTTTCCGAAAAAATCATCAAGTGTTTTATTAATTTTTTCGAAATAATCAATCATATTTGACAATTGTTTTGGTAAAAACGCAAAAAATAAAGAAAAAAAAAATAAAATCAAATAGAAAAAATAGGAAATACATATTTAAAAAAAAAAAAGAAACACCAAATAAAAAAAGTAAATTACAGTTAAGTAAGGAAAAAATGATTTGTATAAAATATTTTTTATATTAACCTTTTATCTTTAATTTTCTAATTTGGTCTTTAAATTGTAATTTGTTTTTTCATTTTCAACTTCAATATTTAATACATATAACTTACATTTTTTAAATAAAATTACATTCTTATTAATTATATACATTATTATTACTATTATTAAATTCGTGACATATAAAAGATAAATCTGCGTATCTTGCACAATGATTAAAATATAGTTTTGATACGTGTTCCAACACATTTCACAAGTTAGCATGTACTATATATTGAAACATGTAATTTAATGTGGATAATCAAACAATTCAAAAGGTAACCGTATTTTATACATATTTGGTGAATTATATGAAATGGTCCATCAGTCACTAAAAAGGACCCTCCCTATTCTAGATTTGAATAAGTTATAATGTTATTGTTTTCATATCGCATATTTTTATTGGACCTCTTCTAAGGGTAGTCACAAATTTGATGATAACATGGTTGAAATGTCGTATGTTGAGTTTCGTCGAATTTGGGATATCAAAGCAGCTTTTTTTTTTTCTTTCGAAACAGTGGAAATTTACTATATTATAGAGAACAAAGATTAAAATTGAGGTTGTTCAAGATAGACGTTGGTTCCTATTTTCTGTCTTTCTTTGTGGTTGTTATTAGTAGTCGCTGGTTGCCCAAGGTTCTAGATTTGATTGATTTGCTTGGTTGTGGGATTCCTACATGTACCTTCCCTTTTCGTTGATAAAAGTTATTTAATATAAATCCTTGTTTATAAAAATAAAAGTAAAAATATGTTGTTTTTTTTAGCTAAAATGATAATCATGAAAATTGGAGTAGTCTTCAAAATGAACATATGATATAAATAACGTTAAAAACAGAGTCCGGAAGAAATTATGATTTTTTATAAGTTTTATCGAATTTATAAAAATAATTGTGACATGGATCTCTATGTGCCGCAGTGTGGTGCATTAAATGCACTTGACTCCACCAAAATTTAAACTTCTAAACTTTTATCTATTTAATGACATAGGAAAGAAAGAAAATTAAACTAAAATGTCTCAAACATAAAACTGAAACCTTCTGCCCTTAAAAATCAGCCGGCGGCACCTATGCAGCGTTGCTTCCTTGTAAGTACATACAATACTTCTTCTTATTCCTCTTGTTTTGTATCTTCTTCCTTTTCTTATTAGAGTGTTTTACGGTTTCTTTTTTGCTTTCATCTTTCATGATATGGACATATGGTGTAATAAAGAAGAGTGTAGTACTATGTGATCTCTTGTGTATCTCTATTCCTTTTCTATCAAAGATTTATGTCATACACAATCACTACACGGTACAAACTACACTAGTATAGGATGTTAACTTAATAGCTTTTGACTCTTTTTCCTATATGTCTATATTCATAAATGATTTTATATTTGTTATTGAATTGTTTATTTTATTTTTCCTAGACCATCTGTATACATTCTTTAATTGCCGAGATAAAGAGATTTTTTCATGTTTTTTTTTTTAATTTTTGTATTTATACTTGCTTTATTGATTAGTTGTCAAATAAGAGTTTAAGAAGACATAAATAATAGCGTTGTTGCTAAAAATAGATTTTGGAATAAATAAAACACTAAGCGGTTTTTTCAACAACAAAAGGCTCAACATAAACCTAGTTTGAAATTGTTAATAAACTTATTCATAAACAAAAAATATTATAATGTTTTTGAGATATATGTAATATTTATCAACTATATAAGCTTCTTGAAGTTTTGATTTCAGCCCCCCTAACGTTAGCATTTGTGTTCCGCCCCTATGAAAGACTAATATGACCGGGCAGGGGAGGCGCAACACGACACTCTAATGGTCGTGGTGCGGTCTCGGCTTTTCAACACTATACAATGAGGGTCCCCCCCCCCCCTCATTTCTTTGCACAATTTCTGCAAACTCTCTCTCCCTCTCGAGATTTTTGTCCCTTGTGATAACCAAGGAAAGAAAGTTAGCGTCGAAGTTCTGCTCTCGGCTATTCGGATTTTAATTAATCGAGTAACTTACACTTACTCATATCTGATTAAATTCCTAGTCGTTGTTATGAACCCTACAAGTATTAAATCAATCATTAGCCCCAAGATGGACATGTTGGCCGGATTGCTGGATTTTAGAAAAGTTATATGCCGAAATGGTCATGTCTCCCGATTGACTTGACGGATTATTCCTTAATTGGTAACTATGATAGTATGTATATGGGATTAGTGAAGCATCTATATGCTCAGATAGGGTTCCACCAAGTTCATTTAAGCGTCGATTTCCATTTGACCACCATCCAAAAGCCAAAAGATTCTTCACCATCGCAGTATTTATGTCTTCCATATGAAAGTTGTTGGCCTAAATAAAATTCTCTTTGGATTTATATCACATCATATGTACAAAATAACAAGCCTTTGCATCGTATCCTGTTTTAAGAATCAAGACTTACGAAAAGTAAATTTTTAGGGTTTTCAACTGCTTTGTTTTTCTTATAGACAATAGACATGATATAACGAAGGCATGACCACCTCCACCACATCCCTTTTACCTCCTGCACCAGTGCTTCCCTCCATCGAAGTTGGCGCTGTCACTTTCTTAATTCCAAAATTGATATTCATACTCGATTTGTAACCCTAAACCCTTATGAGTCTGTAAAAGCCTGCAAGACGACCACCACTTCCTCCTCTGTTCGATCTATGGGTACTCGAGTATCACCGATGGTCTATAATAGGAAACCAGATAGACATGCCTTTGTAGCAAAACTAGTGGAAACCGCTAGTATTTTCCATGAATCAATTTTGCTTAAACATGTATAACCCTTTGTTCTTCACTTTAGTTAAATTTCAGTTTTTGCAGTGTTATATGTGTTTCTTGTAACACCCGAAATCAGAAAGGTCAAGAAAGGAAAGGAAAAACCCTAAGTTAAAGAGGGTTGACTCGTCGAGTCCAGGGAGGAACTCGGCGAGTCGGAGCGGGATCCGGGTGTAAAGCAAGTGACCGACTCGGCGAGTCGGCAAGTGGACTCGGCGAGTCAGGTCTGGGTTGGGAAACCCTAATCTCGGGACTTGGTACCCTATTTAAGCATATTAATCTCTTCCCTAGGGCTCATTTGCGGCCCTATAGTCCAGAACCAGAAACCCTAAGCCTCCATTGTTGCTCAATCAAGCTTTCTTGCCAATTTGGGTGATTTGAAGGAAGAAGGAGGAAGGCACACATTGGGGATTCAAGAATTGGCAGTAGATCCAGAGTTTGTGAGGTCTTCCAGTGCTTTTGAAGGTAATGAGTCGCTACCTTCCCACTTTTGCATATAGATCAACCTTTATCATGGGATTTGGGGCTTTTAGGACAAGTTTATGAACCATTTCGAGTTAGAAGCCCAGATCTGAAGTTGCTACTTCAGATCTATGTGTATCTTGGCCAAGAGAATCATAAAGCATCAGTCTATGGGTTGATTGTTGAGCCCCTTTGTCTCAAACCCTAGTTTATAGTGATTTGAGCCTAGATCTCGTTAGCTACACGTAAAGTTTGCCACTTTACGTAAGGAATAGGCTTTAGAAGAGTGGATCTACAGTTTGGAGTCCATGCATGACTCAAAAGTCCTCTACATGTATGTAGATTTGAATGGACTCGGCGAGTCCTTTGAGTGGACGCGACGAGTAGCATGAAGATGAGGAGGAACTCGACGAGTGGGATGAACAACTCGTCGAGTCGGATGAAGTTAAGCATGAACTCGGCGAGTTGGAAGAACAACTCGACGAGTTGGTTGAAGATTGCCTTGGACTCGGCGAGTCTATTAGTGGACTCGACGAGTCAGGTCGCGAAACCGCAATCCCTTCGAGTTGAGATTCGAATCAGTGAGTCGGGTGGAGACTCGGCGATTTGGACAGGTCAGGACTCGGAAATAGTTGGACTCGGCGAGTCAAGTCGCGAATAGAAAGACCCTGAGCATATGAACTCGACGAGTCATTAGGTGGACTCGGCGAGTAGGGTTGACCTGGAAGGTTGACTTTGACCAGGACTTTGACTTTGACCAGAGTTGACCTTGTTGAGTTTTAGAGGACTGTCAGACTAAGTGTCATATTGATATTGGTAGCTCAGAGAGCTAGAGGAGCAGCGGCTCAGGGGATTGTAGATCAGCAGCCAGAGGATTATCGACGGAGCTCAGCAGTTCAGGTGAGTTTCCTTCCAGTAGGAACAGGTCTAAGGCCACAATGTCGGCCCATTTAGCTAGCAGTAGTTTCCGGATTTTAGTCCGATGCAGTAGTTAGTATGTTTGATGCCTTCGTGGCTCAGACAGGATTTATGTGTTATGTGTTCCGGGTCACGGCCCGATGCAGTATGCAGTATATGTGTGTTCATGCTAGTTGATATGTTTATGTTATGTTCTGTTCAGTTAGTTCCGGACTTCGGTCCGATGCAGGGGGCAAGGCCCCAGTTAGTCCGGACTTCGGTCCGATGCAGGGGACAAGGTCCCATCCAGTTAGTCCGGACTTCGGTCCGATGCAGGGGCAAGGCCCCAGTTAGTCCGGACTTCGGTCCGATGAAGGGGGCAAGGCCCCAGTTAGTCCGGACTTTGGTCCGATGCAGGGGACAAGGTCCCAGTCAGTTTCCGGACTTCGGTCCGATGCAGGGGGCAAGACCCCAGTTAGTCTGAACCTCGGTCTGATGCAGTGGGCAAGGCCCAGTATGTGTTTTATATGTTATTGTTCGGTATGTGGTAGTTTGGGGGAGCTCACTAAGCTTCGTGCTTACGATTTTCAGTTTTGGTTTCAGGTACTCAGTTTTCAAAAGAGAAGCTCGGAGAGATTGCAGTGCACACACCATAGTCAGTTAGCCTGGGAAATGTTTTACTCTGATAATGAGATTATGTTTTGAATCTAATACTCGAAAGTTATGTTATGACTTATGATACGTTTTTATAAATATGGTTTTAGTAATGTTTTAAAAAGGAATTTTTAGTTATGATTTTTGGGTCGTTACAAGTTGGTATCAGAGCCTTGGTTTGAGGGATTCGAGTGCACTCCCGAGTGTGTCTGAACTCAAACTAAGGAAGAGGTATAAAGTTTTCAAGAGAAAAACCATGGTTACAAAAGAATTTTGAGAAAAGAAAACAATTTTAGAAAAAGTATGAAGAAAAGAGTTTTAGAAAAAGCGAAAAGAATTTTGAAAAGAGAAAAGGGTGTGGTGCATGCAATCAGCCGAGCTCAAGTAAGTACTCCCAAATTACCCATACAAGTTTATGATCATTAGTTTCAGTTTCAGTTTTAGTTCCAGTGTCAGTTTCAGTTTCAGTAGAACAGCATGCTAGTATAGGACTAAGGATCTAGGAGGATGCCTTATGTGCCTGCTTTATATGTTTCAGCTTGATAAGAATTTCATGCTAGTATTGAGTAGACAGTAGTAGGATAGTCTGTGTAGGCTATGCCTGATAGTATGAGCTTAACATTGTATGCTAGTACAGTTTCTTGTTATGAGAATAGTTTTGCCTGAGTATGTTTCCTTTATCCGAATGTTGCTTGCTTTGTGCTTTGTGGGACTCTGACTGATGGGAGTTAGCCATTAGGTGAATACGTCACATCACATGTGATCAGGGTTGAATAATCTCAGAGTCCTGGATTTGGCCCTACTGCGCAGCTCTCGTTTGAGTCTAACCGTTGTAGGGACGAGACTTTTACTCGAAGGATTATCCGAGCCTCATTGCATGTGATGGTATTCAGGTGGTGGCTAATTGGCATTACGAGGAGGCCTTCAGCAGCTGAGGATTGGTTTGGGTGGAATCAGAGGTTCCCTAGGGAAAGCCTAGGATGAGAGTAGCAAAGATCAGTAGTAGAGAAAAGGGGACTTGGTGGAGTTGAGGTAACTCTTGAGGAAAGTACAGATAGATGTGGAAGGTAGTATGGGCCCATACTACTGAAAGCAGAGGATCCGTACTCGATTCAAGAGGGGCCAAGGAAAAACCATGGAACTAGTAGAGTGTGTGAGAGATCCCTCAGCAGTAGTGTGTAAATTGATCAGGAATTGTTATATTTTCAGCATGGTGACGTTGCGCGAGATATCAGTTGGCAGTTCAGGTGCCGGGGAGGGATCTGGCTCAGGCTCTAGAGTCGGGCAGCTTGAGGATTAGATGAGGGATTTCATTTCCGCAGAGATCATGCGCAACATCATTGATCAGACTCCAGTGATTTTCGGTTCGGTTAGAGAGGCCATTGTTGAGCTCATGGACAGTCATCTTGAGGCCTTTAAGGCCGGGATAGTTTCAGGACAGATTGTGGCTCTTCTAGACCCCGATTCTTATGGAGTTCAGGGATCCATCGGGAAAGGAGATCCCATTTCTAGTTTTTTCCATCAGGAGACAGGAGTGAGTGGGGCACCCTGTCTCCAAGAGAGACCTTTGCATGATTGGATAGTTGAAGAGGTTACGCGAGCTATTCGCGAGGATCTGCTCGACATGGTTGTGAGGATCACTGATAGTTTAATTGCGAAGCTCCAGGATCAGACAGTTGTTGTTCAGTCGACGGGCGGTGTCGACAAGGGAACGCAGGAACGAGAGACGGGCAGGGAATCAGAAAGGAAGAGGAAAACGGATGAGACTCAGGAAGCCGCAGGTTCGGGCAAGAGGCCCAAGGGGTCGGATTTGAGGACGAGGAACTATCAGAGCCTCAGTCGATGCGGAAGTGTGGTAGGACGCACATGGGTACATGCAGGCGTAGAAGTGGTGGTGATGCTGGATGTTTCAAGTGTGGCCAGATTGGCCATTTTAGCAGAGATTGTACTGTTACCATCGCCCATGGACTTGATCTGATATGTTTCCATTATAGTCAGAGGGGCCACAAGAAGGCCCACTGTCCGAGTTTGTATACAGCAGGGCAGATGCCAGTTCCTGCCCTTGGGACTTCAAGTACCGCCAGTGGTTGCCGAGGCTGGGCAAGGGCGCGCACAGCTCGGAGCCGAGTTTTCCGGTTGATTTCAGCAAGGATTCGAGCAGCGCTGAGTGATGGAGGTATGTATCTTTTACCTCCCTGTCAATTATTATTCATGTTATTATTTGTTATGTTGTTGCATTGATATCAATAAGTATATGTGTTGGGGGTATTATATTTCCTACTTGTGACGGAGTGTTATGCCATCTGCATACCATGGGATTAGAATGGTGAATTGGAGGTCGTTCCCTCTAGATCAGGTTACTTCAGATGCGGTGACTGTAACATGTATGTGTAAGATTCAGTAGTGCCTTACTACTTGCGGAAGGCGTTAGTCGGGTAATGATCAGTTATATTCTCAGTAGTGATAATCCAGAGTTTTTAGTGGAGTAGCTAGCGGTCAGTAAGGAAGTGGGTTGGGGATGTGCACCCCAAACGCAGGTTCTCGGGATGTAGTCCCTAAAGCAAATACAGTTAAGGATCGATGGGTGCTCAGTCAGAAAGCAAGAAGGGTGCGGATCTGATAAGAGTTAGTTGGAGTGCTGGCAAGGGTAAACATTGGCGGACAGCATATCACCCTTTTAATGGAAGGAAGGTTGGGAATCCTTTCGACCAGTGAGCAGTAAGGAATTAGCCAAATCCAAGTGGGGGAGAACCCTCCGGGTATACAAGGATAAGAGCCACGTAGACCCAGAATGAGTGTGCGGCCTCTGAGAAGAAAAGATAGTAGCATAGCGATTGATGGATTGAGAAGTTCAGAATTGGGAGTTCGAGGACCTTCCCAACAGTTAGTTCATGTAATCGAGAGGGTTAGAAGCTGGTTGGGAATCCAGGATTGGAGGACCACCTGTAGGGCTCAAGTGAGTCGGAATGAGGATCCTGAGAACGGTTAGCAAGAGATGCTTTCGTATTAGTAGCCAGTGATAGAGTCAGCATGCAGAATTGTGTAGATTCAGGAGTTGGGAGTTTGGAAACTTCCCAACAATAGCTTCTTGTATCCGGATTAGTAGACGGTTGGTTTGGGAACCAAGCCGAAGAATTCCTCGACGAAGCGCTAAGTATATCAAGGATATAAGATGTCGAGGTTGATGTAGTATTCAAAGACTGAGGGCTGGTTTTGAGAAATCAGGATGAGGAATCCCTAACAGGACTAGGGATAGTCAGGATGTCATCAGATAGTAGTAGTAGTGTTGTAAGTCTGCGGGGGTAGCCGTAGCATTCACTAGCAGTCAGAAAGTAGTAGAGTGTTGTAAGTCTGCGGGGGTAGCCGTAGCATTCACTAGCAGTCAGATAGTAGTAGTAGTGTTGTAAGCCTACGGGGGTAGCCGTAGCATTCACTAGTAGTCAGATAGTAGTGGAGTGTTGTAAGTCTACGGGGGTAACCGTAGCATTCATTAGCAGCCAGATAGTATTAGAGAGTTGTAAGTCTGCGGGTGTAGCCGTGGCCTTTATCAGATTGGTAGGCAGCATGAGCGCGTTGTTGGACGCGGGAAAGCAGTAGTTCCCACCCCTTCAGGTGCAGCAGTGAGGATATGGGAATCCACGGGTTAGATTTCGGATTTCCCAAATGGTTCAGTTATGGCTAAGTCAGCAATTTGGCAATAGATCGTCACATCAGTTATGAGATCAGAGTAGCAGTGGACCGTTGGGGTTTGGGTATGTTAAGGGCTACCGTTAGTCTGGGAGCTATCATGTTGTTAGTCGTGGAGTTGATGATGTCAGGATGTGACGTATGGACCCGATCGGTTGGATCGGAAGGTTGTTAGAGCCACAGTGACAGGATAACTAGTGGAAACTAGTTCCAGAGAAAGATTTCGTTCAGAAGTCGTGGGAGCGACTAAGTGAGGAGTCCTTTGACTCCACAGTTGAGTTGGAACTCAATGTTGGAAATAACCGACGAATGACTGGAGACCAGGAGGGTCTCGAGATATTTGGGAAGCAGCCATATGTCAGTTCAGTGTTTCAGGCAGTTAAGTGTTTCAGGCAGTTCAGTGTTTCAGTCAGTTCAGTATTTCAGGCAGCTTAGTGTTTCAGTCAGTTCAGTGTTTCAGGCAATTCAGTGATTCAGTCAGTTCAGTGTTTCAGGCAGTTTAGAGTTTCAGGCATGTTCAGTATTGCAGGCAGTTCAGTGTTTGGATAGTTTCAGAGTTTTGGACAGTATTAGTATTTGTGTTGGAATGCAAGTGCTGACGGTATAGTTGGTTGATTTGGAAATGGCAAGTCCCTCTCAGCAGGATCAGTTGAGCCTTCTGCCAAGTATAAGTGATCTGTAAGGATAGCTAGGCAGGTAGCTTTTCATTCGGGATGGAAGGCTCGAGTTAGTAGGAATTGAGTAGTCAAATGAGAGATAAGTAGGCTGGTTCCAGCAGCATCGATTCAGTATGGATGGCAGAATGGATAGAACAGTTATAGATAGTCGAAGTATCTTCAGGAGTCGCTGGGAGAGACTAGGAGATTGCGATGTAGTGTAGTGACTGGTGGGAGTCCGGTAACTCAGATATCGGCAGATTAGTTACACCTGGGTAGTCTCAGTGCATCCGGTGGGCGGATGAGGGGCAACAAGATTTTCAGTCGGACAAAGTCACGTTGAGGAAATTATGGAAAAGAGAAGGATTCAGTATGTACCAACAGTAGTGACAAGCACTGTGAGTGGCTAGAGTGATGGACAAAAGGGTGTTAGTTTTCCCAGACAGAGAGTTGGAGGCAGTTCATAAGACAGTTGGACATAGCAAACTTCGAGGACGAAGTTTAGTTTAAGTGGGGGAGAGTTGAAACACCCGAAATCAGAAAGGTCAAGAAAGGAAAGGAATAAACCTAAGTTAAAGAGGGTTGACTCGTCGAGTCCAGGGAGGAACTCGGCGAGTCGGAGCGGGATCCGGGTGTAAAGCAAGTGACCGACTCGGCGAGTCGGCAAGTGGACTCGGCGAGTCAGGTCTGGGTTGGGAAACCCTAATTTCGGGACTTGGTACCGTATTTAAGCATCTTAATCTCTTCCCTAGGGCTCATTTGCGGCCCTATAGTCCAGAACCAGAAACCCTAAGCCTCCATTGTTGCTCAATCAAGCTTTCTTGCCAATTTGGGTGATTTGAAGGAAGAAGGAGGAAGGCACACATTGGGGATTCAAGAATTGGCAGTAGATCCAGAGTTTGTGAGGTCTTCTAGAGCTTTTGAAGGTAATGAGTCGCTACCTTCCCTCTTTTGCATATAGATCAACCTTTATCATGGGATTTAGGGCTTTTAGGACAAGTTTATGAACCATTTCGAGTTAGAAGCCCAGATCTGAAGTTGCTACTTCAGATCTATGTGTATCTTGGCCTAGAGAATCATAAAGCATCAGTCTATGGGTTGATTGTTGAGCCCCTTTGTCTCAAACCCTAGTTTATAGTGATTTGAGCCTAGATCTCGTTAGCTACACGTAAAGTTTGCCACTTTACGTAAGGAATAGGCTTTAGAAGAGTGGATCTACAGTTTGGAGTCCATGCATGACTCAAAAGTCCTCTGCATGTATGTAGATCTGAATGGACTCGGCAAGTCCTTCAAGTGGACGTGGCGAGTAGCATGAAGATGAGGAGGAACTCGACGAGTGGGATGAACAACTCGTCGAGTCGGATGAAGTTAAGCATGAACTCGGCAAGTTGGAAGAACAACTCGACGAGTTGGTTGAAGATTGCCTTGGACTCGGCGAGTCAGGTCGCGAAACCCCAATCCCTTCGAGTTGAGATTCGAATCAGTGAGTCGGGTGGAGACTCAGCGAGTTAGATAGGTCAGGACTCGGAAATAGTTGGACTCGGCAAGTCATGGACTGACACGGCGAGTCGAGTCGCGAATAGAAAGACCTTGAGCATATGAACTCGGCGAGTCATTAGGTGGACTCAGCGAGTAGGGTTGACCTGGAAGGTTGACTTTGACCAGGACTTTGACTTTGACCAGAGTTGACCTTGTTGACTTTTAGAGGACTGTCAGACTAAGTGTCATATTGATATTGGTAGCTCGGAGAGCTGGAGGAGCAGCGACTCAGGGGATTGTCGATCAGCAGCCAGAGGATTATCGGCGGAGCTCAGCAGTTCAGGTGAGTTTCCTTCCAGTAGGAACGAGTCTAAGGCCACAATGTCGGCCCGTTTAGCTAGCAGTAGTTTCCGGATTTTAGTCCGATGCAGTAGTTAGTATGTTTGATGCCTTCGTGGCTCAGACAGGATTTATGTGTTATGTGTTCCGGGTCACGGCCCGATGCAGTATGTAGTATATGTGTGTTCATGTTAGTTGATATGTTTATGTTATGTTCTGTTCAGTTAGTTCCGGACTTCGGTCCGATGCAGGGGGCAAGGCCCTAGTTAGTCCGGACTTCGGTCCGATGCAGGGGACAAGGTCCCAGCCAGTTAGTCCGGACTTCGGTCCGATGTAGGGGGCAAGGCCCCAGTTAGTCCGGACTTCGGTCCGATGCAGGGGGCAAGGCCCCAGTTAGTCCGGACTTTGGTCCGATGCAGGGGACAAGGTCCCAGTCAGTTTCCGGACTTTGGTCCGATGCAGGGGGCAAGGCCCCAGTTAGTCCGAACCTCGGTCCGATGCAGTGGGCAAGGCCTAGTATGTGTTTTATATGTTATTGTTCGGTATGTGGTAGTTTGGGGGAGCTCACTAAGCTTCGTGCTTACGGTTTTCAGTTTTGGTTTAAGGTACTCAGTTTTCAAAAGAGGAGCTCGGAGAGTTTGCAGTGCACACACCATAGTCAGTTAGCCTGGGAAATGTTTTACTCTGATAATGAGATTATGTTTTGAATCTAATACTCGAAAGTTATGTTATGACTTATGATACGTTTTTATAAATATGGTTTTAGTAATGTTTTAAAAAGAAATTTCTAGTTATGATTTTTGGGTCGTTACATTTCTAGATGTTACTTTTTCTTGAATTGCTAAGGTTTTCATACCTAAGACTCCATTGGAAGGCCTGATTCTGGAACTGTAGAATGTTCCATGTACATCATACCCAAGAAGACGAATCAGGAGGACAACCGTCATATTTGCGATTTTTGATTTTCTTCTTATCGATCTTGCTTTCAAACCTACATCTAACCAATTTTAAGCTATATGTATTTTTGACTTTTATGGTTGTCAGCTTTCACATTATTGTGTTACGAGGAGAAATTATAGAACGTAGTCCAAATGAGATGCTAAACTCGAAACTAGGTAAATAGTATGCAATATTCTATGCACATGAAAAATTCTATACCAATGTTAACATGTTTAATCTTGATGACTTAATTTAAATTACAGTTTTCTTAGAGAGAGATGAACATATTATGTATAATTGTAGATTCATTTCAGTTAACTCTCAAAACTCAGCAACCTTCATTTGGGATGCCCTTTACCTCCGACGGTACTTTTCATCAAAATGACAATTATGATTCAACAATTGACATAATAAGATTATTTTTCAAAGGGTCGAATGCAGTAAATAGCATTGTACTTCCATTTTTTTTCTTATCATAACATCTTTTTCTTCGGTCCTTCGTATTATTTCATTTTACTTTGAAAGAGCTATCCAATTGTCATGTATTTTTCCCTATATAAAGTAGTGCATTATGCTGATATAATTGCATTGAAACTGTGAAAACAATCTTAAAAACTCAACTTTGTTTCCTTCATATCTCCACCCCATCATTGTTGACTGCTATTTTTATTAAATTATTTAATAAATATTTTTTTATTACATACATGCAGGAGCTACTCAAGGTCACTGGTCTGATCACGCTCGTCCCACTAGCACCAGAACTGTGACCAAAGTTACGACCAAAACCCCCATTACATGTAACATCGGTTGATTCAAGTATATTATGATTTAAATAAAACCATTTAGAATAAATAAAATTTTAAATATTTTGAAAATTTTCCATAATTATAACATCGTCACCCAAATATGAAGCAATCTTTATAACGGGAACATTTTTCAATGTGTTGTTCTAATAAGAAAAAGAAAACTAAAGTGCAGTGCTATTATTGGGTATATTTTTTAAAATACAATTCTTTTTCTGTGTAACTTGTGATTTTCGTTTTGGTAATTATTTTGTTGCAGATAAAATCTCAGGTGGGAACAATTTTGTGACAGGAACTGGACACAGTAAATGTTATTTTCCATGGAATCAGTTTTCTTGTAATGGAGGATTGGAAAGTGATCGAATTCGTTGTCTCGATAAAAAAATAAACCAACTAACCTACGTAGATAGGTTTAGTCGACTCGTATCCATAAGGAGATCGTGGTCAAACTTTGTGTTATATTAATCAATGAAAAAGAACTTAAACGTACAATTATCACAAGAAAGATTTAAACAAAGAGTAAACCAACAAACTTGGAAATTTATTAATAAAAATGAAACTCTTAATGAGAAAAGTGAGGTACTCCTGGTTCAGTTGTCGGACAGTTCAAAATTACACACTTTCTTCTCTAGAATCCTAGTTCAATTACATAAATGCAATTGGGGTTCATTATCTTGTAAAACATAGTTTTGGGTACATCATATGTTCATTCAACTAGTTGTCTTACTCCCAAGGTCTAATTGGATTAGGAATAATTAGTGAATTGGTAATAGAATGTCTTGCAACTACCTATTACAATATCAAGTATTCAATATCACAAGTTGGAATAACACATGTGGATTCAACCAACTGTCTTTGTTCCTAAATGCAACACCCAGAATCAGGAAGACCAAGAAAAGAAGTTTAAGCTCTAAATCAAGAGTCAAGTCGTCGAGTCCAGGGAGGAACTCGACGAGTCGGAGCGGGATCCGGGTCATTGAGTAAGTGACCGAATCGACGAGTTAGCGAGTGGACTCGACGAGTCTGGTCTGGGCGAGAAAAACCCTAATCCCAGAGGTTGTGCCCTATATAAAGCACATTATAACCCACCCTCAGCCTCTTTACTCCCCTTTTGAGTTCCAGAAACCCTAGAATTGAGTGAACCTTCATTATTTGAGAGATTAGAGCCTTAGAAGAGAGAATCTTAGAGAGGGGCTTGAAGATCAAGGGCTTTGCTGAAAAGGAGTGGTGTAGATCCGGGATTTACTTCAGTTGGAGCTTTCGTTTGAGGTAATAGTCTATTGTTTGGGCTTATGTGCATCTAGATCTATCTTATGTTTGAGTTTTGGGCATTTTGAGTATGGATGAGATCTATTTCGAGTTTGGAGTAGATCTGAGGTTGCTACCTCAGATCTAGGTTGATAATAACCCAGAAAGTCATAAAGTTTAGGCCAATTAGTTGTTGGTGAAGCTTCTGTGTTATAAACCCTAGCCCTAGAGTGTTCTAAGCCTATAACTCCTTGGTTACACGTAAAGTTTGCCACTTTACGTGGGGGTTAGGCTCTAGAGGATTGGATCTATGGATTTGAACCGCTGCGTGGCTCGAAAAGCCACTGTATGGATTAAGAACTGAAGAGACTCGACGAGTCACATGGGTGTACTCGGCGAGTTGTATGAGCATGAGCATGAACTCGGCGAGTTGGAAGAACAACTCGGCGAGTCTGTTGAAGATTTCCTTGGACTCGGGGAGTTTGTTCTTGGACTCACCAAGTCTGATCGCGGAACCTCAAACCTTTTCTGGTTAAGCCTCAAAGTAGTGAGTCAGGAGGTGACTCGGTGAGTTGAGCAGGATGGGACTCAAAGATCCTTGAACTCGACGAGTCTTGGGGTGACTCGGCGAGTTGAGTCGCATTATGAGAGTTTCTGAATATAAGGAATCGACGAGTCAACGGGCTGACTCAGCGAGTAGAGTCAGTCTGGAGGGTTGACTTTGACCAGGACTTTGACTTTGACTAGAGTTGACTTAGTTTGACCATTGAAGGGCAGTTTGGGACTAAGTGTTATATTTGGTATTAGTAGATTGGGGAGTCATTGGAGTAGCAGTGCAGGAGTTGTCAGATAGCAGTCAGCAGGGTATCAGCAAGAAATCCAACAGTGCAGGTGAGTTTCCTTCCAGTAGGAAGGGGTCTACGACCACAATGTCGGCCCGTTTAGTTAGCAGTAGTTCCGGACTACAGTCTGATGCAGTAGTTCATTACGCTTGGTGTCTTTGTGATACAAATGAGTTATGTGTTCCGGACTATGGTCCGATGCAGTATGCAGTATATGTGTTTATATTATATGCTATGATTATGTTATGCTATGTTCAGTTAGTTCCGGACCTCGGTCCGATGCAGTAGTTAGAGTGCTTGATGTCTTTGTGATTCAATCATGTTTTGTGTTATGTGTTCTGGACACTATTCCGATGCAGTATGCAGTATATGTATTCATGCTAGTTGATATGTTTATGCTATGTTACGTTTAGTCAGTTCCGGACTTCGGTCCGATGCAGGGGACAAGGTCCCAAACAGTTCCGGACTTCGGTCCGATGCAGTTAGTTCTGTACTTCGGTCCGATGCAGTTAGTTCCGGACTTCGTTCCGATGCAGAGGGAAAGGCCCTGGTTACTTCCGTACTCCAGTTCGATGCAGTTTCCAGACTTTGGTCCGATACAGAGGGAAATGCCCTGGTTAGTTTCCGGACTTCGGACCGATGTAGTTTCCGGACTTCGGTCCGATGCAGTGAGCAAGGCCCAATAGATGCTTTATATGTTATTGTATGGTATGTGGTAGTTTGGGGGAGCTCATTAAGCTTCATGCTTACGGTTTTCAGTTTTGGTTTCAGGTACTCAGTTTTCAAAAGAGGAGCTCGGGAAGATTGCAGTGCACACACCATTTGTTCAGCCTAGGATGTTTTACTCTAATAATAAGTTATGTTTGAAATTAACACTATGAAATTATGTTATGACTTATGATATGGTTTTTATAAATGTGGTTTTGGTAATGTTTTAAAAGAAAATTTTTAGTTGTGAAAATTGGGTCATTACAAGTTGGTATCAGAGCCTTGGTTTGAGGGATTCGGACACACTTGAGAGTGTGTCTGGACTCAAACTAAGGGAGCGGTAAAAAGTTTTTCAAAAGAAGAACATTTTTGAAAAGAATTTTGGTAAAAGGAGTTGAAAAAAAAGAGTTTTAGAAAAAGAGAATGGAATATTTAGAAAGAAAATAACTTGAAAAGAGAAAAAGGGTGTGGTGCATGTAATCAGCCAAGCTCAAGTAAGTACTCCCAAATTACCCATACAAGTTTATGATCACCAGTTTTAGTTCCAGTTCCAGTTTCAGTTTCAGTAGAACAACATGCTAGTATAGGACTAAGGATCTAGGAGGATGCCTTATGTGCCTGCTTTTTGTGTTTTAGCTTGATAAGAATTGCATGCTAGTATTGAGTAGACAGCAGTAGGATACCCTGTGTAGGTTATACCTGGTAGTATGAGCTTAGCATTGTATGCTAGTACAGTTTCTTGTTATGAGGATAGAATTGCTTGAGTAGTCCCCTGTGTCTGAATGCTGCTTGCTTTGTGCTTTGTGGGACTCGATGTAATGGGAGCTAGCCATTAGGTGAATACATCACGTCACATGTGATCAGGGTTGAATTATCTCAGAGTGCTAGATTTGGCCCTATTAAGCAGCTCTTGTTTGAGTCTAACAGTTGTAGGGACGAGTCTTTTACTCGAAGGATTATCTGAGCCTCGCCACATGTGATAGTATTCAGGTAATGGCTAATTCGCATTATAAGGAGGCCTTCAGTAGCTGAGGACTGGATTGGGTGGAGTCAGAGATTTCCCTAGGGCAAGCCTAGGATGAGAGTAGCAGAGATTAGTAGTAGTAGAAGTGACTTGGTGGAGTTGAGGCAGTACTTGAGGAAAGTACGGATAGATGTGGAAGGTAGTATGGGCCCTTACTACTGAAAGCAGAGGATCCGTACTCAAATCAAGGAAGGCTGAGATGAATCCAGGGAACTTGTAGTGTGTGAGATCCCTCGAGTTTTGATGAGCATTGTGATGTTAGTGGTGGTATATTACCGAGTATAGTGACGCTACGTGGTAGACCATATGGTAGTTCTGGCGTCGATGAGGGATCAGGCTCGGACTCTGGAGCCAAGCAGATTGATGATCAGACGAGGGAGTTCATTCCATCCGAGAATTTCGCACAGTTTCATTGACCAGACTTCTGTGATCCTCAGTGATCAAGGAGAGCATTATAGAGATTTGTGATGAGAGGTCGAGTGCATTCTGCACTGAGATAACAGTCACGATAGAGACCCATACGTGGATGTTTCGGGAATTCAGAGTTGGTGAGGCTTTAGATTGACATGGGAGTTAGGGACCCCATTGTTGGCAGTAGATGGTTGGCAGATGTCGCCAACATTTTTGTCCCATACGTTGTCTCGGAAGGAGACAAGATCTGACTTACTTTTGTCCCCGAGGGATAAAGCATGAGATTGATAGGAAGAATTTGGTAGTGAGTTGAGTGATGATGCGGTTAATGCTATGTCATGGGATGACTTTTAGACCATATTCTGGGCAGAGTGTGCTCAGGCGATTGAGGCGCAGCAGCTGGCGCAAGAGATGTTAGATCTCCACCAGACGACTCAGACTGTGACAGAGATCACTGCCAAGTCTCGGGAAAGAGCTTATATGGTACCACAGTATGTAGCAGATGAGCAAATGAAGAAGGTAAGTTATCAGAACATACTGTAGAATGATAGTAGGGAGATTGTGAGTATCTCGGGGTGCAAGACCCTGAGTGATATGACTTCTAGAGCTCGAGAGCGGGATTGGGAAGTAAAACATCATCTTAGTTTATTCCAAGATTGAGGAGTAGCATGAGAAGCACCTGAGGGAGGTGCTAGAGACTTTGAGGAGGGAGAGAATTTTTGCAAGGTTCTCCAATTGTGTGTTCTGGTTGCGCGGGGTGCAATTTCTTGGGCACCTTGTCAACTGGAAGGATATTTTAGTTGATCCGGCCAAGATAGAGGCCGTGATACAGTGGGAGATTCTGAGGTCTCCAATTGAGATTCGAAGCTTCCTAGGTCTAGCGGGTTATTACCGGAGATTTATTCGGATTTTTTTAAGAAGTTGTGTGATCTTTTGGATTAGCTGGTGTTGAAAACACTAGAAAGGGTAAGCGTAGTTCTAGCAGATTAGTCATGGGTGGTAAGAAGGATCGGGAACCCTTTCCAGACAGTGAACTGTAAGGAGCTAGTTGAATCGAAGTGGGGGAGGAACCCTCGTATAGTCAGGAACGGAATAAAGTACGAAGCTGGGATGAGTTCACAACTTTATTGAGCAGGATAGTAGTCCGAGTGGCTGGTCGGATTGAGAAATGCGTGAGTTAGGAGATGGGAAACTCCCCAGTATTGAGTGCGTGTAATAGCGATCGATAGATGATTGGTTTGGGAAACCAAGTTGAAGATTTTCTCGGCAGGACATGATATTAGTTAGGATGTAAGACTACGGGACAACCGTAGCATTCACCAGCAGGTAGACAGTACGGGAAGTGTAGCGAGGCTACGGGATGACCATAGTAATCACATTAGACGATAGTTGGTTCGAAAAAACTAGGTTGGAGGATCGCCGACAAGATTCGAGTAAGTCAAGATGCAAATTTAGTGAAGGTTCGGCATGGGATGCTTTCAGATTAGTAGGCGATGTAGAGTCAGAATGGAGAGTGTAGCAGGACTGCAGAATAGCCGCAGCATTCCCCAGCAACGAGTTAGTGAGGGAAGTGATTTAAGTCTGTAGGTGTAGCCGTAGCATTCACTAGCAGTCATATGGTATCAGAGTGATGTAAGTCTGCGGGTGTAGTCGTAGCATTCACTAGCATCCAGATAGTGTTAGAGTGGTGTAAGTCTGCGGGTGTAGCCGTAGCATTCACTAGCATCCAGATAGTGTTAGAGTGCTGTAAGTCTGCAGGTGTAGCCGTAGCATTCACTAGCAGCCAGATAGTGTTAGAGCGTTGTAAGTCTGTGGGTGTAGCCGTATCATTCACTAGCTGCCAGATAGTGTTAGAGTGTTTTAAGTCTGCGGGAGTAGCCGTAGCATTCACTAGCAGTAGATGGTGATAAAGTGTTGTAAGTCTATGGGTGTATCTGTAGCATTCACTAGGTTATTAGATAGTGTGAGAGCGTCGTTAGGATGCGGGAAGGACAATAGTACCCACCAGTTCGGGTATAACAGTGAGGATATGGAAATCCACGGGTTGGATTTCGGTTTTCCCCAAGTGGTTTAGTTATGGTTGAGCCAGCGATCCGACAGTTGGATCGTCTCCATAGTTATGAGATCATGGAAGCAGTGGACCGCTTAGGTCCGTGTATGTTAAGGGCTACCATTGGTTTTGGAACCAATACTTTTAGTCTTGGATTTGATGTTGTCAGGATTCGATGTATGGACCCGACCGGTTGGATCGGGAGGTTGTTAGAGCCACAGTGACAGGATAACTAGTGGAAACTAGTTCCACATAAAGATTTCGTTCAGAAGTCGTGGAAGCGACTAAGTGAGGAGTCCTTGGGCTCCACAGTTGAGTTGGAACTCGGTGTTGCAAATAACCGACGAATGATTGGAAACCAGGAAGGTCTCGATATATTTTGGGAAGTTCAGTGATTCAGGCACTTCAGTGCTTCAGGCAGTTCAGTGATTCAGGCAATTCAGTGCTTCAGGCACTTCAGTGATTTAGGTAGTTCAGTGCTTCAGGTATGTTAGTGTTTCAGGAAGTTCAGTGTTTCAAGCAGTTTAGTGTTTCACGCAGTTCAGTGTTTCAGGCAATTCAGTGCTCCAGGCAGTTCAGTGTTTCAGATAGTTTCAGTGTTATGGTCAGTATCAGTTTTTGAGTTGGGTATGCTTTTGGAGGCGACCATGTCGTTCAAATGGGAGGGTGATGCTAAGTTGCTCACCGGGGAATCAGGTAATCTCAGAGCGGTTTTATAGTTCTAGTTGAGTTTTGACCATAGCAGAGAGGGATCAGTTTCTCGATTGGATTGTTTGAATTCTCGCACGGAGTGGAGATTTCAGTACTGGAGCATCACAGGTGGAATTATTTCATGGATAAGGGTTCGATGGCCGACACTGGGAGTGGCCGAAATTTCAACTCAGTAGCGGATTGAATGATCGTGGAAAGGTTTGTTGCTTGTGGAAAGTTGCCCTGGAAAGGTTAGTGGTGATGCAGGGTAAAAGGGGTAAACCCCTTGTGTTTCAGCAGTAGGTGCACTGTGAGTGCCGATGAGATTTTCTGGTTAGGTAAAAATGGTGCACGAGAAGATGGTAATGATCAGGTTAGTCGAGATAAGACATTTTCAAGAATTTCAATTGGATAAGTTAAGTACATAGCTAGTGGTAAGAAGTAAGTGGGTTGTGAAATAGTTGGCAGTGGTGGACTTCGAAGACGAAGTCTAGTTTAAGTGTGGGAGAGTTGTAACACCTAGAATCAGGAAGACCAAGAAAAGAAGGTTAAGCTCTAAATCAAGAGTCAACTCGTTGAGTCCAGGGATGAACTCAACGAGTCGGAGCGGAATCCGGGTCATTGAGTAAGTGACCGACTCGGCGAGTCAGCGAGTGGACTCGGCGAGTCTGGTCTGGGCGAGAAAAACTCTAACCCCAGAGGTTGTGCCCTATATAAAGCACATTATAACCCACCCTCAGCCTCTTTACACCCCTTTTGAGTTCTAGAAACCCTAGAATTGAGTGAACCTTCATTATTTGAGAGATTAGAGCCTTGGAAGAGAGAATCTTAGAGAGGGGCTTGAAGATCAAGGGCTTTGCTGCAAAGGAGTGGTGTAGATCCGGGATTTACTTCGGCTGGAGCTTTCGTTTGAGGTAATAGTTTTTTGTTTGGGCTTATGTTCATCTAGATCTATCTTATGTTTGAGTTTTGGGCATTTTGAGTATGGATGAGATCTATTTCAAGTTTGGAGTAGATCTGAGGTTGCTACCTCAGATCTAGGTTGGTAATAACCCAGAAAGTCATAAAGTTTAGGCCAATAAGTTGTTGGTGAAGCCCCTTTGTTACAAACACTATCCCTAGAGTGTTCTAAGCCTATAACTCCTTGGTTACACGTAAAGTTTGCCAGTTTACGTGGGGGTTAGGCTCTAGAGGATCGGATCTATGGATTTGAGCCCCTGCATGGCTCGAAAAGCCACTGTATGGATTAAAAACTGAAGAGACTCGGCGAGTCACATGGGTGTACTCTGCGAGTTGTATGAGCATGAGCATGAACTCGGCGAGTTGGAAGAACAACTCGACGAGTCTTTTCTTGGACTCGGCGAGTCTGGTCGCGGAACCTCAAACCTTTTCTAGTTAAGCCTCGAAGCAGTGAGTCAGGAGGTGACTCGGTGAGTTGAGCAGCATGGGAATCAGAGATCGTTGAACTCGACGAGTCTTGGGGCGACTCGGCGAGTTGAGTCGCATTATGAGACTTTCGGAATATAAGGACTCGACGAGTCAACGGGCTGACTCGGCGAGTATAGTTAGTCTGGAGGGTTGAATTTGACCAAGACTTTGACTTTGAACATAGTTGACTTAGTTTGACCATTAAAGGGCAGTTTGGGACTAAGTGTTATATTTGGTATTAGTAGATTGGGGAGTCATCAGAGTATTAGTGTGGGAGTTGTTAGATAGCAGTCAGCAGGATATCAGCAAGAAATCCAATAGTGCAGGTGAGTTTCCTTCTAGTAGGAACGGGTATACGGCCACAATGTCGGCCCGTTTAGTTAGCAATAGTTCCGGACTACAGTCTGATGCAGTAGTTCATTATGCTTGGTGTCTTTGTGATACAGATGAGTTATGTGTTCTGGACTATGGTCCGATGCAGTATGCAGTATATGTGTTTATATTATATGCTATGATTATGTTATGCTATGTTCAGTTAGTTCCGGACCTCGGTCTGATACAGTAGTTAGAGTGCTTGATGTATTTGTGATTCTAGCATGTTTTGTGTTATGTGTTCCGGACTCTATTCTGATGCAGTATGCAGTATATGTATTCATGCTAGTTGATATGTTTATGCTATTTTACGTTCAGTCAGTTCTAGACTTCGGTCTGATGCAGGGGACAAGGTCCCAAACAGTTCCGGACTTCGGTCCGATGCAGTCAGTTCTGAACTTCAGTCCAATGCAGTTAGTTCCGAACTTTGGTCTGATGCAGAGGGCAAGGCCCTGGTTAGTTCCGGACTCCGGTCCGATGCAGAGCGCAAGGCCCTGGTTAGTTTCTGGACTTCAGACCGATGCAGTTTCCGGACATCGGTTCAATGCAGTGAGCAAGGCCCAGTAGATGCTTTATATGTTATTGTATGGTATGTGGTAGTTTGGGGGAGCTCGCTAAGCTTCGTGCTTACGATTTTCAGTTTTTGTTTTAGGTACTCAGTTTTCAAAAGAGGAGCTCGGGAAGATTGCAGTGCACACACCATTTGTTCAGCCTAGGATGTTTTACTCTGATAATAAGTTATGTTTGAAATTAATACTATGAAATTATGTTATGACTTATGATACGGTTTTTATAAATGTGGTTTTATTAATGTTTTAAAAGAAATTTTTTAGTCGTGAAAATTGGGTCGTTACACTAAACTACTTGAACTTGGAACAATCGGTGAATTGAAAATGCACTATTTTAGGTATGAACCAAACAAATTCATATAACCAAATTTTAATCATCATCACCAAAAGATCACCATATGAACAAAAAAATAACAATTGAAATTAACTAGAACCAAGTTATAATCAAGTGTGTTCATTCAAAAGTCCTAAACATTTCCAGAAGTAACTTAATGGTTTAGCCTTCCATTGAATTCATAAAAACAATAACTTGGATGAAATGAAAAAAATGCATAGTAGAATTCATAAACAAACATGAAATGATCAAACAGTTATAACCTAATGATTATCAAAATATGAAACAAATAAACCTTGGGGAGTACGTAATCGTTTCTACAAATTAGATGAATTGATGATGATTTACTGGTGGAATGATCTTCAAACGTTGCTTGATGATGTATTGAATAAGATCTCGCCTTGAATCCGGTTTGAAATGGATTAATGGAATTGTTTCTTTTAAATGATTGTAAGGGTTTAGAAGCCTCAAAAACACAGGTAGGAACTCTAATTTTCGGAAGTGGGAACCTTAAAAACAAGTTCATAGGTCCTTATTTATATAATGTGAAAGAAAATAGTGAAATCGGGTGATGTAGGACATTGGACATCGTAGGAGACATCTTAGACGCTTTGTATAATGCCTAGGAGTTCTTTGTACACCTTTTCATTCTCTCCATCGTCCTTGAAATACACTAGAAAATGGCCTAAAACGGTAGGCATCCTAGTGGACGTCTTAGAAGTTGAGTAGGACGTCGTTCACAAATTTGAAAATATTACGTAACAAGCCGTTCCAACACGAGACACCCAATAACGCCCCGAAATCCTAGGGGACGTCTTAGACACCTTCTAGGATATCGACGGGGCCTTCCTTGTTTTCTTGATCGTAATACGCTTAGATTTTGACTATTCTAACCTTGGTGTCCTTCAGGCCGTCATAGACACCTAATCCGTGTCCTTCCTCTTCCAGACACATTTTAGTGATGAAAAAAGTAGAATCAGCAGAAGCACAAAGCATGAAAGTTGTTGGAAATTGTCTTTAGTTTGCAAAAATTCTTGAATTAGGTCAATCGGAGCTCCATAGCTTGATATATGAACAATACATTAAAGAGTGGTCGATTTTCCTAGCAACATTTTTCTTCATAATATTGCACAAGTCGTCCACACTTTTAGATTATATAATTATCTTCACATAATGTTCAACATTCCATAAAATTAGTGCCATTCGTGGGCAATCACACATGAATTTAATAGATTTAGTAAAATTTATTAAGTTATAAATGTAGATCGATCAGAAAGACAGTCGACTATTTTACCCTTTTGTGAAGTGATATTAATTTCTAGTTTTGTGATTTGTTAGTTACATACCGGAGGGAAAATAACTTGACATATACATGAAGAAGCTTCAAAACAAGGCAAAGAGGACTAGTGGTACTTTTTAAAACAATGTATATTTTTAAAGCATTATGCTTGGAAAACTTGACCAATAATATTAGATGCAATCTAACTATTTGAATTTTTTTTATATGACAATAGTGCATAGGTGTATCAGGGGTTCTTGAGGCGCTTATTTAAGCGATCTACCAAGGAGGTCACGAAGTAAGAAACAAGAGAAAGTTTTAAGCTTCTAACGTGCATTTTGATATTATGTCCAATCTTTGTGTTAAAATGGAATCCTCACATGAGGTTGATGGTTTTAACCTTTTCAAATCAATTCAGAGCTTGTCAAACTAATAACATTTAGGTATACACAATCTTTTTTTATCAGTATATTCTTATCTAAATGCTATTATTTTTGAAGCAAAAGTGAAAGATTAAAAACTATCAAGTTGCATAGATGTTCTAAAAATGGCACTACTTATATGTTTGGTAGTAACTCTTGATTTACACTGATTACATGGTGTAAGTTAAAAAGGGTATTAGCCGTGAAAACCCAATTGGGTATCTAAGTGTATTTATATACAGTAAAATTACAGATATAGGAATGAGATCCTGAATACAAGGATCATATAGTTACAACAAACATTTGATTCATAATCCTATCTCTAAGCTATCTAAGTTATCCGTTTACATTCCCCCTCAATCTTAATCGATACAAAGTTAAGATTGTGTCTTAGATGCTGTAACATTTGTTTGGTCATCGGCTTTGTAAGTCCATCAGCTAATTGATCACCAGAAGAGATGAACCTGACATCAAGTGCTCCCATGGCCACCTTTTCCCTTACAAAATGAAAATCCACCTCTATATGCTTCGTTCGTGCATGAAATATAGGATTTGCTGTTAGATACGTTGCTCTAATATTGTCACACCACAATACAGGAGGACTTGGCTGATGTACTCCTAATTCTTTTAATAAGGTTTGTATCCATGTAGCTTCTGCAGTACCGTTTGCAAGTGCCTTGTACTTAGCTTCGATGCTGGATCGAGCCACAGTTGGTTGCTTGCAAGAACTCCACGATATTAGGTTTGGACCAAGAAATATTGCAAAACCACCTGTGGATCGTCGATAATTTGTACATCCTGCCCAATCTGCATCAGTAAATACACTTAAAAGTGTTGATGTGGAGCGTGTGAAGCGTAATCCAGTATTCACCGTTCCCTTAACATATCTTAAAATTCGTTTGACAGCTTCCCAATGAATATCAGTGGGTTTCGACAAGAATTGGCATACTTTGTTAACTGCAAAGGAAATATCAGGGCGTGTTAGAGTGAGGTACTGTAGTCCTCCAACCATGTTTCGATATTTGAACACATCTTCCTCAGGTAGTGGCTTGCCATGATTGAGAGACAACTTATCTGTTACTGACATTGGAGTTGAGATACTTTAACAATTCTCCATATGAGCACGGTGTAGTAAATCGATAGCATATTTGTGTTTTAGAAGTGTGATTCCCCCTGAATTGTGAATTACCTCAAGGACAAGGAAGTAACTAAGTCTGCCAAGGTCTTTAATAGGAAAGGAACATGCGAGAGCTTGGACAAGTTTGTCGATGGCGGACTTGGAGGAACCAGTAATAACAATGTCATCGACATAGACGAGCATATAAATGAGAATACCTCCATGATGAAAGATGAACAAGGAGGTGTCCGCCTTAGAAGAAGTGAAACCCAACTGATATAACTTATCACTTAAACGAGCAAACCAAGCTCTGGGGGATTGCTTGAGGCCATATATTGATTTATGAAGTTTGCAAACATAATGGGGGTTAGTGGAATCCTCAAACCCCGGTGGTTGTTGCATATAAACTTCTTCATTTAGAAAGCCATGGAGAAAGGCATTACTTACATCCACCTGTCGAAGATGCCATTGCCTAGAGACAGCCAATGATAGAATTAATCGGACGCTGGCTGCTTTAACCACTGGACTGAAGGTGTCATGGAAATCCACTCCATGTTGCTGAGTAAAACCCCTAGCGATGAGACGAGCTTTTCGTTTATCAAGAGACCCATCCGGGTGTGTTTTAACTTTAAAAATCCACTTGCAACTAACGATGTTAACACCTGGTGGTCGAGGAACTAGGGTCCACATTTTATTTTGCTGGAGTGCCAAGAATTCGTCTTCCATAGCAAGACGCCATGCTGGGTCAGCATAAGCTTTGTGATGGGTGGTAGGAACAACCATATATGCTCTTCTGTTGACATCATAAAGAACAGTGCCATCGGTGAATTTGTGTGGACGTGTGACACCAGCTTGGCTGCGAGTAGTGACTCCCGGAGGAGAAGGAGTGGGCTGTTCACTTACTGTGGGAGACGCAGCAGCAGGGACAGGTATGACTGGTAGATCAGGTATGACTGGAGGAGAAGGAGTGGGCTGTTAACTTATGGACTCGTCTGGGACAGGTATGAATGGTGGTTCTACTGTAGGTTCTATAGTAGATGGTGACAATGGTGGAGAGATGCTCACGTTTGGGAGCCCCTGCGAGAAAGGTGTACCTGCAGCTGCATGAATATTGTGAGATAACAAAGAAAGATCGTATCTACTCAGATGATCATTAGTAATTTCTGGTTCTAGTTGAGGAAAAGAGACCAGATCAGGAGATGTGCACGTTGTTGGACAGTTGAATGAGGATGCAAAGGGAAATCTGGATTCGTAAAAAATAACATCACGGGATATATAGATTTTACCAGTGCTTCGATCAAGGCATTTGTACCCTTTGTGCATGGAACTATATCCAATGAAAACACACATTTTGGACCGAAAATCTAGTTTGTGAGAGTTGTATTTTCGTAGGCTTGGCCAACACGCACACCCAAAAGTTCTCAGAAAGGTGTAATCAGGTGTGAGATGAAGCAATCGAGTGATGGGATCAGTATTGTATGTGGTGGAACTAGGCATGCGATTAATGAGATAACAAGCGGTGAGGAAAGCTTCATCCCAAAATCGAAGTGGAAGGGAGGAGTGAGCAAGTAAAGCTAGCCCTGTTTCAACTATATGGCGGTGCTTGCGTTCTGCAATACCATTTTGTTGTGAGGTATGTGGACAAGAAACACGGTGTGAAATGCCTTTTGTTTGAAAATATTTGTTTTGTTTGTGATATTCACCTCCCCATTCAGATTGGATCATACGAATTTTGGTATTCAATAGGCGCTCAACGTGATGTTGGAAGTTGTAAAATATTTGTTCAACATTAGATTTGTGTTTAATAAGATATATCCAGGTAAAACGACTGAAATCATTAACAAAACTGACATAATATTTATAACCACCACTAGATACTTGAGCTGGTCCCCAAACATCCATGTGGACGAGCTCAAGTGGAAAAGAAGAAACATGCAAAGAGTTTTTGTATGGTAATTGATGACTCTTGGATTATTGACAAACGTCACAGATCAAGTGTTTATTAATATCAAAAGACACTCCTAATTTATTTGACTTCAGAATTGAACTAACTACCGTTGAACGTGGATGCCCTAACCGTTGATGCCATTGAGACTTGGTCACTCGAGAACTTGAAAACGTCTGATGAGGTGATCGAATAGATGAATGACAAAGTGGCACTGGGTACAAACGTCCTTTGGTTTTACCGGCCATGAGGATTCTCTTCGTTGCCTTGTCCTTAACAAAGAAAGCATGATTGTGAAGTTCAATAAAAACATTATTATCCGAAACAAGTTTATGGGCAGAAAGTAGATGCTTTGAAATTTGAGGGACTCTAAGGATGTTTTTAAGGACAATAGTTTTTCCTAGACTAGAAATTTTTGAATGACCAATATGAGAGATGTTCAAACCTATGCCATTGGCAACTTGAACTTGATCTTTTCCTTGATAGCGATCTTGGACAGTGAGACGATCCAAATCACTTGTCAAGTGATCGGTTGCTCCACAATCAATGTACCAGTGAGGATCATTGTTGTAGATTCCAGTAGTAGCAATGTTTCCCCCACGATATTCTTCATTCTGGTAGGCATGGTCGAACCTGTTGCGACATGTTAAGGCACCATGACCAGGAATACCACATACTTGACATCTTAGACCACCATTGCCTCTACCCCTGCCTCGTCCACATCCATGTCCACGATAATTGCCTCTGTTATTGAAAGAATTGTTGTTGTTGTTGTTACGACGTGAAGGATTTTGATCTTGATGAGTAACAGTGTTGGCAGAGGTAGTAAAATCGGGCGTACTATTCATAATACTAGCTTGTGCCTCATGAGCAATTAAATACGAATAAAAATTGGGTAGAGTTACCGAATTCTGGTTGCTCATTACTGTGATAGCAGTGACCAGATCGCCATGACCTAGGCCAAGCCCAACAAGAATGTATCCAATAACTTCTTCATCTGTCATTGGATGGCCTATGTTGGCCATGGTATCGGCAAGGCTGGTCATCTTGTGATAGAATTCTGATGCAGTCATATCTCCCTTCTTGGTTGTGGAGAGTTGAGTTCATATTTGGATGGAGTTACCTCGATGTTGAGCTGAGAACATAGTCTGCAGTGAAGTCCAGAGTTCATTGGACGTGTTTGCACACCTTGTGACTTGAGTAAGTACTTCTTCTGTCATGGAGGACAAAAGAGCGCTGACAATTGCTTGATCTTGAACAAACCAGGGAGCATATTGGGGGTTATCGATTTCTCTAACATCTGCACCTATTCCAGTTGCGATTTTGGCATTAGGTTTGGGTATGGTGCCATCAAGGTATCCAAACAATTGAACTCCTTGCAATATAGGAACTACTTGGGATTTCCATAGGAGAAAGTTTGTGCGAGTGAGTTTGCACAAGATTGCAGTGGCAATCTTGGCAGAGTTGATTTGAGAAGCAGAGGTAGACATAGTGAGAACCGGATAGAGAAACTAGTAGCCGGAATAGCAGAGAAAGAGAAGAGTTTCGGAGCCCTAGAATCAAGCTCTGATACCAAGTTAAAAAGGGTATTAGCCGTGAAAACCCAATTGGGTATCTAAGTGTATTTATATACAGTAAAATTACAGAGATAGGAATGAGATCCTGAATACAAGGATCATATAGTTACAACAAATATTTGATTCATAATCCTATCTCTAAGCTATCTAAGTTATCTGTTTACAGTGTATTCTAACAACTATTATACAAATTCTTAATAGTCATTTGATAAAAACGGATGTTTCAATCACAGATGGAGATGACGAAGCGTTTAAGTTCAAATGGGGAATTGAAGATATACTCTAAATTAGATCTTATTGGCATGAGCAGGTATATCAATTATATTACTGTTATATTTAATTGTTTTCATGTCTTATCTAGGTCAATTCCAGGCTTTGAAATGTTGCAACTTTTTATGGATTGTGTTCATGTTGAAATGGTCGTGGTAGTGATTTATGTACGTACGAAGGATAAAATACTTACTAAAAATGTTGATTCACTTTAGGTTATGTTAAGAAACTTTAAATATTGTTATTAATGCTGGTAAAAAAAAATACAATTGAAAAGTATAATAAATGAAAGGAACATTGTGAATTTTACGCCATTTGAAATCACAAACGTGTGAAGTTTATAAGTAAAAATGTAACAAATTCCTTCTTATTACAGCGCATTCTTATTATTATTAAAATCAATTGAAATTAGCAAGAGCATTACATGATATATTCCTTAAAAACTAAAGAACTTGTATAACAAGTTGTTTTTGAAAATTTGTTTCATACTTTTTTGTGGAAAACCAATATGAATAGTATGTAGATGCATTTTAATATATAACATATAACATGTTCCATTATTCCACATGGTTATTCTATTTTGGGTGATAAAAGATTTTGCGACTTTAAGAAATTTCTATATAACTTTAATAACAATGTAAAAATGTTTTTACCTTCTTTTATAAACAAATTTTGCTATTAGATTCTTGAAGTTGGTTGTAATGTACTCAAAGTGCACCCGTCAACATAAACAAGTTGTTAAGAACATAAAATCTATATACATGGGAGTTTATAGTGCAATGTTGTAAAATAGAAATACATTGTTATGTTTGCATTAATTTTTTTAATGATGAATTGTACTTAATTGCTAGAAAAAACACGATATACTCCATAATGATTTTGAATGGGGTTTTAGTACAAATTTACATGGTTATTATGTGAATAAATTAAGGAGAAAGAAGGTTGGTAATATGTTGGAGTGTAAACATGTCATCTTTTATTCTTTTTACCAATTTAGGCAATATATTTATTATTTTATCTATACTAACTATTCATAACCCATAATAGCAATGTAGTAGCACTCTTTTAACCGAAAATTGCAATGTATCGTCCATTATAACATTGTACTTCCATTTGCTCGCACCTAACATAAACTGCTAATGATTTCAACATCTATATCTACTTTATTCCGTTCTTAAGCATCGTACTTTCAGAGTCACTAATTCAACCGTCCTACTTTCGCAACCCACCAAACATCAACAAAAATAATCTGAAAAAAAATTAAGATTAAACAAAAATTCATTTAAAGAATCAAAATAACAAATAATAATTATTTAATACTTAAAAGTAACAAAATATCATATATATATATATATATATATATATATATATATATATATATATATATATATATATATATATATATATATATATATATGGAAAATTTCAATAAAGAACCATAATTATTGGTTGTTTAAGGAACCAAATATTTTTTTTCAATTTGTAGAGCTTATTATTTATCGAAAAAAAATCTAAAAATATCTAAATTCATATATTAACATTGTGAATGTGAAAAATATTTTTCGGATTCACTGTGTGAATCCGGATTCACGTTGTGAATTTTCAAATATTCACATTGTAAATTTGACGTAAACAAAATTGAATTTTATATTAAAAAATGATAAAAGTTATGAATTTCTGTATTTTTAGTTTTTTTTTTATAAAAAATAAGTTTTAAAAGTTGAAAAAAAATTAGTTCCTTGGTTCCTTGGTTAACTATGATTCTCTATTGAACCTCACCATATATATATATATATATATATATATATATATATATATATATATATATATATATATATATAATATATATATATATATATATATATATATATATATATATATATATATATATATATATATATATATATATATATATATATTATTCAAAACAGAAATTAAATATCTTTTACCTTCTAATCCTATTTCAAAATAAAGTAGTTGTAATGATATCTAATTAACAAATTGGTGTCTTTTCTAGACCGGGGGGAGTGAGCCAACAAGAAACTCGGAACGTGGATCTCGTCGAAAAAAGTGCCTTTCTCGGCACAAACTCACAAATTCACTCTTTTTGCAAGTGTTTGGCTGATGTGGCTGGCACCCAGCAATGTCGACGCCACTCTTCGTAGCCTTAACTCGTAGCCTTAACCAACATCTTTCCTAAAATAATCCTTATTTTCAACAGTAATATCGCAATCCCTTAATTTTCATGGGATTGGATAAATCAATTCACTTACTCAAAATCTGGTTTCAGTTAATCCACATTCGGATCCGATTTGGATCCAAATCATTTAACCGATTTGCATGTGAGCCTTTAGATAGAATACTATTAATATATAATAGTATTATTTGTTTTCTTTAGCTTCCGACTTCGGTAACCTTTTATCTCTTAAAGCTCCGAATGTGTGGATTTGTTTTTGTGGAAATATGATTGTGCACGTAAGCATATATTTATGTGGACGGGGTGGTTGTTAAAAACATGCATGTACTTCTCTTTGTGTCTATAAAGGCGCATGGGTTCAGTGTAATTAATTCTATTCAAAGATTAATTATTAAATGAGCAAGTTCTGTTACTATAGAAAAAGAAGTAGAATTTCAACTTCAACCTTGTATGTATGTCCAACAACACTTGCATAAACTACAAATAAAATGAGACCAGGTAATAATACGGGTATAGGGTTGAGGAAAGGTGCATGGACTGCTGATGAAGATATGCTTCTCAAGAAATGCATCGAGAAATACGGAGAGGGGAAATGGCATCTCGTTCCTTTAAGAACAGGTGGCAGATATTTACCTTGTAATTATTTCAATTCATGTTCTTTTGACCATTTTCTGGAGAAAAAAAAGAAGTTAATATGTGTTTTCTTGTGTAGTTTTGTTTAAATATTTTTCATGTGATGTTTGAAGGTTTAAACAGATGTAGAAAGAGTTGTAGGCTACGATGGTTAAATTATCTAAGACCAAATATAAAAAGAGGTGATTTTGGTGAAGATGAAGTTGATCTCATGCTTAGGCTTCACAAGCTATTAGGGAACAGGCAAGGATGAATTTATATATAATTCGACATAAATTATCAAGTGAATAAAAGTCTTTATTTATTTTTTATTTTTTTTGTAATATTTGTGGTTTTAATTTATTAAAGAGAAAAAACTAGATTTGTGGAAATTAAGCTTGTGTTTTGAACATCATAGCTAGTTTTTTCTCTATGTTTTTTATTTTACTGATTTTTTTTTGAATTTTGGTGTCTGTAAAACAAAAAAGTTAGTTTATAAACTTGCTAAAAAGTTATTTAGATAAAAAGTTACTTAGAATAGTCTTTTTTCATGAGTTATTATTATTATTTTTTTATTTTTTAAATTTACTCATAATTAATTAATTAAAAAAAATATTATTGTAAATTCTTTTTTATATTATTTTATATATTCTATTTAGCTTATCAAGTGTTCTTAAAATATCTTAATTTTTTAAGAACTAGTTTTTCACATATAAGTAAAACAAAACCTTAATATGGATGTGAATTTTAGGTGGTCATTGATAGCGGGGAGAATACCTGGAAGAACTGCTAATGATGTGAAAAACTACTGGAATACTCATCTTCGCTCTAATTCCAAACAGAAGAAAGAATCAAAAGACAATAAATCACTACAAGACACCATGGTCACTACTATTAAGCCTCAACCACATACCTTCTCCAAAACCCTAAAGCAGTACATGGCCGACAACCCACAGATTGTAGCTCATAATGGAAGTAACATATTAAGATCTTCAAAGGATGGTGTTAACAATAACTTGAATATGTCATTAGGGTCAATCTTGTCACCAAATGTACTAGATAACACGATTAATGAGTATCTAGACGATTTATTATTTGATGATCGTGAAAACGAAATGAACAATCAAATTGGGTGGTCATTTGGTGTTTCTATGAACGGAGAGACCTCACATGTTATGGCGCAAGAAGATGACTACAAAGGTCTATTTGATTTCCCCGTAGACGAGGCAATGTGGGACCTCACAGATTAAGATTAACTATAACTTTTAAACATCCTTTTCACCTGTAGGTTCATGTATTTACTCAAACAAATAAAGGTGGTATCGATCTATCAATTGTTACATGATGTTTTGTTTCAAGTTTGCAATTCTAAAGTTGTGATAACGACATTAATGGTATCTCTGAATATTTTAGTTGACTTTGTCCCTACAAGTATGATAAAAAACAACGACTTGCTAAAGTCCGCAATAATGGCTACGTAGAAGTCTGAATTTTGTTTATCAACCAATCATTTGAATGGTGGTTAAGGGGGATTTGGCATAATACATATATTATAGAATACATATATTACAAAATATGTATAAATAAAAAGAAAATATATTACAGAGCACATATAACACTGATCGCTTACCCCTGCAATTACTTAATTTCATATAATACTTTATTTATTGTACGTTAAGTACTTAAGTATGTCATAAATAAGATCACATAGTTGAATTTAGTCCATCAACTTATAAATGGGTAATGAAACAATTTTTTTTTTGGAACGGTTAAATATATAATATATAATGTAATATATACATAGAAGACAATATTTTTTCTTCACGATATGTTTATGGAAAGAAAAGAGACTCGAACATATATAACCATTTATTGGACTGTGTCGTACCGATGTGTGCTATACTAATATTCACCCCTTAGAGCTGGAGGCTCCATAAGAATAGACATGGATGTGGTGAGCTACAAGAATACGGGACGCTGACTCTGATACTATATTAGTATGACTCACATCAGTACGATACCGTCCAATAAGCGGCTATGTACGTTCGAGTCTCTCCTTTCTCTGCATAAGATATTTTCTGGAAAGATAATGTTGGACTCCATATATATATCTTATATGATATCAAGATAAACCTAGTCGGTCCTTTCATTGGACCTCACCTTTTGTCGATGTCCTCTCTTCTTTATACTCATTCCTTTTTTTCCATGGGCTAACACTTGAAAAAGTCTATGAGATTACCAACATAAATTTGTACATATTGCTCACTTTGGATCTTGATTGTTTGAACACTATTACAAAATGAGTCTAATGCGACCTTTTAGATACAACATTTCCATAACAATTCCATTTGATTATAAAGGTCTCGCCGAATAAAAAGGTTGCCTTAGCAGATTTGATTCAATTTTCTTTAAAACAATTGCCAATTTTATTAAAATTGCAACTTCTTTTTTAATAAGTTACAAGTTTTATTGAAAATTGCAATTTTTTTTAAAATGTTATATATTTTATTGAAAATTGCAAATTTTTTTAAAAAATTTGCAAATCATACTATAGGAATTGTGGATTAGGGTAGAAGGTGAACAAGGCTTTAAGCACCAAGGACCAAAAGTAAAAAATTAAACCCTAATCATCCCTTAGCCAAAGGAACGGACGGGAGCCTCTTCCTTTTTCTATTTCATTACTATCCCAACTACTCCACCCCTCCTTGTCATCCACTCGACTGATTGTGAAGCTATTACATAAGATGGAGAGAGATAGTTATCAATAGAGAAACGAGGGAGAAATGCAAGAAAGAGAGAGAGAGAGAGAGAGAGAGAGAGCGAGAGAGTGTGTGTCTGTGTATGTGTGTGTGTGTGTTAGAATGAGGATGGATGCGGGAAGGAGGAGGCTTCTAATTCTATTCCTTCGGTTTTTCCAGCTCATGGCAAGGTATGTACAATCTCTCTCGATTCTAGCTTGAGTCTCGACCCTTCCCAGAGCTTAGAGGCTATAACGCCTCAAACAACACTTAAACCGCCGAAAGTTGTGGTTGTGTGGGATTTCTATTTTTGGGGTTATTTTCAACTCATTTACTGTTTCCTAAGCCTTCATATTTTTTTTTTCTAAACTTGTACTAAACACTCTTGGTATTTGTGGAATCAAGTAGAAGCTTTGAATAAATAAAATGTCATGTTTTGACTTGTTTTGGCCTTGAGAGTCTTAAATCGAAGGATTCTTTTCATGAATGCTTTTCTTAAACCTTGAATTTGGTCTTGGTGTCATTATTCAAAACTTAATCAGTTATAACTCTAGTTTTGTAATCACATAAGCTTGAAAGACTCATGAATCATATTAGTTACACTAGGTATAACCGGAAACACAAATTAGGGTTATATGTTTGTGTCGTTGTATATTATTTGTATCTTTGAATCTAAAAGAAGTTGATAAATTACCGCCAAAGATGAAAAGATATAAAATACATATTTAAGACCCATTAAGCCAATTATCTTAAGGGCTTGATGGGTTAAGCCAAACCCTAAAGCCTAGGATGACTTCTTGATTCATAGTTACATATAAACAGATTCATTAACCTGTCATGCAAGAGTTGTAGAGGTCATTCTAGTATGAAATAAAGAGAAAGCACTTCATAAACAAATTTGTGGCAATCGAGTCTAGTTTCCAGAAACTCCGATTTTAGACCATCAGGAGTTGTAGATTTTTTTTATGCTCAAAACAATAGACATGTCTCAAGCTTAGAAATTCTAAAACTCTTATAAAATAAGCATAAACCTAATTGTAATATTAACTCTATATGCATGAAAGTAGTAAGCTTGAAAACACATAGTAATATGATTGTTTGTGTTGTATTATGGGAGGTTTTGATAATCTCAAATGTTCACGAGACTTGAAGTGTGAACGAGCATTTCCATGACAAAGGTGAGTCAATCCTTGTTTCAATTCTAGTACATTGTTCCAAAAAAAATTTACTTGCAAAGTTGTTAATGGTGTTAAGAATTGTGAAAATTACGGTTATGTAGCCCAAGTTTGTGGAAAAACACATAAGTGGTTATAAGGGAAAATATGTCCAACATAATTTTTATGGGAAAACCCATAAGAGGTTGGGATTTAAATGTTTCTCTTCTCACTATTGTATCTGAAAGTTAAGATAAATGATTTCTTTAGTTTTACCTTCAAGACAATGAAAAAATAATTAACTTTTGTCGATATGATCTTTAACTACTATAATTAACAAAAAGATTGAGATGTATGGATTATATGAGCCATCCATATATATATATCCATGATGTAAAAATTAATGTTATAATCATCTTTATTTTAATTATGTTATTTCTAAGATGAACTTAAATGGAATGGATCTTGAAAGTTTGTCTTGCAACTATTGTTACAATGTCAGTGGTTTGCTTATATAATCATACACACTAAACTTAAATGGAATGGATTGAATTCTAATTCCCTCGAGCACGAGATTGTTTCTCTACTGTTGTTACATAGATTTAATTTATTTTTGTTATTAAAATGAGGGTTGTAAGGTAACTTGTTAGTTTATCTTCAACCTCTATTTATATGATTTGAAACATATAATACCTTTTAGTTTTAGTTACCATGCAAAGACTCTTGGTGTATGCAATGGAAAAGTGAAGGATCTTCTAGGGTACATAGTGTATGTTCAAGGTGAAGATGAAGACAAGTTTTAGAGTTCTTTGTTAGGTTGCTTCCAAAAATGATTTTAAGTTTAAATAGAATGATCTCATTTTCTTGGTAATATTCATTATATTGTTGGTGATATTAAAGGTAAATGAAGTTGAAAGAAATAAGTTGATTGAAATGCTAAAAAAGATTAAAGAGAACCGTGAAAAAAACAAGTCAAACTAAAAGCTATGTGAATAGAAATTAACAACCAACAAGAAAACTTTAAAGCCATGATGTGAAAGTTTACAAATCATCAGCCTCTAGAAGGTTGATAGTTGCTAATATTATTTATCATCTATGTTTAGTACATTTTTATGACGTTATTAATACGTTTTTGTAATTATAGTTGACAACTTTGTGTTGACATAGATTTATGGTTGTTATTTTGTATTTAGACATATGAAAGGAGACCATAAAATTATATAAGATACTTATATTGTTATTGTTATGGTGTAATTTTAATAGTAATGAATATCCATAGCAATATAGTAAGACATATGTAACATCTATATGACTAGAAAAAAAAAGATGTTGTATTACCATTAGAAAAGTCACAAAAATAAAGTTGTATTTGACTATAAGCAAGGTTGCATTTTTTGCAATTAAAGACATAACAAAAGCTACATATAAAATAGAGAAGGGTTGCAATTATTTACTAGAAACATAATAAAGGCTGCAATTGACTATAAAAGAAGTTGCATTTTCGTAACAAAAATAGATATAAAGTTGCCTCTAAAAAAAGTTGCATTTAAGTGTCAAAAAAAGTTGCATATGAGCATAAAAAAGTTGCTTTTTCGTAACAAATGTTGTATTAAAAAAAGTTGCATCCAAAAGAGATTTGCCACTATTTTAAAAAGTGTTTCATTTTCCAAGAAAAGGGTTGTGTTAGGTCTAACGCAACCTTTGATAAAAGGCCGCTTTAGGCATTATTCAACTATTTCAAGGACTAATGTCACCTTTTAGTGGGGTTGCATAAGCTTCATTTTTTTGTAGGGGAACTCGATGCTTGGCGCAAATTATTTCAAACCCATTGTGTTAGTTACAGATAGTTCGACAAACAAAGTCACTTACTTGGAATGGAGAAATATTTATGGCATAGTCAAGATATGTATTTATGGCACATTAACAAAATATCTTCTATAAGTAATTTTGAAAACAAAACTCCCAAGTCAAGTGTAGAAGAGCCTCGAAGATCTTATTGTTTCAATAAATTTGCCAAAGTGATGACAACTGCATAATGAACTTTGTAACATTGTTATTAATAACTCGTCCATCGCGAACTATTGTACCCCAATAAAAACCATCTTTGATCTTCTCAAGAATATCAACCTCCATCATTCTAGAAAACATTTGGTGATGTACAACATTCATCAATGGGCTAACATCCAAGTATGGTCGCATAAAGAGTTTGATTCAACATCAATATCGTCTTCCTACTTTTTTGGAGACAAGATCAATGTTGCTTCATGAAGAGCAAAAAATGGAGTAAGTTCATAATCGATCCATTATAGCATCGCATGGCGATAATTGTGATTGGTTTTAGCCATAAGAACATCTTATATGCTCATGCAAACCCTAATGCTTGGAGCTAGGTTTCTCTATTGTACATGCAATTCATCCAAGACTTTAACCCTAGTTCTAGCATACAATTAATCATATTAACATGTGAAAGGGTTTTTAGATTTTACCTTGATTGTTATGTAGCAATAACAATCTCAAATCCTCTTTGTAATGACTTTAGAAAGCTTAGAGTCACAAGTTTCACTCCTCTAATGGTTCACAAACACCAAGAGCAAGAGGATGAAGAATAAGGAGAGACGAGACACCCAAAAATGGCTGGAAACCCTAATCAATTAGTTCACCACGTTTTTGAGTCTCAAGGGTCCTTTAAATAGTGAAGCTATTAGGGTTATCAAACAAGGAAACTCTAATTTGACTGCTTAGGCCCTAAGCAACCCATGGACTCCTTCCTTAAAGGTCTGGGACGATTTCTAATGGGTTTCCCCATAGAATTCGTCCACCCCTCTAATATGGAGTCTATTAGCCCAATATTCAACTATCATACAATTAACAGTTCTAGTCCCTTAAGTTTAATTAATGTCTTTTAGCCACAAAGTTAATTCTTATTAATTCTTGACTAATATTAATTAAACAATATGATTTCTCCTTTAATATATTATTCTCATAATATATTAATAAATCATAATTAATCCTCTCTCTCCATAATTCCTCCTATCAAGTTGCTTTGGTGAAGGCAACCCAAAAGGACCATGCACCATCGGGTCAAGTACATACCAAAATAGTTATGGACTTAGACACTAATCCAACAAATTCTTCATCTCCCATAGTTCTTAATGCAAACCACTCAGACTGGGGCTCTAATTCCAAATGAGGAGCCATAAACTACGGTAGGGGAAATGGTCGGAACTACCACAATGATATACATGGAGGAAAATTGGTTGCGGTCCAGTGGTCTGAACAACAACAATAAGTGAGATGTTTTGTACATATGGTTGTCTACATTTCCATCATTGTAATGCCTTAACAACATTGTTGGGCTTCTTCCAGCTGTAGTGTACTATCAGTCCATCAAGTAGGACCAACAACAACAACAACAAAAGCCATAACAATGGACTACTGGCCTACCTCCCGTATTTGGCTTGGCCCAATAGTAGTCTCCATAAGCTTTATTTAATGTACAGTCGACTACATCTCCATGGAAATGGTTTCAATACTCTTTTAATAATGATCAAGACACTACACTCCTCAATATTTCAGTACAAATGAATCTTCATGACCTCGCTAATGCATATTGATACATAGAGTGTAGGCAACATCTCATCTCTATAACAACTGTCCAATAATTTCATATAATTATAAAGTTTCTACATTGTTATGTAATGCTTATGAACTAGTAAAAATGATAGTTTGTCTTTTAGTTTATCTCAAACTACTACGTTGATTCATTTTCAAGTTATTCATTCTGATGTTCGGACATCTACTTTGCAAAATCATAGTGGTATTAAAGATTATGTCATATCTATTGATCAATAATCTTATTTTCTAAAGGTTTATCCTCTTCATGAAAAATCAAATTTGTTTTCAAAGTTTTACACTTTTGTCCAAATATTAAAAACCAATTTTTAATCACTATTTAAACCTTTCTATGTGACAATAGCAGGGAATTTGACAACACCGAGTTCCATCAAATATGTGACAATAATCGCATTCACATGGATTTCTTGTGTACTTACACGTCCTAACACAATAAAAAGTTTGAAAAATGTTATTAAGAATTAACAATATTGTTTGAACTCTTCTTTTTCAAGCAAATCTTCCACATATATATTGGGTGGAAACAATCCATGAAACACCCTTCATATGAGTTATTTGTTTTAACCTATTTAAAAATTGTCTTTAAAAACCAAAACCATCGTTTGCAAAAAAAAAAAAAAAAAAAAAAAGGTCATAACATCATCAAACAAAAGGTTAAAGTAAATATTTTTAAAAAAGTATGCGGCTGTAGTAATCTAAACATAAAAACATAAATTTAAAAGATAAACTCTATATCATATGTGGCCTACTAAATGTCATGTATCATATTTTTTTCATCCTGAAGTAATCATGAATACAACTCAAAATATGTAGCTAAGGATTAGGTTAAAGTTCACGGGATTTTCACTTCCCGTGAATAGGTAAGCACCCTAAAAATATATTTTAGAAGCGTCATAAAACTTTTATAAATAGTAATTAATAGAGTGTAGGAAAACATTTGTAAATAGTCTTTAATATTGGAAGAAGGAAAAAGTTAATGTTAAGAGTAAAAGTTAGTTGACTTAACTTCCAAGTTATGTATATGTGGAACTTTTAACTTGCGTATGTTTCACAAATGTTACGCTTTAGAACAAATCTTTTGTTATTATGAATCGGTGTATGTGTTGATGAAATTATTATGAATTGCTATGTTGCAACTTTTAACAATTATTGTATGTATAGGACTGATAGTAGTGCACTACAACAAACGGGACCTATAGGGACGGCAATTGTCGTCTCTATAGGTTCAAAAAGTCATCCCTATAGCTCTCGTCTCCATAGCCCCGTCACAATAGATCTGTATTGTCGTCGCTAAAAAACTCGTCGCAATAGCACACCTATAGAGACAACATATCATCTCTAAAGGGTTCGTCGCTATACTTTTTCCCATTACATAGATAAAGCTATAGAGACAACATGTCTTATCTATAGATAAAATTATACACAGGACATATACCTACCTATAGCAACAATGGATCGTGGCAGTAGATTCTCCTATAGAGACGATTTGTCGTCCCTATACATTCACTTGTAGAGACGACATGTCATCTCTAAAGGTATGCCCATATGTTTTCAATTACACCCTGCTCTCTCTTTTTTCTGTGTATTTTACTAGTTTTCACAATCTCAAAATAGCTAAACCAGTGTGTCTATAAAATAGCTAAAACAATAAATTCAATTGCAACAAATAATGCTAAAGGATTTTATTACATGTTTTAAAGCAGTACAAATTGAAGGAAGATTCCCAAACATTACATGTTCTTGTTTGGAATTACCATGATCAAAATGAACGCTGATAAGCTGAAGGCCAATACAAATTTCAACTTTCATTTTTGTCCCTCTAAACAAATAGTAGAGCTTTTTTGTTAAATATACTTTCAGCAGCAGAGATGCAGCTTGCCACCAAAGGGTTTCCTCCTTGCTTTAAATCACTAGGATGAATAATTCAAATGAACTGCTTCAACCCCTTTAATATTATACCCCTTTTCTGCATCTTACATATAATAATATAGAAAAACACAAACCAAAATGAGGGATATAAAATGAAAAACGAAAAAAAAAAAAAAAAAGAACAAAGCCTTGCTTTTTTTTTTTTTTTGTTTTTGTTTCATGATATATATAATGAGGGTACTTTGGTATTTTAATAAAAAAAAAGGACGAGCAAAATTAAATTCCTTCGGCGCTACCCTAGGAATGGTGAAATCAATCAAACAGGAAATTCGAAGGAGTTGAATTGTGTCCATTTGGAAACAAAATACAGAGTGGAATGGAATCACCAATTCCAACTCCATAAACCAAACATACCTGGAAAAACAATGTAGGGAACACCCGGATGCCTGCTTTCAAGGCCCAACTGCCACAAAGAAACACTAGCGAATGCTTGCCCAACTATTCTGGCATGTTTTGCTTCTAAAGCTTTTGTAGCAATATCTGAAGAAGTAATTCCTGTTGGATTAATGTCTAAGTCCATAACTATTTTGGTATGTACTTGATGCGATGGTGCATGGTCCTTTTGGGTTGCCTTCACCAAACCAACTTGATAAGATGAATTATGGAGAGAAAGGATTAATTATGATTTATTAATATATTATGAGAATAATATATTAAAGGAGAAATCATATTGTTTAATTGATATTAGTCAAGAATTAATTGATAATTAATTTTGTGGTTAAAAGAGATTAATTAAACTTAAGGGATTGGAACTGTAATTATAAGATAATTGCAATTGGGCTATGGATTACTTAATAATATATATGTTGGATAAATTCTATGGGGAAACCCATTAGAAATCGTCCAAGGGATATTCTAAAAGGGTCCATGGGCTACTTAGGGCTTAAGCAGTCAAATTAGGGTTTCCTAGTTGAAAACACTAATAGTCTACATGTATATATATATAGTACCCTTAAGCCCCAAAAACATGGCTAAGAGTTCCTCTAGGGTTTCTAGACGTTTTTTGGCAGCCTCCTCTCTCCTTGTTCTTCATCCTCTTGCTATTGGTGTTTGTGAGCCATTAGAGGAGTGACAATTGTGTCTCTAAGCTCTCTAATGTCATTACAAGGAGGAATTGAGATTGTTATTGCTACATAACAATCAAAGGTAATTCTCTAAACCCTAATTTCAGTTTATAATAGGTTAGATCTAAGATTGTAAGTCTTGGATACATTGCATGTACAATAGAGAAACCTAGATCCAAGCATTAGGGTTTGCATGAGTACACAGGATGTTCTTATGGCTAAAACTCATCAGTGGTATCAGAGCCTTGATTGGTTTCTGTTGTATGTGATGCTATGTTGTATTATTCACTGAAAATCGATTTTTTGGCCTCTGCCCGACCTAACTCGGCGAGTCAGTGGATGAACTCGGCGAGTCTGTCTGACTCGGCGAGTCTAATCCTTGACTCGGCGAGTCCAGGGGTCAGACAGAGGGAATATCATGATTTCTTGCTGTTTTGTTGAAGGATTAATACCAAAAACGTATTTTTATGATAAAATCTGATTTTATTATATTTGGATGATTATCCTTCATAAAACAAAAGATAATTTCAAATCTTTTGAATAATAGTTTCCTTATATGATAAACATGGATTATTTAAATTATTTGGTAATTATCTTATGGGATTAGGTCAAATATAGATAATGACAAAATTAAGTGTTTGATTTCTATTATTTGTTATTTGATCCTTGTGTTGTGAAAAAGTTTCAATTATGCCCATGTAAGTTTTATAGTTTAAATTAGAACTTAAAAGTTTTGGTTTTGAAATTTAAATAGTTAAAACCCTAATGTTTTGAAATGTTTCAAAACTTGCCCTCAAGTTTTGGAATTTAAAAGTTGATTAAAAGTTTAATTTAGAAATGTTAAATTCTAAAACCCTAGTATTGTTTTGAAAAGTTCAAATCACACCCTTATGGTTTTATTAATTAATTAAAGTGTATAATTAAAGGAGGTTTAATAAATCCATAAAGTTTTGGTTCACAATTTAGTTAAATTAAAAGTATAATTGTTAAATTTGACCACCTAATATTTTAAAAGTGTAAAATACACCCTATACTATATATAACATTAAAAGTCTAGTATTATATATGTATCAGTAAACAATCAGTCTTACCGTTAGTAGGCCTCATTCACGAAGCTGGTCTATAAGGGGTGTTTAAGGAAATTGCCTATAAAATGACGATTGAATGGGTATCCACTCTTACCCACCGCACTCTTGACTAATGGAGGGTCGTTAGCCGAATGGGTAGGATGGGACATTAACCTTCCATTATAAGTATAATGAAGTACAAAAGTAACTCAATGTTATTTTTAAATTCCCAATCTTAGTTACTCTAGGCAAAAGTGAATTGATGCAATTCTATAAAATTACACTTTGTACCCTTGCGAAGACATTAGTGGAGCGTGTGTGGTTAACCGGCACACTAAATGGGTCAAAGCAAAGGTAGCAAAGGGTGACTCAATGTTTGTTATAGTTCGGGGAGCGTGTGTGGTTAACCGGCACATCAAATAGGTGACTGTAACATTTGGGGGCACCATGTAAGTTTGCATGGTTATTCACACCCTGTTTTGTGATCCTCGGCATCCCAGTCACAAATCGAGGGGCATATCGAGATTTAAACATGCCATTGAAAAGTTCAATGAATCTCAAAGGATGTAGGAGTTTTCAAAGCATTTAAAACTTAATCTGTTTTTCGTTTTTCATGGTGGAAAATTAGAGAATCGTCATTCACTTACCGTCAAATGTTCTGCAATTTGGGTTACGGCATCCTTTTCCCAAGTTGTGGAATATTGTGTTGGGTCCTAGCCTTAGTATCTCATTTGGGTGATTTATTAAGGACTCAATCAATCAACTAACTTGAATTTATTTTTCTCCCGTTTTGTAGATGTCAAGTACGACAACTATAGTCTTCCCAAATCCCGTGGAACAAGCTTTCCACATGAAGATGATACTCCACGATTCGATCGAGGAACAAGAGATCATGCTTCACTTCCTCCACCTCCTCCAATTATTCTCCCTAACCCACATGTTCGAAGGCTTGAAAATTTCAAGCTCACTCAAGCCCTTTTGGCAAGTAAACATGAAGAAGGAAAGTCGGTGTGTGCACACGTCCTAGAGATGAAGTCACACATTGATAGGTTAAGAATGTTGGGATCCGTTGTCTGTGAGGAGCTGGCTGTTGACTGGGTTCTTCAGTCACTTCCTAACTCGTATAGTGAGTTCGTAAGAGAGTACTATATGATGAACCACGATGTGACCCTTATAAATCTCACCTACATGCTTATTGCTGCTGAATCAACGATGGTTTGGCGCACTGGAAAAGCAAAGTTGATTGGTGAATTGCCCTTACAGATCTTTATGGATATAGACAATGGCAACGAAAGGCATGCCATGATCGAAAAGTTTGATCATAAGAGAAAGGCAAAGTCTAAAGTAGTTCCATGTGCTGTTCCAAAAGAGTCAATTTGCTTTTATTACCAAGAGAAGGGGCATTGGAGACGAAGCTGCCCTATTTACCTAAGAGAGCTAAGAGATGGGAGAGTCAAAACGTACGGTTCTGCTTTAGGTAAAATCCATTAACTAATTCTTTTAAGTTCCTATTCTATATTCTTAATACATGATGTGATAAGATTACATTTCGATGTCTTGTAGGATCGAAGAAAAGAGAGGAAGCTTAAGGGAAGAAGTGAGCGGAATCTAATCGTGAAGAAATGGATTTCGATCGCATTACTTGAAGATTAGAATCTTGAGCTACTACTTAGAATTAGAATAGATTGCTAAGAAATATGTATTAACATAGTTTTTCAATGAATTGCATTGTAAGGACAATTTTATCCGCAATAGAATAAAATTTGATTTTTGTTTATCCTTGCAATGGCGTGTACGAAAAATTGATGTTTGAATGTTTCTATTATTTGAAATAATGGATTTGATTCTTAATTATGTTATTTGTGGAAATGTCAAGAATTTACCAAATAGGGAGAGTTTCTCATCACCCAAGTTTCAATTGGACAGAAACTTGGAATCATGCGATTTGGTTGCATGATGAATGAGAAATTTCATATTTGGAAATTGGACTAATTCGTTGACAAAGTGTCAAGTGAAGGACTAAGAGATCGAATACACAAAGTTGTGTGTTGATCAAGTCCACCACAAGAGTAACAAAGATATTCGTCATGATTTACTAAAGGTTTAGTGAATATGATTATACTTATAAGATTAAGTGTAATTCTGAATTGATTGAAAGAGTTTAAATCAATAGCAGAACGAATAAGAAGAATCAAGTAGGTAGAAAGATAAAAGTTTCTCTATTCTAAGGAGAAGGGAGAGTACCTTTTATTATGTTTTATGATAGGTCTTAATGATTAAGAACCATATCTCAATTGATCCTCTAAGTGAGTCTTAGTACAGTTGTATGTCTGAGAAGAGGAATCAAGAATTGAAGAAATGGTTTAATCAAAAAGTCAATCATACTTCGTTCCAAACCAAGTCTTAGAGTTAAGATTCTGACATTGAGTGACAAATCTTAAGAAAGTTTATAACATTCATCAAATGTGGAAAGTTGTGATGTCTTGGATAAGATAATGACCAACTAGGACCAATTTTGTGAAATGTTTAGTCTTGATAAAAGATACACTAACTCTTGAATATTTGTTTGTCAAGAAATGTTTATTGACAAGAGAATATTATATGTCAAGGAGTCGGTGGGAGTCTTAATGGTCTTGAAAAGTTTCAATAACTAATCAAGAATAAAACTTATCGATCATCACTAGCACACGACTTGAGGTTTACAACCTATCGTGTTGACACTATCTTGTCTCTATGCCGTTCCAATTGAGTTAATTATGCATGTCAGCTCTATGAGTTCTCATTTGAACGCATAAAAGGCAAGCACCTTGATCAATGAAAAGTACATTGATAAGAAAGGGTGAGCTGTTTAACTACTTGGAAGACATGGTAGGCAGCCGTGTTACCATAAGGCAAAAAGTCAAGATTAAGAAAGTTCAGTCCATATGAGTTTGGATTTGTCGCAAACATTGGTTTTTACAAATTCACATGGATAGGAACACATACACCATAAAAAAATCTAAGTGTCATAAGATTCCCTCCTTCATGAAAATGAATGTGAGGAAATGCTTTCACTAAGAGAGATTTTAAGAAGATAGTGATTGTGAAAATTTTCATTCTCAAATCCGATTATGATTACGGTATCCCTTTCCATGATTCGAATTGTGAGATTTGGCAAATAGTCTGAATTGTTTAGACACACATATGAACTATCTAAGGCAAAGGTGTGTAAGTTTGAGAAGCTTAGATAAAGGATTATCAAAGCATTAGAAATATGAACTTAAGAAATTCAATAGGAATTGTTTTCTGGAAGTTAAGCTGTTTCTGAATACATGTCAAAGCTAGTGGGAGCATAAGAGTTATTCTTATGTGATAATAATCATCATAGTGGGAGTATAAATGTTGTGCTTATATGATTATTATGGCAAGTATTGCAAGTTAGCAATATTAATTATAGAAAACAAGAGTTATACTTTGCAAAGTGGTAAGTGTTGAAAAGTTGTTTTGCTATAATTAAGGGAGAGAATATTATGCTTCATTTCAAATCTAAAGCCTTAGGTTGTGGAATGTTAATAAATTTAGTCAAGGATTAATAGTGCGTTCTCAAATTTCGATTATGATTATGGCATCCCTCTTCATAGTTCGAATTGGGAGAACGTGACACATAAAATATTATGGCAAAAGATTGATAAAGTTTCATATCTTTATGTAAGACATTATGCATCGTGTCCCATACACTTCGGGTATAGGATTGATTGCAAATGCTATAATATTTGACCATTCTAAAATTTTCCAAATGTCTAGCGCATTTAGAGTGAAAAAGGACAAGAATCGGTTTTGACTAAGATAATTAAACAACTATCAAAGGACAATCCAAAGTTCGCTGAGCATTGGTCGCTTGTGAGTAGTTGGAAGTATGGTATTAGATGGACCATATCGACATTATTATGAATAGATAAGATTCTATTAAGAATGAGTTGTCATATGGCAAATATGGAAATGTTTCCATATTGGGAGTTGGATTTTGAGAATCTATATCTAGATTAGAAACTTTTATGCAAGAAGGATGTTCAAAGGAATGTACTTTGAGTGAGAGACATCATATCTATAGAATTGTTTCTGATAGAGATTACCCAAGTCTTGATGATTTTGAGCTATGATTTTACATAAGAATCATTGCATAAAATGTTAGAATCTAGCATAAGTAATAAAAGTTTGATATTCTTATACTTATGATAAGGATTGGGAGTTGTGAAATGAGTATGATTGGAAATGTGTTCATTTGACCTATTTCACAAAGTAAGGACCGTAGGTAAACATTGTGTGCATGCTAAGAGCATGGGACAAGTATAGTTATAATTCAAGTAAGAAGTTGATTACCCGAAACAACAAATAATGAGTAATCGATATGGTGATAAATAAAAGGTGTTTTATTTATACTCAAAGGTTTGAGGCCATATGGGATTAGTATTATTCTTGCGTTTCACTTTGCATGTTTTGAATTCCTGAATAATTTAATTGGTTCAGAACAGTCAAATTATTCGAACGGGCCACAGTCGTTCATATGTAGGAAGTAGGTATGAATAAAGACTGTCGTGAGTTGGTGTGTGGATTCTCTAAAGTGTATTAGACATAAGCAAATGTTTGTTGCAACGTTCATGAGTGCTTATGAATACGATTTGAGCATTGGATTAAACCCACGCTCACTTGGATCACTTCATGAATTGTATCACGAGTGATTAGTGAGACGATAACATCTTATATTCTTGAAACCGAGATGTGTGAGTTGTATCTTGCGAATCGGTTGCACATTGATAATATGTAAATGCACCACTAACTTGGTGTTATAAAACATATTATTGTGTGTGATTCAGTAAGTGAGTGCAACCAAGCATTGAATCAAAGTTTATCCGTTCCTTTTATCCAAAGTAGGATAAAAGCGATATCTTTGGGCCCCTCGATGATTTACTGATGGCACCTAAGTGCTTGGCCAAGCCGGGACTAAATTGATGGTTCAATTGTAGTCTGTTGTCAGTCATCATAAATTGGAAGTCGGGAAATAGTATAGAGAGAATGATTAAGTTCATGTCTCATATCTATACGATATCGAGAATGGAGGAATATATGATCCCTTATCTAAAGGACACGTGTATCTGATAAAATCAGAGTTGACAGCAGCTTTGGAAAGCAACGATTGCAGATCAGGATCTAAAGTCATACGCAGAATAGTTATTAGACTTATCCAAGTGGGAGACTGTTGGATTCGTGTCTAAGTCCATAACTATTTTGGTATGTACTTGACCCGATGGTGCATGGTCCTTTTGAGTTGCCTTCACCAAAGCAACTTGATAGGATGATATGGAGAGAAAGGATTAATTATGATTTATTAATATATTATGAGAATAATATATTAAAGGAGAAATCATATTGTTTAATTAATATTAGTCAAGAATTAATTGATAATTAATTTTGTGGCTAAAAGAGATTAATTAAATTTAAGGGACTGGAACTGTAATTATAAGATAATTGCAATTGGGCTATGGATTACTTAATAATATATATATATATATATATATATATATATATATATATATATATATATATGTTGGACGAATTCTATGGGGAAACCCATTAGAAATCGTCCAAGGGATATTCTAAAAGGGTCCATGGGCTGCTTACGGCTTAAGCAGTCAAATTAGGGTTTCCTAGTTGAAAACCCTAATAGTCTACATGTATATATAGTACCCTTAAGCTCCAAAAACGTGGCTAAGAGTTCCTCTAGGGTTCTAGTCGTTTTTGGGCAGCCTCATATCTCCTTGTTCTTCATCCTCTTGCTATTGGTGTTTGTGAGCCATTAGAGGAGTGACAATTGTGACTCTAAGCTTTCTAAAGTCATTACAAGGTGGAATTGAGATTGTTATTGCTACATAACAATCAAAAGTAATTCTCTAAACACTAATTTCAGTTTATAATATGTTAGATCTAAGATTGTAAGTCTTGGATACATTGCATGTACAATAGAGAAACCTAGATCCAAGCATTAGGGTTTGCATGAGCACATAGGATGTTCTTATGGCTAAAACTCATCAATTCCACCCTACAAAAAAAAAAAAGAAACTTTGTTAATATTACTCATTAGCCTTTTCATCCTCAATCACTCCTTCCATAGTACCATCATTCCTTTGCAAATGATTTCTTGAAGTTGATATCCAGACTCTCAGAAGGAGCTGAAATTTGAGGAACAATAATAATTAGCACTTAGATTGTTTAACAAATGATTTCTTGCATTTATCCCTACTAAAAATTCTTAAGGTACTCTCTCTTCTGCTGTCTTCATTGCAAGTTTATCAACAGAAACCTATACAATTATAGGAACAAACAAAACCAGTGTGTGTGTATTTGTGTATTCATCCTCTCAATCACCTCAATGCTTCTCAGATTATGATCACGTTGCAACTTGAGCTGTTCGACCTGTGTATTTTAGGAAAATCAGTAATGGTAATTTATTTAATGTGAAAAAAGAAAACTAAAACTTTACATGGAGAATGAACATTAATTCATCTAAAAACTACTGGACCTGTTGTGTGGTCTTTGGGACATATACTACCAAAGATTAACTTAAATGCTACACTTTTACATCATATCCAATGTGTACTTATCCGTGTCGCTTTCAAGGAGGTTTGTGATGAGAGGTAGTAGACAAGAACAAATATCCAATGTGATGGTGTCCATTTTTTCTGTCAAAAGACTCACAATATCTGCAGTCGCCTGAATTGTAATAAAAAGATTGGGAGTCAAGACTAAAAAGAATCAATCACCAAGAGATGCGTGCAATAAGAAGATATATATATATATATATACCCACAGAATGATCAGCCATTCTCTCCATTGCTCTAATTGTTGCTTTAATATCATTCCTATCCCAGCATCTCTGAATCATTTGCAGATAACAAGAGAAAAAGTATGAGACGATATATAAACTTTTCCAATAGCATATATATAACTTGGATCTTATGAAATAAACAATGAGAATAAAGAAAAACCTGTAGTTTAGCTAGACGAGACTGCATTGAAGATACGAATTGATCATGTCTTCCCATTATATCTACAATAGCATCCTCCTCTGTGAGAGGTTCTGTTTCCTTTGCACTAGATTCAGATAACTGTTTCTGCATAGATTCAGGATAATAGCAAAAGAAAGATTAATGTTATCTTTTGTTTATAAAGAAAACAAGACAATAAAAAAAGTGTCTGGATTGGAATAATGAGTATAAAACTATCTACAAGTTTCATATCACAGTATTTGGCAGTGTGTTGACAACAAAGCTCAAGTTGATGTCATTAATTCTCACTCAATGCTATTGAAATAAAAAAGGAAAATAAGTTTCTTTGATTAGTCATAATAGTTGTAATAAGATTGATAAATAAAGGTTCAACATAACTCATCTGATTACATTACCTGAAAGAACTGAACCAGCATGCCCGAGAGCTTCATCTGTACCTACCTGATGCCATAATCTATACAATGTATTTACAAAATTGAGTGGATTATGTGCTAAATGATTTTATTACATGCTGTAAAACGGTACAAATTGAAGGAAGATTCCCCGAACATTAGTAAAACAAACAGATCAGTGAAATACCTTTATGATTTTCAAAATTGGATGTTGTTGGAGAGTGAAGAAGCAGTCGTTGTCACAGGGGAATTGAAGCATCGTCGATAGTGAAGGTGGTTGTGTTGTGGAGTCGGGCTAGTAAAATGGCCGTCGATTTCGTATCCGGAAAGCAACAAATCTTCGATCAAAGAAGAGAGAAGATTGAAGGGAACACTGCGATCACGAATTACCGAAGGAGATCGCTGGTAACAACGCTAGCAATGACAGTTGTTGCTACTGAGGAGGCCGGAGGTGAAGGTGTTCGACATATACTAATCACTGATCGAGAGAGAGGTAAATGTGAAAACAGTTTCAATTGAATAAGAGAGAAGGGGATGATGTATTCTCGATTTAGGGAGTAAAATCCTATGGGACGATCTGTCATCTCCACACCCTTAGACAAAACGACGTCATGCGAAAATTCCCACCTAACTTGTAGACCCGCCAACTATCTGCTTAACTTTTTGCAACAACTAGTCGTCTCTATAAATTAACGAGTCAAAAAATTTTGGTCAACTCTATAGAGAAGACATGTCGTCTCTATAGATGATATATAGAAATGCCTTTTGTCGTCCCTATAGGTATGGTCCCTACATATGCTTTTTCTTGTAGTGGTGGTGGCTGTAGAGGACAACAAAATTAATACCCTAAATATTACACACTAAAATAGTGTATAGTGGTAAAGGGTCGAATCCATGGAGATTGGTTCAATTTATAACTCTATGAAAAATCTCTTTGTAAAAATACTTGTAAAATAACAATAAAAAAAATTAAAATGGGGGGGGGGGGGTGCTTAGTTCATTCGATTGTTTGACAAAAATTAAAACTAGCTAGAATGAAAATATGACAAGTAAACAAGTAAAAGATTGGATTAAATTCAAAGAAGTGGAATTGGTTGATTTTGGGGAACACCTCATGGATGATATGATTGACTTATCATTCGACTTAATGGAATTACACTTGTGAATTGGCTTAACTTGGCTATTGCAATTCATAAGCACAAATTGCCTCAGCTGTTCTTAGAAATTAAAATGGCTAGAGAAGCTCTTAACACATTTCCTTAATTGAAGTCACAAAATCAATGAAGCATAAAATATTGTGAAAATCAATTAGCTTTAAGTTGTAAGAGTTACCAAGTCCAAAAGATAATCAAATGCTTACATTATCATTATGGAGGAAACATTTCCATGGTATAAATGAAATGAAAACAAACATATAAACCATTTGTTGCTTACTAATTTGAAGGTCTATTACTTAACCAAGAAATTAGTCAACAAAAAGAAGCATTCATTCATCCAAGCTCATGATCAAAGATAAATAAACACACAAGATGTTTAACTAGAAAACATTCCCATAAACATCAAACACAAATGTAATAATAAGTCTCCAAAGAAAATAATCATCCATGGGTTAAACCCTAATCAACCAAATGAAAATTTAGCCAATCATGGCCAAAGTAAAAGAAAAACAATATAGTTTAGTAGTATCAAACATTGTCTTAGATGCAAGATGAAAGGAAATTACACTAATCTTCCAAAAATTCTTCAAATCTTCCAAGGTTCTTTTAGAGAATATGGTGTGTGTTCTTCAAGTCAACCCCCCCCCCCACCAAAAATGGCTCCAATCTCCAGCAAAAGGGGGTTGATTTATGGATTCAAAAGGTACCAAAAGTCACCCACAAAACTTCCACAAATAGAGTCAACAAGTCAAACCTGGAATCAGCTCAGAACAATTCACGCGGACCGCGTATGAGTACACGCGGACCGCGTGGGTCACGCTGAATGTGAGACTTGGGCCATTAATCATGCGTTTTAGCTAAACCTTCACTTCTTCAACTTCAGCCCACAATCATAACTCTTTAGGACCCATTTTCCATTCCAAAGCCTTCTAATGATTGACCTAATACTCCTTAAATTTTCTTGTAGATCGATTCCGCGTCGCCTCGTCATCATCCTTACCCACAAAATTAGATCCAAATTGATTTCTTCTTTTACGTAAGCACCTAGCCCAATCGCACCACTTCAAGTCCACAAGCAAATCACATGCCTTCTTAAGTCCCGCATCCTTCTAAGCCTCCAATAACGAATAGTGTTCGGTAAATCCTGCAATTAATCTCAAATGACTAGAAAGCACCCGGTAAAGGAGAAAAATGACAAAAAGAGAAAATATGCATGAAGATTGACTAAAATGAGATGGTTTTAACTAAAAATAAACTATGAAAACAAGTAATAAAAACGAAACTATCAAATCACTCCAAGCTTGAACCTTACTTGTCCTCAAGTAAGACAAGATTAAAATGAACTTAGAACGAACTACCCTAAAAATAAAAAGAATGGATAGAACCATGGAACCTGTTCAACGTTAGTCAACATGGTCAGAATTGATCTCGCTGCTATCTCACAACTTTTTCATCCGATGACAATGGGATCATAAACCACAGCCAGGACAACTCCTCTAGGTGAGTAAGGAGGGATGGTCAGTCGCAGCCTCAATGGAACATGCATATAATGAATAACATCTGTAGTAGGGAGAAAGCGACTGGATGGGCTCGGGTGGAGCTCTTCTTTAAGTACACACTCTGATCTCACGTCTGCCGACTTCTCTCATGTGTAACTAGGTTTAATCGCTCGGGCACCGTTATAGGAATCGGCTCACTTAGCGTTGACTCGAACCTCCCGTAGTATCCGACTCAACAGCCTCTCTAACATCACCAATTTGCGAAAAGAAACAACTCGATCTATATACAAATATACAATCCTAAATAAATGAATATCAACCGCCAGATGACCGAGATGTTGAAAAACTTGTTCAATAATTGAACCGGCCACCTGTCTAAAATAGTTGCAACTGATTTTTTTTTTCAACTAGATACACCATACTTGAAGGTAATGTATTAACAATCGAAATCAAGAAAACCCTTTTACTCAAAATTTGGTTCTAGTGTGAAAGTGGAACCAAAAGGGTAGTAATATAATCTGAATGGTCTAAGTGTGAAAATGACCATGTCTGGAGCATAAAGATGTAATGTAAGCTCCTTTGTAAACTTGTAATTAAGTTTTTTTTTTAATAATGATGAAAATGTCCAAATGTGGACTAAAAGACTCTCTAAAATCCTAAGGAAATCACAAAAAATATTGTGATGTAAAGAGGCCGGATATGGATTCTACTCGGGGACAAGCACCAGTGCTTCATCCTAACGGTTCTAACATGATCAAGTGTGATCCTCTCGACGGTAGTGACCACAAGGGTAAGACATCCAGTGCTATAGTATATCCTATAGTCGTTAGCATTGTATGCATAATTCTTCATGAAAACTACCTGGCCATGATCACTTACCCCTTTAAGCTACCAGCATCTGATCCCAAGTATGAAATTCCAAGCTGCAGTTAGTGGTCCCGGTTCGATGGGTGAGATAGCAACAAGATCCTGGACCAATAATGATACAATAACTATGAACCTGTTCCATGGCATCCAAGAGAGGTGAGAATAAACAAAAAACAAAAATGCATGAATGCTAATGCCCTAAGCTAAATGCCATGCAAAAATAAAGATGAAAAAGAAGAAAATAAATTTTATTTTATTTTATTTTTTTAATGCAATTTATACTAAAATGCTATGCATCCTAATTTAAAATGCATGATAAATTAAAAAAAAAAACGGAATACCCCACCCCTAGCTTAGAAATAAGCATTGTCCTCAATGCTTGGGGCGAGGCGAAAGTACGTAAACCGGGGGATCGAGAGGAGGATACATGTATTGGGGGTAGGGGTAAGGGTAAGGTGTAGGGGGATAAGGATGGGTGGGTGGGGGTATGGATAGGGAGGCGGAAGTGGGACGTTCTCAAAATGGTTTTGGGATTGGTGCCACCCCCACATATGGTGCATTTGCTGGGACATGATTTGGTTTGAGACACAAAGCGCCTCGAACCGCTTAGAAAAATTGGGGGGAAGCGGGTAGTACCCGGGAGGGGCTTGTAGCTGGGCGTGCTGAGGACCATGGGTGGGCTCATCACCGGGCTCGTCATCTATAGGCATCTCGTCATCATCTTGATCTTGGAGCACATCCTCATTGACTGACTGAGTGATGGTCCTCGCGATTCTCCACTAAGTGCGATCGTGGAAGGTGAAGTTGGTGACTCGAGGGTCGGGAAGAACGAGATACCCAACCCCTTGAGAACAAAACCATGTGAAGCTGCTCCTGTTCCTGCAATGGATGTGGTGTATGTTTATGAGGGCGCGCTCATCCAAAAGATTTTTGCTGTCAACAGGCTGGAATTCATCAGGGAGCTCGATGTCAAGACCGCGAGCCAAAAGTGTGACAAATCCCCCAATGCAAATATCACCGGACATCTTGGATCTCATGTGGGCGCATTTGTGGAAGAAGAATGAAGCAAAGTCTGGGATTGGCGGCCTTTCACGCCTCGTCATACACCAAAGGAAGAAGAGCTCATTTTTGGTGACCTGGCCGGCTTCTTTGCGGGCAAAAACTGTACACACCAGGATGCGATGGGCAATGCGGAGTAATGCGTGGATGATAGAGGTTGCTTTATCCCGACCGGCACAAGAGAAGATACCTCCGGTAATTTCCGTCCAAAAGGTCTCGTGATTGAACTCAGCAGGTAGGACGTCGAAAATTGTGGATGTGTTTGAAGAAGGCAAGCCCAAGATGTCGTTTATCATTGCTAAATCGATGTACCTTCGGTCCCCTAGAAGTTAGAATGTGGCTTTCCTTTTTTCGCTGTCGTACCCGCTATCGGCGAGAAACTCTCTAGTGGGGAGCTCGTAAGTGTGCGCCATGAGGTTGAGAAGGTTTTCCCACCCAATGTTACGGAACAATTGGGTGACCCCTTCAAGAACCCCAAGTGATATAAGCGTTGGCTTGCACACGAATTTGGTAGATGCAACTTTTCTAGGCAAGCTCTTTGTGTAGTTTTCGGCTGCTTTGGCATCCCGAAATCGTGGGACATCGGGAGCATCGATTTGATTTGTTGCCGGGGCTTTGCCTCGGCCAGCAGCCGGGCGCTTCCTAGATGTAGACATGGACTTCCTACACGAAAAATAACCATTACACAAACCACAATTTCAACAAACAATATGTCAATCCAAATCACCAACTAACTCCCTATGGACTTCTAAAGCAATTCAACAATCAAAGCAAGAAATGATTCCTAAACTCATTTGATACAATAGCATATGAACGGACATGCATCTTGATCAATTAAACAAAGGAAAGAAAGTACCTGTTATTGTTGAAAGTTCAAAGTTTGCGCGCGAAAATTTGGGATTTGACAATCTTGCAACTCTCCACCCCAAGCTTTAAATTTTTGTTCAACATCCTGGGAGAAGCAATTTACCGCGAAAACCCAACGAATCCAGCAATGGCTTCAAATTCCAGCAAAATTTTCCGGCGAGCTTTAGGAAATATTTTTGGTGGGATTTGTAGACTTGTCCAAGAGGTGTGCAATGGTGGTGTCGGAATCGCGAGAGGTGGCCGGAGTTGGCCGGAAATTGGCCGTAAAGTGGCGATGGGATGGTGGTGGCGCCCCAAGATATAGAAACGGATTGGACCATTGTTTTAGTGGGGTCTGTAGAGCTCTGAATTTGGAGAAGAATGGCGGTGGTCTCGCGAAATTCCGACCGTCGGTTTGATGGGAAAGTGAGTTTTAGTGGTGGAGATGGAGGTTCTCTAATGGAGGTTAGAGGAAAGGAAGAAGAAGAAGTAGGGAGGAGAAGGGCCGGCTGGTGATAAAGAGGGGGTTTAATTCATGGTCAAACCTGGTCAAAACGAGTCAACGTTGGTCAACAGATCACGCGGACACGGACGCGAGTAGACGCGGTCCACGTGAATAAACCCCTAGCTATTCAGATTTCCCTTTCACGACACGCGATCGACTCCTTCCCACAAACGGTCCGTTTTAATATACACGCAGACAAGCTTCCGATAACACGTGGTCCGCATGAATTGGACTGGAACTCTTTTATTTTCGGGTGATGGACGCGGACACTTGGAGGGATAAGACACGGTCCGTTTGAATATACACGCGGACGGGACCTTGATTACATGTGGACCGCGTGAATAAGGCTGAAACTCTTCTGTTTGCTAATAATGGACGCGGACACTTGAGGAACTACATGCGGTCCGTGTTAATAAACACGCGGACGGAAGCTCGAGTACACGTGGACCGCGTGAATAATTTTCGCCAATTTTTTCAATTTTTAGCTCTTTGACCCATACGAACACCGAGTCTTTAAATCCAACAGTCTTTTATCTCAATAAGGAAGAAGAAGAGATGTCAAATCCAAAAATGAACCAACTACGACATTTATTTGGAACTAGAAAAGATGAAAACTATAGTTTTCCAAAAATGCCCCTCTTTACCGTCTTTGGCGAGACGTGTTTCCTTCTTGATTTCAGTACACCGAGGCATCCAATTGGATGACTTCTAAGATATTTACATTAAAACGTTCATATAAAGGTTTCAATCGATGCCCATTGACTTTAAAGATTTTCCCCGTTTCTTCACTTTGAATTTCAACCACTCCATGCTCAAAGACTTTTAGCACAACAAACAGACCTATCCATCTTGACCTCAATTTTCCTGGAAATAGTTTCAATCGCGAATGGTAAAGCAAAACCCTATGTCCTGGCTCGAAATGTTTGCGGGTAATGGACTTGTCATGGAAAAGCTTTGTCCTTTCCTTGTAAATCCTTGAGTTTTCATAGGAGTCATTTCTCAACTCCTCCAACTCTTGGAGTTGAAGCTTCCTATGCCTTCCCGCCTAATCGATGTTGAAATTGCATTGTTTGACCGCCCAAAATGCACGGTGTTCCAATTCCACGGGAAGATGGCATGGCTTTCCAAAGACCAACCTAAACGGGGACATTCCTATCGGGGTCTTGTATCCGGTCCGATAGTCCCACAAGGCATCATCAAGCCTTGAACTCCAGTATTTTCTTAATGGATTCACTGATTTCTCGAGTATACTCTTCACTTCACGATTCGAAACCTCCGCTTGACCGTTCGTTTGAGGGTGATAAGCTGTTGAAACACGGTGGGTCATGTTGTACTTCTTCAATAAAGCCTCCATCATCTTGTTACAAAAATGCGTCCCTCGATCACTAATCAAAGCTCTAGGCACACCAAATCTCGCAAAAACATTAGACTTTAAAAACTCGATAACCGTTTTGGCATCGTCCGATCTTGTGGCTTTGGCTTCAACCCATTTAGAAACATAGTCAATCGCGAGCAAAATATAAATGTTGCCAAATGAGACGGGAAATGGGTCCATGAAATCAATCACTTATACGTCAAAAATTTCACAAACAAGGATTGGATTTTGGGGCATTTGGTTCTTTTGCGAAGTGTTTCCCGTCCTTTGGTACCGCTCACAACTTTTGCAAAACAAATAACAATCGCGTGACATGGTTGGCCAAAATAATCCACACTCAAGGACCTTTCTCAAGGTTCGGCTAGGTCCGAAGTGTCCCCCACAAGCAAATTCATGACATAATTGCAAAATGGATTGGTGCTCTTGTTGGGGTACTCATCGCCTAATGATTTGATCGGGACAATGTTTCCACAAATAAGGTTCATCCCACACATAGTATTTTGCATCACATTTCAACTTTTCATTTTGAGCACGTGTGAATGTGTCGGGATACCTCTTTGTGACCAAAAAGTTAACGATATCGGCATACCAAGGAGTAGATTGAGTGAGGGAAATGAGATGCTCATCCGGAAACTCGTCCCGCAACGGGAGAGGAGTTTCATTCGAAGTGATCCGGCTTAGATGATCGGCAACAAGGTTCTCGCATCCGCTCTTGTCCCGGATTTTCAAATCAAATTCTTGTAACAATAAAATCCAGTGGATGAGTCTAGGCTTTGCATCTTTCTTCATCATCAAGTACTTAAGTGTTGCGTGATCCGAATACACTATGACCTTGGTACCAAGTAGGTATTGTTTAAATTTCTCCAAGGCAAACACTATGGCCAATAGCTCCTTCTCTGTGGTAGAGTAGTTGCTTTAAGCATTGTCTAGTGTCCTTGATGCATAATAGATCATGTGGGAGGCCCTCTCATTCTTTTGACCCAAAACGGCGCCTATCGCATAATTGCTTGCATCACACATGATCTCAAAGGGGAGATCCCAATTTGGTGCTTGCATGATGGGAGCAGATGTAAGCAATTCTTTGAGCTTGTCAAAAGCTTCTTTGCACGCCTCATTGAACTCGAAATCGACCTCCTTTTGCAAGATTTGGCACATTGGTCTTGTTATCTTTGAAAAATCCTTGATGAACCTTCGGTAGAAACCTGCATGGCCCAAAAAGGAACGAACTTCCCGAACACAAGTCGGGTAAGGTAAGCTTTGAATAACATTTATCTTGGCCTTATCTACCTCAATTCCTTTCTTTGACACAATATGACCCAAAATAAGACCTTGACTCACCATAAAATGGCATTTTTCAAAATTTAGAACCAAATTTTGTTTCAATGCATCTTTTTAAAATTTTGGTGAGATTGGCCAAAACTCTTGAAAGGAGTTTCCATATACCGTAAAGTCATCCATGAAAACTTCAATTATATTTTCAACATATTCTGAAAAGATACTAACCATACAACGTTGGAAAGTGGCCGGGGAATTACATAATCCGAATGGCATTCTCCGGTGAAAGCCGGAATACCCGTCGAGATAACAATAATGAGATTTCCCGGCCAACCTTTCTAACGTTTGGTCAATCAAAGGCAATGGGAAATGATCTTTTCTTGTGCTTGCATTGAGTTTGTGGTAGTCAATACATACTCTCCACCCATTTTGCACATGGGTGGGGACCATCATACCTTTGTTGTTCTCGACCACCGTGATTCTTGTCTTCTTTGGAACGACTTGCACCGGGCTTACCCACTTGCTATCCGAAATTGGATAGATCATCCCTGCATCTAGGAGCTTTAAAATCTCTTTCTCGACCACTTCCATCATTGGCGGATTCAACCTTCTTTGCGCATCCCTACTTGGCTTGCATTCATCCTCCATCAAGATCTTGTGCATACAAGTAGAGGGGCTCAATCCCTTGATTTCCGGAATCGTCCAACCCATGGCTTCTTTATGCTCCTTCAACACCTTGAGAAGTTACTCTTCTTCAAATTCGGTTAGGTGAGTTGAAATGATGACCGGAAGGGTCTCGTTGTCTCCTAAGTACGCATACTTCAAATGTTGTGGAAGGACCTTCAATTCTAATTCTGGCGGTTGGACAAGGGAGGGTGGCAATCTCGTGTGAGTTTGAGATAATTCAATTTGCTTCACACTAAATTGGGTGGTCTTCTTGATCTCCAAATTGTTGACTAATCTTTCAATTTCGGGGTGTAGCGAATAGAGCTTCAATTTCTTGGCTAATTCTGCACAATCAAACCCCTTGCTCAAAACCATCTCCAACATGTCAGCATCACACAACTCGAACAATTCTTGAGTCAACGGTTCAACAACATCTATAAAGCACAAAGATGAAACATCACTGGGATACCTCATAGCATCATAAATGTTAAAACTTATTGTTTCACCATCAAATTCCATTGTTAAGCTTCCCGCATACACATCAATCTTTATTCTAGCCATCTTCAAGAATGGTCGCCCAAGTAAGATTATACCCGATTTTGAGGATACTTGTTCATCTAGGTCAATCACATAGAAATCCACCAGGAAGACCAATTGGTTTACTTGTACTAGGACATCTTCCAAAACACCTCTAGGAAAAACACTCGATTTATCCGCAAGAGATATTATGACACCGGTTTCGCTTAAGGGTCCGACATTCAATAATTCATACACCGAGTAAGGCATGACATTGATAGAGGCACCAAGATCAAGCATAGCACTACTAAAGGTGACATCTCCAATCTTGCAAGGGACCGTGAACATTTTGGGATCTTTCCACTTGGGTGGAAGCTTCCTTTGTAAAACCGCGGATGTATTTTCGTTCATCGAGATTTTCTCACTCCCTTCAACTTTCTCTTGTTGGTGCAAAGCTCCTTCAAGAACTTTGCATATCTTGGAATTTGTTTGATTGCATCAAGTAAAGGGATGTTTACTTCAACCTTTCGGAAGGTGTCCAAGATCTCTTTCTCCTCCATATTCTTCTTTGAAGTTGCAAGTTGGGAGGGGAACGATGGGTGAGTGGCTATTGGTGTCACTAGAGGAGTAGTCTTCTTTGGGACTCCGGCTTGTGTGTCATTCTTGGCTATGGGATCCTCAATGGAGATGATCTCTATTTCTTCCTCTTCTTCCCTCGGCTTCTTCTTCGAACTATTCTCTCCGGTTTGTTTGCCACTTCTCAAGGTCACCACATTGACATTAGGGTTCTTTTCGGTTTGAGAAGGGAGTTTACCACAAGATTCCAACTTCCTTATGGATGTAACTATATCTCCCATTTGTTCTTCAAGGTTGGAGATACTAGTTCTTGCCTCTTTTTGGAATTGTTGGGTACTAGTGGCTAAAGATTTGACAATGTCTTCAAGAGACATTCCGGAGCTACTTGGTTGAGATTGAGGAGGTTGTTGATGATGATGTGGAGGGTGCAGTTTGGGTTGATAGTGTGGTTGTTGATGTTGGTAATGAGGTTGTGGTGGCCGATAGGATGGCCTAACTAATGCATTTTGAGGCAATGGTCTTGGGTTGAAGCTCATGTTGGGATTTGGTTTCCAACTTGAATTGTAAGAATTTTGATAACCGGGTGGCTTGTTGTGGTAGTTTTGGAACTATCCCATAGCATTCACATGCTCCGCATCTTCTTGAAGGATGGGACACATATCCGTAGGATGTCCCATTGTTGCACATATTCCACAAACCATTACTTGTGGAGTTTGTCCAATGGCTAGCTTTTGGACAACAGAGGTTAGATCTATGATTTGAGACTCAAGATTTGATGTTCCCACTTCATTGACTTTGTGTTGTGTGTCTTTCTTCATGTCTTGGCGCGGGCCAAAATGTTGAGAATTCGCGGCTATGGTGTTGAAAAGTTGTCTTGTTTGTTGTGGAGTTTTACTAAATACATCACCACCACTTGAGGCATCAACTAGTCTTCTCTCCATTGGCAACAATCCCTCATAGAAGTGTTGAATGAGGAGTTGTTACAGAATTTGGTGTTGTGGGCAACTATAGCACAAGTTGTTGAACATCTCCCAATAATCATGAAAAGTCTCATTTTGACCTTGGCTGATTCCATAAATCTCATTTCTAAGACTTGAGACTCTTGAAGCGGGATAGAACTTATCAAGGAAAGCTCTTGCCATGTCGGTCCATGAGTTGATCGACCCCGGTGGAAGATAGAATAACCAATCTTTTGCTCTATCGGCCAATGAAAAGGGGAATACCCTTAGCTTGATTTGGTCATCGGTAGACCCTTGTGGCTTCATACTAGTGCAAATGATGTGGAACATCTTCAAGTGCTTATGAGGGTCTTCATTCTCTAATCCATGAAAAGTTGGGAGGTGATGGACTAAACTTGACTTCAATTCCGAACCTCCTTCCAAACTGGGTAATTGATACCGGTTGGAGTTTGTGTAACATCGGTCTCCATTGCAATTGGTTCAATAATGGATGGATATTGTTGTAAGGGTGGTGTTTTGGGAATTCCTTGGCGAGGGTCGGGACTAGAATCGGATTCTATATCACTTAATGAAGCGGTTTCAACCTCCGAGTCCCCATGGGAGTTAGAAGTTTGAGCACGTTCAACTCGTTTTTCCTTCGCCAAACACCTTGCTTCTTTTTCGATTTCCGGGTTGTAAATCAAGTCACCTGTACGCTGAGATTTGGGCATAGAGAAACAAATTGATTAAAAACAAACCAATCCCCGACAACGGCGCCAAAATTTGGTGGTCATCAATGCCAAAAAAATTAATACCCTAAATATTACACACTAAAATAGTGTATAGTGTTAAAGGGGTCGAATCCACGGAGATTAGTTCAATTTATAACTTTATGAAAAATCTCTTTGTAAAAATACTTGTAAAATAACAATAAAAAAATTAAAATGGGGGGGGGGGGGGGTGTTTAGTTCTTTCGATTGTTTGACAAAAATTAAAACTAGCTAGAATGAAAATATGACAAGTAAACAAGTAAAAGATTGGATTAAATTCAAAGAAGTGGAATTGGTTGATTTTGGGAACACCTCATGGATGATATGATTGACTTATCATTAGACTTAATGGAATAACACTTGTGAATTGGTTTAAGTTGGCTATAGCAATTCATAAGCACAAATTGCCTCAACTCTTCTTAGAAATTAAAATGGCTAGAGAAGCTCTTAACACATTTCCTTAATTGAAGTCACAAAATCAATGAAGCATAAAATCTTGTGAAAATCAATTAGTTTTAAGTTGTAAGAGTTACCAAGTCCAAAAGATAATCAAATGCTTACATTATCATTATGGAGGAAACATTTCCATGGTCTAAATGAAATGAAAACAAACATATAAACCATTTGTTGCTTACTAATTTGAAGGTCTATTATTTAACCAAGAAATTAGTCAATAAAAAGAAGCATTCATTCATCCAAGCTCATGATCAAAGATAAATGAACACACAAGATGTTTAACTAGAAAACATTCCCATAAACATCAAACACAAATGTAATGATAAGTCTTCAAACCAAATAATCATCCATGGGTTAAACCCTAATCAACCAAATGAAAATTTAGCCAATCATGGCCAAAGTAAAAGAAAAACAATATAGTTTAGTAGTATCAAACATTGTCTTAGATGCAAGATGAAAGGAAATTACACTAATCTTCCAAAAATTCTTCAAATCTTCCAAGGCTCTTTTAGAGAATATAGTGTGTGTTCTTCAAGTCAACCCCCCCCCCCCCCCCACCAAAAATGGCTCCAATCTCTAGCAAAAGGGGGTTGATTTCCGGATTCAAAAAGGTACCAAAAGTCACCCACCAAACTTCCACAAATAGAGTCAACAAGTCAAACCCAGAATCAGCTCAGAAGAATTCATGCGGACCGCGTATGAGTCCATGCGGACCATGTGGGTCACGCTGAATGTGAGTCTTGGGCCATTAATCATGCATTTTAGCCAAATCTTCACTTCTTCAGCTTCAGCCCATAATCATAAATCTTTAGAACCCATTTGCCATTCCAAAGCCTTCTAATGATTGACCCAATACTCCTTAAATTTTCTTGTAGCTCGATTCTGCGTCGCCTCATCATCATCCTTGCCCACAAATTAGATCCAAATTGATTTCTTCTTTTACGCAAGCACCTAGCCCAATCACACCACTTCAAGTCCACAAGAAAATCACATGCCTTCATAAGTCCTACATCCTTCTAAGCCTCCAATAACAAATAGTCTTCGGTAAATCCTGCAATTAAGCTCAAAAGACTAGAAAGCATCCGGTAAAGGAGAAAAATGACAAAAGAGAAAATATGCATGAAGATTGACTAAAATGAGATGGTTTTAACTAAAAATAAACTATGAAAAGAAGTAATAAAAATGAAACTATCAAGTAGCCCTTGGAATTGTATGTTAACAATTTGATTTCACATGATGTAATTGACATGAATACTTGCATAACATATTAAAAGTATGAATTGCTTGTATTTTGAAAAAGTGTTCATAGTATGAGAATGCATACATATGAATGACATTGTATTAATTAGTATGTATAGATCCTAGTCGCAATGAGACTATGGTGGTATTCTGATGCCAATTAAACTTTAAAGTTATGGATTTTGGAATCATAAGTCCATTATGATTGACATGATCATCATAAGTGGTAAAGGAGTCATTTATTCCATCAACTAGGACATGGATTCTCTAAAATAATATGTTATTACACTTACACATTGCATTTAATCGCATAACATGTAGACATGAACTGATTGTAAACTTTCAATTTTAAGAAATGAACTTATAGTTGGAAAGTAAAGTATGTTTCCATAAGAAAGTGTGTAATGACCCAAAAAAAAATTAAATTAAAAATAAAGTAAAGCCAATTGCTAGTCTTTCATGTTTTCCAAACATTATTCAAAGTTCATAAGAATATAATTTAAAATTTTAGCAGAAGTAATAAACATATTAGGTTTAATAGAACATCATGATAATAACTTAAAATTCTTTAAGAGAATGTTGCATGTAGTCATGTCGGTTTCTTTCCTTTATTTATCCCTAAAGACCCTAAAAAATGTTAAATAACAATAGGTAAGTGAAAAGCTTAGTGAGCATGCACATTACTTTATCATGATATAGATCACTTACTTACATATAGTACATATAACACATTTAACATAACACATAAGACATAAACATTCCAAGGACATATTGTTGGTACCAACCATAACCTTGTCCCTCTTTTTGGGAACATACCTCCTTACTCTGTAATAGGGAAATAAGAGATAAGAGTGCAGATTGTCTCATTGGAGAATAAACTACATTCTGTCTTGCCTTGTTCACTCTACCAGATTAGGGTATATGTAAAACAATAACTTAAAACAAGTAATGCCTACATAAACAGAAGAGTTAGTGTAACTCACCTCAATTGAACTTGAAACCTTAGCTAACTAGAGCTAGACAGGTCATTTCCTTTCCAAGAACCTACTAAAGAATTATAACATTATTAAGCATGTACTTTATTACATTACTCTTAAAAACATATGATTATATCCCTTTATCTTCTCTTTAATGGTAGTGTTCTATTCGGGATCTGATTTCTTTCTCTTCAACTCATTCCTAAATTCTTATAAAATTATACATATATGGTTCCATCTCTTTCCTTTCCATAGATATAAAGATCTCACTCTAATGACATTTAGTTGATTTTATATCTGTTTTACAAGTGAGCATCTTTGAGTTGTCGGTTTTTGCACCCACTCGTAAAAGTGGTAACATTTACTTTAGAAAAAATAAAATTAAGGTATTGAGAAAAATTCATGGTATATTAGAAGTTGGGGTTTCATAAAATTAATTATGTGTGTTACAAGTTGACATAGGATTTCAGTAACTATCAGTACCAATCAAGACTCTTTGAATAAAATGCCACAATAAATTGGAATTATATCAAACCCTTGATATGCAGGAAGCTAGACATCCATATCTACCTACAAAGCTTGACTTTTCAACATTTGGAGTCTTAATGAATTTACTATGATTTTTTAGAAATCAATTTATAAGATATGTGATAACACAGACCAGTCTGATAAGATTGACAATTATATTCTTCAAGGAGTTAGATTATATAAACTGATTAAAATTTTGGAGGAACTAGACACACTAACCTTTCAAGAAAAGTAAGTTTCATGATTTTTGGGTATTCTGGTAGCCTTGCATGATTTTTAGAAGTTGGAGGACATATTCTAGGAATTTAGTCATGACAGCTTTTAAGCAATTATTGATGTCCCATTAAGGACATGGTGATTAAGCTCTAACTTTAAAAAATTTTATCATAATTAGCGGTTACTTAATAGATCATTAGGTTGTATTAGTTAACTTCACTCATAGGTCTTAATACATGACTTAATGAAGACTTAACTAGGGCTTTACATGAAGTGTCAAGTCTCACACCTATTAGGTTTAAGTTACCAACTTAACACATTAAGCGCTTTATAACACCCAAAAGTTGGAAAAAAAAGGTTCCCCACAGCATCACCACCTACAGGTTGTCTAATGGTAGTGTTGTGGTGGTCAATGGCAGTCAAAACACCAATAATACAAAGGCAGTACCATGAGGCACCACCCACTGCCATCCGAGCACAGTGACCAATGGTGCCCATGGACAATGGCCAAGGTGGTTTATGGCGGTGATGATCAAAATCGATCCCCAAGAAAGAAAAAAATGAATAACTGATTCGATTAAAGGAGCTTACTTAGAAATAGTTGACACCACAACATACTATACTCTCTCCTTCACCTACGATCCCCCATCATAACCCTTCTACTCTATCTCAACCTTCATCTCACCGCTTTCAGACTATGAATATGTATCAAACATATAAAGCTTCCTAAGGTTAGATTTAAATGACTTATATGCTTTTGTTTAGATGGAATCGTCCATAAGGAAAGAGTTCAAACTCTATCTCGTCGATCCCCCATGAAGAAACACAAATTTCCCATTTCCAACCGCTAATTTTTCCATAATGACACTTTCTACCCAAAAAATATTTTTCTTAACAAATGTAAGTTTTAAACTTTGACACTTTCTTCCCAAAAACTAAAAAATGTCTATTACTATTGTTTTTAGGAGTTATTTTGAATTGATTTTTTATTTTTTTTTATTTTCTCTATATTTTGTTTTAATCACTTAAAATTTATCGAATGTCTTTTACTCGTTCTACCTACCGGTATAATTCTTTAGAAATTTTATCCGTAACTATATAATTATTCATATTAATTAAGAAATTCATCTTTTTTAAATTTCTAACGAGAAACGAGGTGATACAAAGTGTGTTTCAAATATGTAGAATGCCTATTAAAGTTCTAGATAATGTTTTAACATGTTTACAAACCAAGAGTTTATTATATCTATGTATTCTAAAATGTTTAGAAAATAATTATATAATGGGATAATGCTTAGAAAAGAAAATGTTTTGAAAAGTAAGATCGATTTAGGAATAAAATTGGTTTGAAATACAAATGCTTTATATGAAAACCTATGTGTCCCAAGAGATCTTATGTCTTAAATAATTTTCTATTTAATGATATGTACTTAAAGTATCGAGGAAATGTAGTAGTGACTTAGCTTCACTAGATGGATCTTGGATATATATATATATATATATATATATATATATATATATATATATATATATATATATATATATATATATATATCACTAGCACAAAAATGACTTATGGTCATACTTTCTGAAAAACGGTGTGTCACACTTTTTATTAAAAGTTTGGCCAAAGGTAATTAAAAAAATTAATAAACTGTTTTTGGATACATTTAAATTAGTTTGTGTGGTCATCGTATAGATAATCAAAACTTTAACCACACTTAATTATACCAAATGCGACAAATATTAGTCACACTCAAACATTGAGGCCATAGGTCACAATCAGCCACACCTATCGATTAAGATTGCCATACTTTTGTTTATAAGAGACAATAGATAAACGTATTGTGACATGAGGCAGTTGTATGTGTGTCTATAACCCAGTGCCTTTTTAGACACATAACAGACAAATTAGCTAAAAGGTGATACATATGGTCACACTAAATATTTGTGTGTCCATAGAGTGGTTCAATAGTAGTTGTACTTAGTTAACGCAAGAAAAGAAAACAAGTTAGTATTGGTTGTTTATGTACATGTACCTTTTTTTATATGTGTCAAAATATGATGAATTAGCTTTGAGAAGAAACAAATATTATGAGTGTAGGTAGCATGTAGTTATGATTACAGCTATTATATGTGTCTACATGTAAATATAGTTATAAAAGAACAATAATGTCTTATCGGTATAATTAGGGGTCATTCATTGAATATGTTGTTATAATTATGTAATGTTCATTCTGGTTGTACTAATGTATTTGTAAGTTTAAAGCATAGTATTCATGAAATGAAAATTTGTTGTTGTTAAACTAAAATTGTTTTATGGTTAAGTTATTAAACAACAAAATGACAATTTTAGACTTTTTGGAAGACTTATAAATTTGACCATTTTTATCTTTGATATCATTTGGCAGAATAAAAAATAAACAAAAAGGTCAATCATGCCATTTTAAAAAGTACATTGCTTTTTTTTTTGTTGCAATTAATGGGTAGTATAAATTAATGAAAAAAATTGAGTGGTAATTTTGTAAAGTTACCTTAACAGAAACAATTTCTAAAAAAACCAAAAAAATAATAAAAAAAACAAACACAAATAACAATATCGTTGTATTGAATAAGAGCTATAAGAAAGGACCAAATTGCCCTTTTTGTCGTCTATTCTTTTAATTGCACCAGATCATACATCATTAAAAAATGAAAAGAATACAACTTTCTTTAACAGAAAAGTAGGATAAATAAATGAAAAGAATACAACTTTGTCTAACATTGCATAACAAAAGTACATTGCTATAATATGAAGTTTATGTTATAACATGTCATCCACCATTATAGTAAAAAACTGAAAAAATTAACTTCGTTATAACAGTATTGCACCAGAAAAGTTTGATGGTATAATATGGTAAAAAGATATTAAGGAAAGTACATCGTCATTTTTATCATTTTCTTATTCTCAACGGAACGCTAGGATCAAGGTTTGGCCTTTGCCTTCTACAAACAAAAATAAATTAAGATCATTATATGTTAAAAGAAGGAAAAATAGTATCGCTACAAATGTAATTCATGACATTAAGAAACACATACCGTACGTATAAGAATACCATGACAATCAGTAAGAAAATAATCATTTTCCTTCTGCAAGTCAAATGTGTCTACACGTGGCAATATATTAACCCGGTAAATTTGGTAACAACCCTCAATTTAGGATGTACTAACAATGTAATATTTAAAAGACTTTGATTTTTTCAACCATTATATGGTTTTTCTCTAGGTTATATCCCAGTTGGATTATAATTCAGTTCATCATTCGACAACATTCATCACGCATTTCTACTGTAAGTATATTCTCTGTGTATGGTGTCAAAGTTATTAATTATATTGATTAGGGGATTATTCATAAAACAGAAAAATTTTGATTCTTCGTATTACTGTGCTTGTTGCACACCAAATGTTCGATGAAATGTGTATGTGAAATTTTGTATGTAGTATAAGTTACTCATACCTTTTCATTAAACATATAAATAATCAAACTTATTCATATGTTTCATGTCAACAAAAGAATCATGGAGGTGAACAAGGAACAACATGAGGATATGCCCGCCTATGATATGGAATATGAGCAAGATGATGGAACCCAAGTTTATGAATCGGACACAGAAGATGGTGAAAAGAAGGACATTGAATACAATAGCCATACAGATTCGGAAGAAGAAATCCAAAGCACAGTTCCTAAAAGGTCACCTAGGAAGAGGAACCTGACTCGATTGCCAAAGCTGAAGACTGAGTATGTCAATTCTGGTGGTAGAAAAAAAATGTGTCAAGTTTGATGAATTCGGTAAGTTTACAAGGAAGAATAAAGTAGTGTTTGTTAGTTATTTGGGAGATGTTGTCCGCGAGAAGGTGTGATTAAGTGCTTTTTTCTGGAAGAAAGTAAAACCAAAAGTGAAGGACAAACTTTGGGAAGAAATTACAGTAAATATTTTTTTCACTTTTTTAAACTGCATCTGATATTTTAATTACCAATCATGTATTAAATGTTGGATTAGTGTCTAAGTCCATAACCATTTTGGTATGTACTTCACCCGATGGTGCATGGTCCTTTTGGGTTGCCTTCACCAAAGCAACTTGATAGGATGAATTATGGAGAGAAAGGATTAAATATGATTTATTAATATATTATGAGAACAATATATTAAAGGAGAAATCATATTGTTTAATTAATATTAGTCAAGAATTAATAAGAATTAAGTTTGTGGCTAAAAGAGATTAATTAAACTTAAGGGACTGGAATTGTAATTATAAGATAATTACAATTGGGCTATGGATTACCTTATTATTTAAGGTTGGACGAATTCTATGGGGAAACCCATTAGAAATCATCGAAGGCTTGTTAATAAAGGGTCCATGGGTTGCTTAGGGCCTAAGCATCTAAATTAGGGTTTCCTAGTTCAAAACCCTAATAGCCTACATGTATAAATAGTGCCCTTAAGCCTCAAAAACGTGGTGAACAAATCCTCTAGGGTTTCCACACGGTTTTGGGCAGCTCCTTCTCTTCTCCTCTTCATCCTCTTGCTCTTGGTGTTTGTGAACCATTAAAGGAGTGACATTTGTGACTCTAAGCTTTCTAAAGTCAATACAAGAAGGATTTGAGATTGTTATTGCTACATAACAATCAAGGTATGATCTAAACCCTAATTCATATGTTATATTGATTAGATCTTAGGTTTTAAGTCTTGGATTAAAAGCATGTACAATAGAGAAACCCAGATCCAAGCTTTAGGGTTTGCATGAGCACATAGGATGTCTTTTGGCTAAAACACATCAGTGGTATCAGAGCCTAGATTGGTTTCTATTGTATTGATGCTTTATGTGTTGCAAAAATCGAATTTTGGCCTCCCTTCCTGATGAACTCGGCGAGTACCACAGTGTACTCGGCGAGTAGGCCTCAACTCGGCGAGTACAGTGTGGTACTCGGCAAGTTCGAGCGTCAGAAAGAGGCATATTCGGGATTTCTTGCTGTTTTGGTCTTGGATACTTACCTTAACTGTTATGGATCATTAAAATTCGAATTTTAATCATATTTTGGATATATCCTTGATTAAACAAAAGATATTTACCAATTAATTAGATAATTACTTCCTTATATGATAAAGTTTGATTATTTGTATTAATTGGGTAACTTATTTTGCAAGAAATTGGAATTAGGTCAAATATAGATAAATGATGAAATTAATTGATTAATTTATATTATTTTTTATTTGATCCTTGTGTTATGAAAAGTTTCAATTTTTCCCCTTTAGGTTTTATAGTTTAAATTTGAACTTAATAGTTTTGTTTTGAAATTTAAATAGTTGAAACCCTAATGTTTTGAATAGTTTCAAAACTTGCCCTCAAGTTTTGGAATTTAAATTTTGATTAAAAAGTTTGATTTTGAAATATTAAATTCTAAAACCCTAGTATAGTTTTGAAAAGTTCAAATCACACCCTTATGGTTTTATTAATTAATTAAGGTGTATAATTAAAAGAGATTTAATAAATCCATATAGTTTTGGTGTACAATTTAATTAAGTTAAAAGTATAATTATTAAATTAGAACACCTGGTATTTTAAAAGTATAAAATACACCCTATACTATATATAACATTAAAAGTCTAACATTATATATATGTATGAGTAAAAGTCAGACTTACCGTTAGTAGGCCTCATTCACGAAGCTGGTCTATAAGGGGTGTTTAAGGAAATTGCCTATAAAATGGCGATTGAATGGGTATCCACTCTTACCCACCGCACTCTTGACTAGTGGAGGGTTGTTAGCCGAACGGGTAGGATAGGACAGAAACCTTCCATTATAAGTATAATGAAATATAAAAGTAACTAAATGTTTTCATAAAATTCCCAATCTTAGTTACTTTAGGCAAAAGTGAATTGATGCAATTCCATGAAATTACACTTTCTACCCTTGCGAAGACGTTAGTGGAGCGTGTGTGGTTAACCGGCACACTAAATGGTTCTAAGCAAAGGTAGCAAAGGGTGACTCAATGTTTTTCATAGTTCGGTGGAGCGTGTGTGGTTTACCGGCACATCGAATAGGTGACTGTAACATGTGAGGGCACCATGTAGATTTGCATGGTTATTCACACCCGCTTTGTGATCCTCGGCATCCCAATCACAAGCTAGAGGGGCATATCGAGATTTAAACATGCCATTGAAATGTTCAATGAATCTCAAAGGTTCTAGGAGTTTTCATAGATTTAAAACTTAAATTTTCTTTTTTGTTTTTGATGGTGGAAATTAGTGAATCGTCATTCACTTACCTTCAAATGTTCTGCAATATGGGTTACGACATCCCTATCCCGAGTTGTGGAATATTGTGTTGGGTCCTAGCCTTAATATCTCATTTGGGTGATTTATTAAGGACTCAATCAATCAACTAACTTGAATTTTCTTTCTCCCGTTTTGTAGATGTCAAAGTATGACAATTATGGTCTTCCCAAATCCCATGGAACAAGCATTCCACATGAAGATGATATTCCACGATTCGATCGAGGAACAAGAAATCATGCTTCACTTCCTCCACCTCCTCCCGTTATTCTCCCTAACCCACAAGATCGAAGAATTGAAAGGTTCAATGTCACTAAAGCCCTATTGGAAATGAAACATGAAGATGGTAAACCCGTGTGTGCCCACGTTCTAGGAATGAAATCACACATCAATAGGTTGATAATGTTGGGTGCGTCATTCCCTGATAAGTTGGCTGTGAACTGGGTTTTGCAGTCACTCCCTGAATCATATAATGAGTTTAAAAGAAAGTATTATATGATGGATCATGACGAAAACCTCATTGACCTAACTTACATTCTCATTGCTGCTGAATCATAAATGATTTGGCAAAGCAATGGAGCATATTTGTTGGGAAACTCAACCAACCATGCTTCCAAGGACGTTCTAGGAGAACCAACCTGCGTTTGCTGCCAAGAGAAACGGCATTGGATACGAGTCTGCCCTAAGAGCCTGAAGAGTCCAGAAGATGGGAGAGTCAGAGAGTATGGTTGTGCTTCAGGTAAAATCCACTATCTAACTCCATTAAGTTCCTATTCATTGATACATAATGTGATAAGATTGCATTTGAATGTTTTGCAGGATCGATGAAAAAGAGAGGAAGCTTGATGAAAGAGCAAGATGGATCTAATCACGAAGAAATGGATGTCGATCGCATGGATTCAAAGATTAGATTTTGAGCTTAGAAAGTTATGATAGAGTTGTTAGGAATATTTATTACATAGTTTTTCAATTGATTTTGCATTGTAAGGACAAAATGTTTTCCGTTGCTTTATGAATTAAATAAAATTTTGATTTGACTCACTTATTTATTAATTTATTTCCTTGTAATGAAATCATTATGAAAAATTGATGTTTGCATATTTCTACAACGAATGGATATGATTCTTAATTATGTTATTTGTGGAAATGTCACGAATTTACCAAATAGGGAAAGTTTCTCATCGACGAAGTTTCAAGTGGACAGAAACTTGGAATCATACAACAAGTATTGTATGATGAATGAAAATTTTTCACATTTGAAAAAATTAGACTAATTCGTTGACAAAGTGTCAAGTGAAAGGACTAGGAGATCAAGTACACAAGGTTGTGTGTTGATCAAGTGCACCACAAGAGTAACAAAGATATTCATCATGATTTACTAAGGTTAAGTAAATATGATTAAACTTATGAGATTAAGTGCACTTCTTAGTTGATTGGAAAAAAAGGTTTAAATCAATAGCAGAACAAATAAGAAGAATCAAGTAGGCAGAAAGATAAAAGTTTCTCCATTCTATGAAGAAGGGAGAGTACCTTTTATTATGTTTTATGATAGGTCTTAATGATTAAGAACCAGATCTCAATTGATTCTCTAAGTGAGTCTTAGTGCAATTGTATGTCTAGGAAGAGGAATCAAGAATTGAAGAAATAGTGAAATCAAGAAGCCAATCATACTTCGTTCCAAAACAAGTCTTAGAGTTAGGATTGTGACATTGAGTGACAAATATTAGGAAGGTTTATAACATTCATCAAATATGGAAAGTTGTGGTGTCTTGATAAGACAAAGACCAACTAGGACCAAATTTTATGAAATGTTTTGTCTTGATAAAAGTTGCACTTACTCTTGAATATTCGTTTGTCAAGAAATGTTTTATTGACAAGAGAATCTTATATGTCAAGGAGTCAGTGGGAGTCTTAATGATCTTGAAAAGTTTCAAGAACTAATCAAGAATAAACCTTATCGATCATCACTAGCACACGACTTGAGGTTTACAACCTATCGTGTTGACATTATCTTGTTTCTATGCACTTCCAATTGAGTTAATTATGCATGTGAGCCCTATGAGTTCTCATTTGAACGCATAAGAGGCAAGCACCTTAATCAATGAAAAGTACATTGATAGAAAAGGGTGAGCTGCTTAACTACTTGGAAGACATGGTGGGCAGCCATGTTACCATAAGGCAAGAAATCAATATTAAAAAAGTTCGGTCCATAAGAGTTTGAATTTGTCGTAAAACCTTGTTTTGACAAATTCACATGGATAGAAACACATACACCATTAAAATCTAAGTGTCATAAGATTTTCTCCCTCATGAAAATGACTGTGAGAAAATGCTTTCACGAAGAGAGATTTTAAGAAGATAGCAATTGTAAAATTGCATTCTCAAATTTGATTATGGTTACGATATCCCTTTCCATGATTCGAATTGTGAGATTTGGCAATTTGTTTGAATTGTTTAAGACACACATATGAGCTATCTAGGATAAAGGTGTATGAGATTAAGAAGCCTTGATAAAAGATTATCAAAGCATTAGGTACATGAACTTAAGAAATTCAATAGGTATTGTTTTTCTGTAAGTTAATCTATTTTCTAAATACATGTCAAAGCTAGTGGGAGCATAAGTGATATGTTCATAATAATCATCAAGATAGTGGGAGCATAAATGTTATGATTATATGATTATTAAGGCAAGTATTGCAAGTTAGCAATATTAATTATAGAAAACAAGGGTTATAATTTGCAAAGTAGTAAGGGTGTAAAGTTATTTTTCTATAATTAAGGGAGAGAATATTGTACCTCGTTTCAAAATCTAAAGCTTAGATTGAGAAATTTTAATAAATTTAGTCAAAGGATACATGGTGCGTTCTTAAATTTTGATTATGATTACAACATTCCTCTTCATATTTCGAATTATGAGAACGTAGCACGTAAAATATTATGGCAGAAGATTGATAAAGTATCAAATTTTATGTAAGACATTTTGCATCGTGTCCCATACGCCTCGGGTATAGGATCGATTGCGAATGCTATAATATTTGACCATTCTAAAATTTTCCAAATATCTAGCGCATTTAGAGGGAAAAAGGACAAGAATCGGTTTTGACTAAGATAATTAAACAACTATCAAAGGACAATCCAAAGTTCGCCGAGGATTGGTCGCTTGTGAGTAGTTGGAAGTATGATATTGGATGGAGCATATCGACTTTATTATGAATAGATAAGATTCTATTAAGAATGAGTTGTGATATGGTAAGTATGGAAAGGTTTCCATATTGGGAGTTAGATCTTGAGAATCTATGTCTAAAATTAGAACTTTTATGCAAAAGGATGTTCAAAGGAATGTACTTTGAGTGAGAGACATCACATCTGTGGAATTGTCTTGTAAAAATTTTGATAGAGGACTTTGTAATTCATTGGCAATAGTCATTGTGACTTTAGTGCAGTGATAATATAAAAGAATCATTGCATAAAATGATAGAATCTAACATATTCTATAAGTGGCAAGAATTTGATATTCTTATACTTATGATAAGGATTGGGAGTTGTGAAATGAGTATGAATGGAAATGTGTTCATTTGATCTATTTCACAAAGTAAGAACCATAGGTAAACATTGTGTGCATGCTAAGAGCATGGGACAAGTGTGGTAATAATTCAAGTAAGAAGTTGATTACCCGAAACGACAAATAATGATTAATCGATATGGTGATAAATAAAAGGTGTTTTATTTATACTCAAAGGTTGAGGCCATATGGGATTAGTATTATTCATGTGTTTCACTTTGCATGTTTTGACTTCCTCAATAATTTAATTGGTTAAGAACAGTCAAATTATTCGAACGGGTCACAGTCGTTCATATGTTGGAAGTAGGTATGAATGAAGACTGTCGTGAATTGGTGTGTGGATTGTCTAAAGAGCATTAGACATAAGCAAATGTTTGCTGCAACGTTCATGAGTACTTATGAATATGATTTTAACATTGGATTAAACCCACGCTCACTTGGATCACTTCATGGATTTTATCACGAGTGATTTGTGAGACGATAACATCTTATATTCTTGAAACCGAGATGTGTGAGTTGTATCTTGCGAATCGGTTGCACATTGATAATATGTAAACGCACCAGTAACTTGGAGTTATAAAACATATTTTTATGTGTGATTTGGTGAGTGAGTGCAAGCAAGCATTGAGTCAAAGTTTATCCGTTCCTTTTATCCAAAGTAGGATAAAAGCGATGTATGTGGGCCCCTTGATGATTTAGTGATGGCTCCTAAGCGCTTGGCCAAGCCGAGACTAAATTGATGTGTTCAATTGTAGTCTGTTGTTAGTCGTCATAAATCTGATTTCAGGAAACAGAACATAGACAGAGAGAATGATTTAGATCCATGTCTCAGTCTACAAGATAATATCTATAATGGAGGAATATATGATCCCTTATCTAAAGGACACGCGTATCTGATAAGATCAGAGTTGACAATGGCTTTAGAAAGCTACGATTGCAGATCAGGATCTGAATTCATATGCATAATAGTTATTAGACTTATCCAAGTGGGAGACTGTTGGATTAGTGTCTAAGTCCATAACCATTTTGGTATGTACTTGACCCGATGGTGCATGGTGCTTTTGGATTGCCTTCACCAAAGCAACTTGATAGGATGAATTATGGAGAGAAAGGATTAAATATGATTTATTAATATATTATGAGAACAATATATTAAAGGAGAAATCATATTGTTTAATTAATATTAGTCAAGAATTAATAAGAATTAAGTTTGTGGCTAAAAGAGATTAATTAAACTTAAGGGACTGGAATTGTAATTATAAGATAATTACAATTGGGCTATGGATTACCTTATTATTTAAGGTTGGACGAATTCTATGGGGAAACCCATTAGAAATCGTCCAAGGCTTGTTAATAAAGGGTCCATGGGTTGCTTAGGGCCTAAGCATCTAAATTAGGGTTTCCTAGTTCAAAACCCTAATAGCCTACAAGTATAAATAGTGCCCTTACGCCTCAAAAACATGGTGAACAAATCCTCTAGGGTTTCCGCACGGTTTTGGGCAGCTCCTTCTCTTCTCCTCTTCATCCTCTTGCTTTTGGTGTTTGTGAACCATTAGAGGAGTGACATTTGTGACTCTAAGCTTTCTAAAGTCAATACAAAAAGGATTTGAGATTTTTATTGCTACATAACAATCAAGGTATGATCTAAACCCTAATTCATATGTTATATTGATTAGATCTTAGGTTTTAAGTATTGGATTAAAAGCATGTACAATAGAGAAACCTAGATCCAATCTTTAGGGTTTGCATGAACACATAGGATGTCTTTTGGCTAAAACCCATCATTAAATACTAGCAAATTCATTATTGTTTCATTTTAGCGCTATTTTGAAGTTGATGAAACTGAAAAACAATTTGTGATAAATAGGTTTGGTATCCTTCTACGAAACTTCAGAAGGAAATTGTATGCAGCTTACATCAAGCCACGTCTAGGCAATTCCAAAAATCTTGGAGAAATCCATGTTCGATATCGTGCAATAATTACTGAAAAAGATGATTAGAACAAATTCGTGACATATACGCATTCTGAAGAGTTTAATGTTACAACTTTTTTACAAAACTTCTTCTTTTATTTATCATAAAATTACCAAAAAGTGCTTGACAAATTTTTTTTTTTTGGACAGGTTGTGTCACAAAAGGCTATTAAAGCGCGAAAGATGTCAAAGTATGCTTATCGGATGGGACAAGGGGGGTATACTACTCTTAGGCGGAAGTTGGTAAGATTTTTTTTAGCTATATGATCCAATTATATTACCTTCAAAGCATTATACTTAACAGAATTTTACTTTATATTGTTTACAATTTATTTTTTTATCAAGATTGAAGAGAAAGTGATTTCAAAGGAATAAATGCCCCCAAGGTCAATTATGTGGTGTAAAGGACGTGAAAGTAAAGGAGAATTTAAGGATGAAGATGTTAAACTCATGGCGGATAAACTAGTAACTTCAATAAACTTTTTTATTACTATCACTGTAAAGATTTTAATCAGTTTTATTAGGACAATAATTATTAATATTTAGTGTGCTAAATGGAACAACAAAAGTAGATAAAAGGACAAGTAAATGTTGAACCAGGAACGGATGCCATGACCTTAGTTTTTGGCAACGAAAACGACAGATTTTTAAAGGGTGTCGGCACAGGAGTCACTTACAACAGATATTTCAATGTTCCTTGCAACAAAGGATCATCTAAGGAAGAAATCAAAGATCTTAAAGTTGCACTGCATAATGAAAAAGTTGAGCTTGAGAAAAAAGTTGCTAAACACAAGTCTTTGTCTATAAAGGTTAATGAACAAGATCAAACACTAAAGCTAGTTTTGGCTCATCTTAATGCAAAAGGAGCTAACTTTCCAAATCAGTTTCATACAGTTGTAAGTAATCTTATTAACATCTATTGTTTATATTACTTGTAAATTGCATTTCTTTTAGACATTTTCCCTGTTTCTTTATATTTACTAGGGTATTTCAAGTGACAAGATTGTTGAAAGTAGTGAAACGACTCCTTTAGTCTCAAAACCAAGGAACCATCATAACCTGTAACACCAGTATGTTATCATCTTATAAGATCATCATTGATATACTTATTTTTGTACTAATTTCTGTTTTTTCACTTGGGACTTTAACTTATTTAGGTTATTGCAAAACCCACCAAGAAACAAGTTCAAACCAACTCTGCAACTCCAACTCCCGATACACAAGTGATTTTCATGAAATCTGCAACAGTAGTATATACGAACTTTACAGTTTTCGATACTTTTAATTTATCTTTTATATTAAAATATAATTTTACATCTATGTCTTAAATCTTTATATTAGGAAAATACAAAACCCACCAGAAAAGTTGTAGAGTCTAAGACTGCCACTATCAATCCTGATATACCAACAGTTTAACCAAATAAACCCCTTCACCAGGTCAATGTTTTTTACATGTTGAATATACATTTCTGTCTTTTTTTTTCTGATTCTAATATTACTTATCATTGTAGCCAATCAAGTGTAGTCTATCATATCTGTATAAAAGGAACATGTTGCTCCCGGTACCGTTCACTTATCGTCAGAAAGACAATTCATTCATGGAGTTCCTTTACAAGATGATTCCTATAAAGTTTCCATTGATGAAGTGGTTATAAAACATGCATTTCTACCCCATAAAACTGGAGAATTCACATTAGTTGAGGATGCATATAAAAGTTTTGTTCCAGGGCCAAAATACCTTGTGCAAAACTAGTCAAAGGTTAGTTTAATTATGTTCACTACTTTGTGCATTACACTTTATTTTCTTCATAAAGTAGTATACTAAGTTTTTGATGAACTCATTTTTTTTGTTTCAATGTTGTTGTTATATGTATCAGAAATTATACCACATCAAGAACATCAACATCAAAACTCAAAGAAAATGAAACCAACTTACATATCATCTGATGCCCTTCTCTAGAAAACAAGGAGCAATGCAAATAAGAAGAATGCCTAGTTATATTTAGGTTTTGTTTTATGATGTGTTTGATTTTTTTTTTTACCATTATTTAAATTCTTGAAATTAGGACATTTTTCTTCTTTTTGGTATTTTAATTAGGAATTTAATGTATGGATTTGGATTTGAATTATTACTAATATCAAATTATGAATTTTGCTTTTGTTTCATATTCTTGGGTTTGGTTACTTTAATTTAAATTAATTTGATGTGTCTACAATGTAGAAAAAGTAACAATAAATATTAAATTAAAGTGGTTTTAATATAAATTTGGCCATGTTTTATAGGTTTTTAATGTCTCTAAAATTATACAATGGTTACTTTACATAATTTTTTAACATGTGGCTAAATGGTTAACAATAGTCATAAGATACAAGAATTATGACTCTACATTTGTTTTAAAATGATGTTTATTCTAAAGTTTTTGTGACTAAGTTAAACATTAACAACATGAAAAAAAATTTATGTGGCAAATAAATACCATAATAGATTGTTGTTGTGACTAAATACTAGCAAATCGTTACTTACAAAAAAAATTATATGTGTCCATTTACCGAACATGGTCATCTTCACCGTAATTATATGCAACTAAAATATACCCAATAGTGTTAATACGATACCGAATAGTCCTTAACTTTAACAAAATGTGTGTCTTTATAATACTTATGATTGTATTTCACTTAATTGTGTGTCTCTATACGATAGCCTATAGTCACAAAAATTGATTGGTTTTTGTGACTAATTATAGCAACTCGCCACTTATGGAATTATTTACATGTGGCCATTTAGCAAACATGGCTATGCTCACCATAATTACCTGTTTACAAAAGATACACAATAGTCTTCATAAAATTTAAACTGTGTGACAATATAATAGAAAACAACTACACTAAAACATCATGAATGTCGCAAGTTGGTGATATACAGTCACCACAACTGCTAAATAAATGTGTCTAGTGACGGTTTAACGCTACAATATTGGGTATTTAAGGAACAAAATTACATACACATTTGCCACACTTTTATAATATGGCCACATGTTTTCATATCATACAGACACTATTTTAAAGTGACCATAACACCCATATGATGGCTTCACGTTCAGTCACACTTTCAGTGAAAAAAAAAACAGTCACTACACGCATATGGTCACACTTTTTTTGTGTGTCTGTAGGTCATTTTTGTACTAGTGTATATGTGTGTGTGTGTGTGTGTGTGTGTATATATATATATATATATATATATATATATATAGTTAGGTTCAAATGTTTCTACTATCTATTGTGTATTTGTAGGATTAATAGTAGACCAATCATTTTAGTTATTTTAAGAAATTAACTAATGCATATTAAATGCTGAAGGTTTAATTAATGCTCATTATATTTTAACATGTAATATGCATTAATTACTTTTTTAAAATAAGTAAAATGATTGGTCTATAATCAATCCTACACGCACACTGTATATATATATATATATATATATATATATATATATATATATATATATATAGGTTCAGGTTCATTTGAGACCATTCTAATTTTGTGAGACCGTGAGACCAAATCTAAAAATAATTTTAAAATGCAAAATAAATGGAAAAATCCAAAAATTCTTTTTTTAAATATTATTTTCGGAACTTGAATTAACTAAAAAAAATTAAAAAAAATCCCGTTATTTTTTGAAAAATACGTGAAATATTGTAAATAAAATATTACACTGACAAATTCTAAAAAATAATTTTAAAATTCAAAATAAATGGAAAAATCTAAAAATTCTTTTTTTAAATATTATTTTCGGAACTTGAATTAACTAAAAAAATAAAAAAAATAAAAAAAATCCTATTTTTTTTGAAAAATACGTGAAATATTCTAAATAGAATATTACACTGTACATATTCTAAAAATAATTTTAAAATGCAAAATAAATGGAAAAATCAAAAAATTATTTTTTTAATTATTATTTTCGGAACTTGAATTAATTGAAAAAAATATAAAAAAAAGAAAAAAATAAAAAAAATAAAAAAATGCGTCACAAAATTAGGCCGTCTCACAAGAACCTAACCCTATATATATATATATATATATATATATATATATATATATATATATATATATATATATATATATATATATATATATATATATATATATATATATATATATATATATATATATATATATATATATATAATAGTTGTGGAAAGCATACTTTGATTTCTTTTATCATGTAAACTGTAGTCCGAACATATGGTTTTTTTTGGAATGATACAATTTTTATTAAAAAAAGACAAAACTGCACAAATAGTCCTTGTGGTTAGCTGGAAATTACGACTTTGGTCCAAAAAAGTACGGACTAGCACCAGAGGTCCAAACTTTTCATTTTGTTGCGAGTTTTGTCCGATTTGCTTTGAGCTTTTTTATAAAGACGATTTTGCTTTTGGTTTTTGCTTTTTTTAGTTTTTTTAATTATTTAAATATTTTTCTAATTAAATGAAAAAAAATTTAAAAATAAAAAAAGTCAAATCTCTCTCTCCCCCCCCCCCCCCTCTCTCTCTCTCTCTCTGTCTCTCTCTACGATTGTTCAAGAACAACAGATACAATCAAAAACACATTCCCCTTTCCCTTGGTCTTCCTCCCTGCAACTCAAACCCACCAATAATCTTTCTATTTTGGAAGAAATCAATTTATGAGCTACATCTTCTCCAGCCCAACACAGACTGAACTCGCATTCTGTTGTCATATCTCCATCCGATCTACCATCTGCCCACCGATCGGCTCCGCCCCTTTTCCTCTTACCGATAGATCAACTCATATCGACACCTCTACCCACAAACCATGGCTTGCAGAGTAGAAAGATTATTTCTTTATTTGAAGTGAGTCACGAAGATCAGGTTGAAGTTCAGATTAGAGATATCGATACTCAAATCTTCAAGAAGCTACATCATGTTACCATTGTTTCATTTATGAACCCTATCTTTGTATGTGTATCTGGATTTGTATGTACTATTGTGGCTCGGTGGTAATTTATAGATACCTCTATCAGACTTAACCATCTTAAATCTTTAAAAAATGACAAAGAAGCAACGGAGGAAGATTGTGATCTATTTGTTCCTCTCATATCTCTCCCATCTTGCAGAACACACAAAGCTCTAATACCAGCAAATTCAAGCAACAAGCTCAATGACTCTTCTGCTTTAATGGCGATAAAGTCCAAACACAACCACCAACAACACCAAATCTCCCCTGAATGATGAACCAGTTATGAGATGATCCAACCCATTTAGATTCATCCCCAAAACCCATGAATGAGTTGATAGATTTTGGGGAGACCCAGATGGACCCGACAAAGGAATAAAATTGATTCCATGGTTTGTGGTTTCAGGTGAAGCTATTGGTGGTGTGGTGTGGGCGATGGAAGTGATGAGTAGTTTTGCAGGTCTCGATGGTTTTCAGGAACGGATGAGCGGGAGCCATATCTTTGGAGGTTCACCAAAAGAAGCTTGACATGTGATCTAGGTTTTGTTGGAAAAAGCTTGAAATGAAATCTGGTGTTGTTCTGGTTCTGATGGCAAATTCTTGTATCTAATTTGATGTTTTTGATGAATTTTTGGGGAAGAAATCATTAAAGAGCTTTTGTAAAGGAATAGTAATGAAGAAGGACTGGGCATTAACGAGAGAGAAAGAGAGAGAGAGAGAGAGAGAGAGAGAGAGAGAGTTTGAATTTTTAATTTTTTTATTTTTGTTATATAAAAATTATAAAAATGAAATAGAAAATACAAATTTTATTTTTAATTTTTTCCTTTAATAAAAAAACAATTAAATAATAATTTTTTTTGCAAAAGAACAAAAAATAATGGCAAAATCGAAATTAAGAAAAAGTTCATAGCAAATTGGACCAAATTCGCAACAAAATGAAAAGTTTGGACCTCTGGTACTAGTCCAAACATTTTTGGACCAAAGTGACAATTTTCAGCTAACCACAAGGATTATTTGTGCAGTTTTGTCTAAAAAAATCTAGCAAGAAGCTAGAAAAAGAACATTACAACAAATTACAAGCAATGGCAGAATTATGTAGCCTAGAACTGCAGCCTATATTACCTTTGCTACACCTATTCAAAACCCCAAAAAAATAGTTTTTAACCACATTATAAAAAATATCTGATTTCCTAGGCAACACCGTTCCAAAAAGAATGGAATTACGAAAATTCCAAATGCACCATAAAGTCGTCATGATCACCGCGTCAAAAACATTTCGTTGGCCACTTCTCCAAGTGAACGAATTAGACCAAAACAATAACGAATCTATGGAAAGATGTTGAGGAATTTGAACACCCCATCAAATGGCAACTCTAGTCCAAAGATTAATCAACTCACTACACCCAACAAATAGGTGATCAATAGTCTCAACTGTAGCAGAGGAAACCGGACTCAAGATCGAGTCCAATAAAATACCCTTATTAGAAATATTTGCTCGAGTAGAAAGCCCATTTCATCTTAATCTCCGAATAAAAATATTCAACTTAATTGGAACCCAATTATTCTTATAAGTTTCGCAACCACCTATAGACAACATACCATTATCAATATAAGACCTAGCTGAAGAGACTGTAAAATGATCATACGTATCCAAGAGCCAACCCAATCGATCCGGACTGGAATTAAGTTGTGATCCATGTATCAAAGTAAAAAAGGTATCCCACAGGGACTGCTCAATACCACCACGATGCACTCTCCTAAGAGATGTAGTATCCCAACCCATCATCACCCTATCACGAACTAAAGCGAATTTATGAGAATCCAAAGAAAATATTTTATGGAAAATCTCTACAAGAGACCTATCTCCTTTCCAAATATTCTGCCAAAAAGAAGTCCGACTACCATCACCAATCCAAATTGGACACAAAGAACGCAAATCCAAACCACGATAACGCATATGAGACATCATATGAATAACACCATTCCAAGGACCCATCTAACCTTTTTTTGAGAATTAAAGAGCCACAACCTCCATCAGAACCATAGATAGTCATAAGTAAACGAACCTATATGACATCAGGATTGTGAGAAAAACGCCATCTCCACCTAAAAAACATAGCCCTATTAAAACAGAAAAGACTACTAACTCCATGACCGCCTTCTTTCCTACCAACCAGCACCAACTGATTTCTAATACCCATAATCAGAATTGTTCCAAACATATTTTGGGCGAAAAAACCCTTTAAAATACACATATTTCATTAACAATTTTATAATAACTTAATAATTAAAAGAAAAATTATTTATACTAGCTTCAAAATATAACATTTTCGATTACAAAAATCCACATATTTTAAGAAAAATACTTCTTATAACTTTTTGAGATGGAAAATTATTGATGATATCTTCAAGATCAATCATGTCTAAAATATCATTAGTAGGGGTGGGAATCAGTTCGGTTTTTTGATTTTTCGGTTTCCTCGAATTGGTTTCCTCGGTTTGAAATTTTTTTTGTCCAATTTGAAAATCGAATCATATCAAATTCAAATTCTCTAGACCAAACCGAAAACCGAATTCTAATTCGGTTTGGTTCGGTTTGAAAACCGAGGAAACCAGATATTAACATAAAAAAATTTCAAACATAAATTAAAATGGTTTTAGCATAAACTAAAGTTGCAAACAAAAAGATCTAAAGTTTCATACAAAATAATCCAAAGAGTAAATAGGTTAAAATGATTTTTACTTTATAGTTAATACTTTTATTTAATATAAAGTATAAAATATATTTTTTAATTAATTGACTTATGAAATTCGGTTTTTCGATTCGGTTTGGTTTAAACTTCATAAGATCAAAACTCGAACCAAAAACCAAATTTACAATTCGGTTTGGTCTCAAACAAAACCAAAAACCGAATTTGTATATGGTTCGGTCTAAATTCGATTTCGGTTCGATTTGGTTTTCGATTTTTTGGTTCTGGACCAAATAATTCCCACCCCTAATCATTAGTAAAGTCCACAAAAATTTTGAGCTCTTTAAAAGATGAGCCATGTATGGTCGTCCATAGCATGTCCATAATGGACAAGAATCAAAATGCTTCATAAATGGGACTAACAATTTGTAATATGAAAAGATATAATTGAAAATGATGTCTCTTTTTCATGTAATCAAAATGATATAAAGGATGTATGTTGCAATGAGTATGAATGGTGGATTTAGAAATCGAAGGATTATTGTAAATTTTAGTATCTTTTGAAAAAGACTTTATTGAGCTACTTCTAGATACAACAGACGATTTTAATCATAGAATAATCCTTTGCCTATTAAAGTTGAAATGTTATGATGGAGAATGAGCTTGGATCGATTACCCAAAAAATGTTAATTTTAATGACATAGGGACATATCTTAATATAGTTATGTGATATTGATGACACTTATTTTCTTCATGAAATTCGGAAATTTCTCTTCGACATTAAGTTCAATGTTGTTGGGACTTACTAAACACTAAATTTTAGAGATTAGGCTCTTCAAGTGCAATCGACCTGAATTGAATAACGCTTATTGAATATAATAATGACCCTTACAATTTCCTAGGTATGTGGATTTTTCAGTAAGCTTTGATTTTTTTTCATCCGTAAAGCCTAGAACATATATCTAGATTTTATAGAATAGTGTTTCATTCATTTTATTGGGTGTGTATGTTGGTCTCTAAGTAAAACGGTAACTAGAATTATTGGGTGAAAAATAATATATATGCACCTTTTATCTTGTAAATTTTTTGAAGCTTCTTGCTACATTTAAATAAAATCAACCCTTTAAAAAACATGGATGCAAACTAGAATCAACATAATAACATGATTGCCTTACAAATAAGGTAACGATCCGAATTTTTCCACTTTTCCATTGAAGTTAGTTCTGTTATATTCTCATGTTAAGTTACCTTTTCTATTGTCAATGTTAACTTTGAGGGGGGCAAAGTTCAAGAAAATATTACTTGATCATGTATATGGGTTATATAGACATTTTCACATGCTTTAAGGGCCTAACATGAAAATTGCCAAGTATTTATACTTCACTTAACCCTGAATCTGGTAGTTAGCCGCCATTTGCTGCCAAAAAATCCTAATCAAAGCCTCCACCGTGTTGAGAGAGTGTCCTAGGGTTCTTTCCATTGGTGGTGAGCTGGAGTGAAAAAGAAAAGTGAGGTTGTGGGTGTTTTGGGACGACTATTTGGTGGAGTTCTTGAAGCTTCCTTCCAATCTATCATATTGGTGACTCAATTCAGGATTTCCAGAAGGTAAGAATTTCATCTTTTGATTCATCTTGATGGTCTACAAACCACACACAAGGAGAAATCTTGGATGATGCAAAATTCTAGGTTTTGGTGTGTTGGTATGTCCCATGCTTGTCCCAATCATTGTAGTCACTTGGAAATGGTCTAGAGGGGGTAAGATCTTCTCAATTGAGGTTCTGATCGGAACCAAATTCAGCAAAGGGAAGAGATCATTCGATTTGTTGAATTCTATAACTATAGTTCTCACGACGTGAGCACACGTGTGTCAAGTCTTGGCAATGGGACATTTTTCAGCTAAGATCGCGATGAACGTTTAGCTCACGGTGTGACACCCTCTTGGTCACAATGTGAACCCTGTTTGGACAGAGTCACTATCAGTTAATGATGCTTTTTTATCAGCTCTTTGGGTATTCTCTTAGGGGTGCTAGAGTACCAGTTTGAAGGTGATTTTCCTCTGTTCACAGGTCCACATAACTAGGACAAGACGCGAGTCATTTATTGTGTGGTTTAAGCACTAGTTTGGAAAAATAGGATGACATGTACTTGTGTTCTTTTCTATTTGATGTATGTTATAAATAGAAAGTCAAGGATTAAATATAAGATGGACATGTATAGTTTTTTTAAAGAGAATGTATAACTACACATGGACATGTATAGTTATTGAAATTACAAATGAATTATAGAATACTTTATATGTTGGAGTTCTTAAATAAATCATTTGTTACAAATTAAGAGAGTTAGTTCCATGCTAGAAGTGAGGACTTGTTGTGTAGTTAAATTGTGATTATATGCATGTTATACTTTTGTTTTGTCACTTTTGAATGAAAATAGAATATCCATGCTAGAATTTGTTTTGTTGAAAGGTGTATCTCTTCACATACTACTAGTTGATGTTATGTATATTTAAGTGGATATACCTTGATGTGTGATTGAAAGATGTAATATGCCATGGATTAACTATAATAACAATGCACTAGCATCATTACACAATGTAATTCATGATGTGTGTGTTTTGCCCATGTGAGAAGATTAATCAGTTATGCAATTAATTAAACTAAAGGTGGAATATACCTAGCAGGGTTATAAGCGTAACAACCTAACCAAGGTATGTGCACTTATGGGATATCATGGTGGAAGGATATCGTTTGAGGAAAAGAGCTTAGGCCAATATTGACGTCAAGTGGTTTTCTAGTTGACTATTTCGAGACATGGTCTTGGTGCATGTTGGTATACTGGGACTGGAGTAATGTCGATGATCTTGGATGTCATGTACAAACATCATGTTTTGGTGGAGGTATGCTTGTGGAGGTACTGAAATACCACCCTCGAATGACAACACCTTGTGCTCGTACATGTATAGTTTGAGTAGCGAAGGCGAAGAACCAGACACAGAGTTATGGATGAGAGTCGCACCCCATTTGGTGCAATGGGCCGCCAGGTCACGTTAGTAGTGACCCAGATCTTAGTTGGGATGTGTTAGCGATGCAGTAGACCATGGTTAGCGAGGGACATTAATAGTAATTAAATCGAAAGTAATAAATTAATAATTACTTCTATGAAAGAATGTCCGGGTTAATATATACACATATATATATTAATAATTATTGATGTATGCTGCATTGATTAGTGTATTTGCATCACTTGACATGATATATTGTATGCTTTGTTCCCATGCTTATGTGCTTGTATAACATCCCAAAAATCATGATAAAATTTTTCAATTTTAAATCAAGAGGAACTGTTGTTTTCAAACATAAACCAAATCAAAACCAAACGTTTATAAAACATTGTTCTCAACAATAGAAAACATATATCAGAGTATCCCAAATCAGTATCATGAAAACCAAGAGGATGTGATGTTTCATTTACACTTGGTTTTGATGTTTGTTTTGGTTGGGTTTCTACAAATTTTAATCTTGATGGGTTGTTTTCGAAAAAATTTCTAGTAAACAATTGATGATATTTTTATAAGATTTCTGCTAATGTTTTCATGGAACAATTTATTGAAATAAAAGAAAATTTTTGGCTGAAAAATCATGGTGTTACAAGTTGGGATCAGATGAGTGAACTGAATACCGAGGTTGGTGTTCAGACGCAGTCTAGATTGGCTCAATTAGGTGCTTTATGATCTTAAGGGTGTAGGGTGTGTGCTGCGAGTTATATGTTGTTTCTTATACGCATGTATGCCTCTTATTCTTTTCAATATCAGTATATCCTCTCTCCTTTCTGGTAGATCATGTAAAAATGTTATTAGCTCTCTAGTTAAGGAACAACAATGGAGGGGCGACAAGAAGTTGTCTAAATTACCAAAAAGGGTTGAGACGGGTTACATTCCTAATGTCTCAAGTTTCTCATGACCCACAAGCTCAATTATCCAAGAACAATTGTAGTTCAATTGGTGTTGTGCGTATCGGGAAAATGGAGGATCATCTTAGAGAGCTACTTTAGATGCATAGATTCAATAAGCATTGCAAGATGTTAAGTTATTATTGGCCGACACCAGAATAGAAAAAGAACCTTTATATTGTCTATGGGTTGTAGCATGGTATGGAAGTTGGAAAACGAAATAGGTGTGCAAACGTCTAACCTAATCAGGGAGAAAAGAGAATTTGTAGTAATGCTAGAATCATATATATATATATATATATATATATATATATATATGTGTGTGTGTGTGTGTGTGTGTGTGAACGTTAGTGTTGGGCCCGTACTATCACAAGCATATAATATATGTTTAGGACTAAAGGGGCCACAAGGAAACCCAAGGTTCTAGAGGACATGTTACGAGCTTGTGTTATTGAGTGTGGATGGAGATGGAATACTCATTTTCCATTAGCTCTACTTACCAACAAAAACACCTACCATTCTAGCATCGTTATGGTTGACCTTTTTTGTGTTATCATCTTTTGTGCTCGGCTTCTGATACCTAGTAGTTCTTTGAGTCTGTGTTAGTGCAGTAGGAAATCTGTTCTTGTGCAGGAGAAATCCGATAGGTTCTCGATCAGAATCATTGAACACACTTTTCCTATTACTCTGAATCCAATAGGAATCAAATATTTCAATGTTGTCTTAGGTATGGATTGGCTATCTTCCAATCGAGTTGAGATCCTTTATTTTGAGAAGTGTGCTCACGTCAAGCTTGCTGAGGGGAGGGGTATTATGTGTAACGACCCAAAAATCAAGGGTTAAAATTTCATTCATTATAGTCAAACACAAATCCTACTTCATCCAATCATTCAAAAACATTGCTTAATTAAAAACATTTATCAGAGTTACGTCCCAAAATCACATAATGCAGAAAAACGCAGGTGTATGCACTGCGATCAAGTCGTGCCCTTCCTTTCTAGACCGATGATGTCTGAAACCATAAACAAAACTCAAAGCATGAAGCTTAGCGAGTTCCCCAAAGCATACCCCACATAATCCATATAACCATATAATCTATATCAATCACGTAAGCCATATCAATCACATGAGCCTTATCAATCACATAAGCCATATCAATCATGTGATCCATATCAATCACATAAGCCATATCAATCATGTGATCCATATCAATCACAAAAGCCATACATGTAAACATATAAGGATGTCATGGCCTCCCCCCCAGGGTTTTACTCCAGGATGCCATGGGCTCCTTGCATGGTCTTACACCTAAGTGCCATGCGTTCCTCCCATGGGCTCCCCACATGGTATTACATCTAAGTGTCATGGCACTACTAGAAAACAGCCCTTTAATGACACACAAACAATGACACGCACTGATAGAGGACACACATTAGTGCATGCCCTAAAAAATAATGTCATTTTTGCAAAATTTGATGGATAGAGGACACGTATTTGTGCGTGCCCTAAAGTTAGTGTCAGAAAAGAAAAAAACTGAAATGCGGAGGGCACCTTTCATAATTTTTTAATGAAATACACGTTTTAAGGTGGGATTCACCTGCCTATTGGATCCCAAAAATTAAACCCCCGCCTCTTCCAATTTTCAACAAAAAGCCTTAGGGCTTTCGTCTTCATTAAGACAAAGAAAGACTGGGACGATGGGTATGCCCAAACCCTAGACCACATTCACTCCATCGAAAACTATGAGAAATCAAGATCCACCACCACCGACAAAGATTTTTTGCCCCGATTGAATGGCCTTGCTCAAGACGGACTCTCTTTACGACACAATTAAATCTTAATCTTTTGGTCTCTCAACATCTTGCAGATGATCATATCCAAAACGTGTTCCAGTCACGGCGCTTCTGCGACTCATATCTGCTGGGTGATTGTGTTGTTGTGGCTTGTGACCTTGATCTTCCGGTAGGTGACTCAAGTGCACCACGTTCCACTAGAAGAAAATCTCTACTCCTTATAATCCTTAGTTTCGATTGAATGAGAAGCAGGTTTGATTCTTCTCTTTCGGTTTCACAAAAGTATAATGTGCTTATAATCGTTCATCTACATTCTCTCCAGCCACACTCACTACCTTTTCCTATGTTTCTTCCTCTAACACCGTTCATTTAGGGAAAAATCTCCGCCATATTTAGTTCATCTTCAGTAATATGGATTTGTAATCTCTGATTTTGGAAGGGAGAGATAGGGTTTTTGGAATTTTATCATGATATGAAACCCAATAACTGAAGTGATGAGAAGTCAGGGGTATTTTGGACCATACGAGTCAAAGATATTGGAAGCGTCATGACTTATGGATTTGGTGAAGAGGGCCCTGCCATTCTGCAATTGCAAAAATGGGAATCTTCTCGATTGCTAGCAAACCTGGCACAGTTCTGTGAAGCTTTCCTTTCCCCAACCAGGGAACTTATATTATTGCTTTCATATCACCATGAAGGGTTACTTCTTCCTCTAGTCAAAGGTGAACATCCAATCTAACAATCTTAATTGCTTATCCTATGATAGAACCTAATTTATGTTGATTTTAAGATGCAAGTTATATGAATCTTCTGTGCAGGTGAAGCTGTAAGTAGTATTGTAAGCTATCCCATGCTTTCTGATATAAATTCACTTGCTTGGGGTATATGTGAAGATTCAAATAGTCAACATAAGGGGGATTTATTTAGACATTATAACACTTTCAATCGACAGTGTGCAAGTGTAAAAGTAAAATTTGCTTCTTTGTGACAGGTCTTGTATTACCTCATGCGAGTGGAGCTATTTACCACTCTATCAATTCAATTACAAGGTGGGAAGTTTGATCATTTAGACAGAATGTTTATAGATATTCCTGCTACATGGAATGGTGTTATGGAGTACATGAGTAACGTGAAGGTACTGGTATGAATACATAACAAAACTACAAAATTGATCTTTTGTTTGTTGAAAAAAGGTGTTGGCTTCTTACGCCAAAATTTACAATAAAACCTGCTTTTCTTTTTATCTTAGGTTCCTGAGGTGTTTTACCTTCCAGAGATATTATTAAATGAGAATTTAATTGATTTTGGTACCACACAACTTGGAGATAAGCTAGGTGGACTCTAGTTGTTTTTTTTTCTGTTTTTAAACGGTTGTAATTTGATTCTATTGATTACTTTTCAGATTGTGTTAAGCTTCCTCCTTGGACCAAAAACCGTGTTGACTTTGTGCATAAGCGTCGCATGGCTCTTGAGAGTGAGCATGTCTCTGCACATTTACATGAATGGATAGATCTCATATTCAGGTGAGCCCTAATTCATTCATATTCTAGTATCGGTGGGTTTTATTTTGTTTTGATGCTTTCGACTTTGTAAAAGGTTGAAATAAATCAATTTGGATGATAGTCTTGTATGCCATTTACATTCATTCTCCATTTGTGGGTTTTATTTTGTTCCAAATCTGATTATTTTGACCTTAATAATCTGAATTTTTCCCGAAACACATCATAACTAATTATTTAGTTTAAATTCATGTAACGCCTGTGTCTCCGGGCTTGCCATTTTTAGCAATGTAATAGTCTAGGTTAACTTTTGTAACCCGTTTTGAAATAATAAGAATGTATTATTTGAGTATTATGTGTTTTGTGCTTAATTGCTTAATTATGTGGTCTGATTAATTAAGAATAAAAATAAGCGTCAAAATTTAAGTGTAAAATAAACTTAATATCTTTGGATAATGTTGTAGTAGTTGAAACGAGGTTTCCGAATATATATAGAACGCCCAAATCTGACTTCGTATGAGGAAGTTATGATTTATCGAAGTTTCGACTTAGCGGTATGCAGCCTGAAATACTCGATTTGAGATCGAGCGGTTTTTAGCCGAAGCATTCTAAACGAGGATCGAAGGTCTCGTTGTTGGTATCGAAGCGATAAAAAGTTAGGCGAGAACGGACGTCAAACGAAGAAGTTATGAATTTATAATGAAGTTTTTCTGTCGCGGTCTATTAAAAATAAATAATAAAAATAAAGTCAAAATTAGCCGACGGAGTCTAAACGAAAGTTGTAGAGCGTAGTCTCACCTTCGCGTGGATATAAAGAACGTCGAAAACGGAGTTCGTATGAAGAAGATATGAATTTCCGAAGTTTATTAAATAATTTGTAATTATTTTTAATCTTTAATTCCGGTATTATTCGAAGAGGAGTCAGCGGTCCGATCCGACGTACGCCCCGCGTACGCGAGTACACCCCGCGTACTCCGAAGAGTGTCGACATTTCAGATGACGCATGCAGTGACGACTTCGGAGGCTAGTACGCCCCGCGTACGCCTCTACGCCCCGCGTACTCCGAGGCTCCAGCCTCCTATAAATAGGATCCGAAGGCAGCCGAGTCTTTTGCCAATTTCTTCTCTTCTCTCTCCCGTTTTGCATCGATTTGCATGCCAGAAATACCCCGAAGCCCCGGTATTATTCTCGAGCCCCGAGGCAAGTCCCGAGATCCCGAAGATCCCGAGAAGTGCGGTTCCCGAGTCGAAGCTCTGCCCGCGAGAAGTTCGATTTTTGTGAAGATCTTCCAGATCTGCTGAGGATTACTACTTCTGCAAGTCGTAGTGTTGTCCGATCGTCTTCTGATCAAGTGAGTGTATACTACCTTTCATAAACACGATAGTAATACAAGTATGGTTCGAGTGTATTAAGTATATTGTTGTTTATATGTGTGAGTGTGTAGTTACTTTCTTCTAACGCATGATTATGAAGTATTTTATACAAAATACGTGTTGTGTGTAGAATTTGTTGTATGTGTGTGAATGTATGTTCACCCTCTTCCATCTCATAGATCTGAATTGCTTTCTATGAAATACGTGTTACGTGGGTATGCCTCATCTGTTATGTGGAATATATATTGAATGAAAATGATATACAGGTTTTAAACTATGTATGAAAATATATATTTTATCTACTAATATGTTGGGTAGAACATGGGTAAATAGTTGGTGTGTAATAAACAGATGAGAGGCCTCGATGTTGTTGTTGTTGATGATCTAGTTATTCAGCGGAGTATGGATAACGACCACGGACTCTTTCTAGACAGTCTAGTGGAACGCTAGCAGGTTCATAACCTGTAGGTGTTGTGAACGATGTGTTCACCGGTGTACTCTATCCCCCCTCATGGTTGCCTTTAGGATATCTATTGTGGAGGAAACCCCTTCGCAGTGATGTCCGTCCCGATGAAAATCCTAGATTAGGTCCCTTGAGATAGATGTTATTTTAGGGACGTAAAGTGAGGATAACGGGAATGGGTAATCGGGATAGTGATTGGTTGGTGAAATTAAATATAACTTATTTATTGTGGGTTGAAAACCCTCTATGCTCACCAGACTCCCAAGCCTGACCCACTCAGTTTTATTTGTATTACAGGAAGTGGCGCAAGGGCGTAAGATGGATGAATCATCGAGTTGTTTTGTTTACAAGTCTGTATATGTATATATTTGTTGAATGACTTGTAATGTTATCGTTTATGCTTTATGGTCTGTATCGGAACATGACATCCCGAGTTTTGATTATATAATGAAAATGCATCTCTTGATGAAATGCTTTGATAAATATTATTTTATCATGTTTTGTTTTGGGAACAAATTCCGCAACACTTTTAAATCAAAAGGATTTACTCTGAAAATATTTTAAAAAGCATAAATGAAATCGGTCTTTTCTGGCCGTGATTTTGGGGATGTCACAGTTGGTATCAGAGCATTAGTTTAAGCGAACTAGGAATTTGTTGGTATTTCTAGACTTAAACTTAGAATGCTAAGTGGAATTGTGAGTTGTGTGTCTGTTGGATTTTAGACACGAGCACTAGTTTATTTTAGGAAAGTTGCCTAAATTGCTTTTATGTGCTAAATGTTGTATGTTGCCATATATGATATTAATTGTTCGGATCTACGGTCTGTTGCCGACCGGATCTGGAAACCTTATGTGTGTAGGATTCTAAGTGTATGTTTACTGTATTAGAACTAGCATGTAAACGTTTCGGAGTAATAAGATGATTTGAATATCTATCGTGAATGAAGATCTAAATTTCACCTTATTCGGTGTGTAGATCAAAAATGGTGAGAACGAGAAGTGGCGTTGGAAACGCGGATGAAAACAGGAATCAACCGCCAGTGATTGAGCAAATACCTGTTGTAGTAGCAGCACCAGAACCAATAACAATGGCTGCGGTGCAAGCCATGATTCGGGCTATGCTAGCCGAACAAAGAGAGGAGATGCGACAAATGTTGCATGATAACAGGGATGAACCTATCATACCTATTGAGGAACCCGAATTGATCCCCGAACAATCGGAGGAAGGGAACAATAGTCGCATTATGAGTCAAGTTGGGACTCAAGGAGAACGAAGGAACGATCCGGAAAGGAGAAACAACAAGGATGGGCGAATGTACAAAAACTTCTTGGGCGCCAAGCCGCCAAGTCTTTCTGGAAGCCCAAAGCCTGTTGAGATAATGGATTGGATCTCCGAGATGGAGATGGTATTTGAAAGTTGCGACTGTAGCAACAAACAGAAGACCGTCTTTGCGGTTAGACAACTGAAAACTGGAGTCTTGAGTTGGTGGAAGTTGTTGTCAGATACTATGCCACGAGGAGAAGCCCTGAAAATGTCATGGGAGGAGTTCTTGGAGCAACTAAGGGTGCAATATTGTTCAGAAATAGATCTGATTGATCTGAACAATGAGTTCCAAAACTTGAAGAAGGGGAAGATGAGCATAGATGACTATGCTACTGCATTTACTGAGAAAATGAAGTTGTTTCCATACCTTGTGCCAACGGAACTCTCCAAGATAGAGAGGTTTGCTAATGGACTGCCTGCCGACTTTGGTCCGACAGTCAAGATGGCAACTACTCTGAAAACGGCTGTTCGTGCAGCTAAGAATGTGGAGGCCCAGCAGAAGGAAAAGGGTCTGGAAAGAATAGATGTTGGAGAAAAGAGGAAGTTCGATGGAACTTCAGGGTCCAACAATAAAAACAAGTTCTCAAAGTCTGGTTCGAGGGGAAGTGGAGGTGAAGCGAAATGGTGCGACAAATGTAAGAAGAAGCATCATGGAAGATGTGAGGTGGCGAACACATGCTACAAGTGTGGAAAGCCAGGGCACTATGCCAATGAATGTACCCTCACTAAGAAAGTTTACTATGGTTGTGGTGAGGAGGGACACATGTCGAGGGACTGCCCGAAGAAGAAGGAGGCAGCTAGACCCAACATTCCACCAAAGCCAAAGGTGAGAGCATTCCAGATGACACTGGAAGCTGCTAAAGATGAAGATGATGTCGCTTCAGGTACCTTTCTCGTTAACGAATTGCCTGCCCAAATTTTATTTGATTCTAGAGCCAACTACTCCTTTATATCGCATGAATTTGGTAGAAAGCTAGCTTTGCTTGTTGTTAGACTAGATGATGCCTTATTAGTCGAAGTTGCTAGTGGCAAGTTTGTACCTGTTAGCCATCGTATGAAAAACATCTTAATTGATCTGAATGGGAATAAGTTCCACGAGGAATTATTGCCTATAGAACTAAACGGTTTCGACATCGTTTTGGGAATGGATTGGCTTAGCGCCAACGACGCCGAAATTTTATGCAAGAAGAAAATAGTCAAAGTGAACCCGCCTGGGAAAGATTCGTTTATGGTGTATGGGGACAAACGCAGAGTGAATTCTGGAATCATTTCATTGATGAAAGCCAGAAAATGTTTGACCAAGGGGTGTACATCATATCTAGCATTCGTGACTGATGCTAAGAAGGAAAAGAAGGTGATGCAGAATATTCCAGTTGTGTGTGATTATCCGGAAGTATTTCCCGAAGATCTTCCTGGATTACCGCCTGATCGACAAGTGGAATTCCGTATTGACTTGTTGCCAGGAACAACGCCAATTGCGAAAGCACCTTATCGATTAGCACCGACAGAGATGAAGGAGCTAATGATGCAACTTCAGGAGTTATTGGACAAAGGTTTCATTAGACCTAGTTCATCACCCTGGGGAGCTCCGATGTTATTTGTAAAGAAGAAAGATGGAAGTATGAGAATGTGCATTGATTACAGAGAGCTGAACAAGGCAACAATAAAGAATAGATATCCGTTGCCAAGGATTGATGACCTGTTTGATCAATTGCAAGGTTCGAGCTATTTCTCGAAGATCGATCTAAGGTCAGGATATCATCAGCTGAAAGTAAGAGAGCAGGATATCGAGAAGACTGCATTTAGAACTAGATATGGACACTACGAGTTCTTGGTTATGTCGTTTGGACTAACCAATGCTCCGGCAGCATTCATGGATTTAATGAATAGGGTTTGTAATCCTTTCCTTGATAAATCTGTGATAGTGTTCATAGACGACATTCTGATTTACTCGAAAAGCCAAGAGGAGCATGGTAGACACTTGCGAGAAGTGTTAAAAGTCTTGAAGAAGGAGAAGCTGTATGCTAAGTTCACCAAATGTGATTTTTGGATTCGTGAAGTCCAATTCTTGGGTCACGTGGTCAACCAAGAAGGGATAATGGTTGATCCAGCAAAGATTGAAGCTGTGACAAAGTGGGAACAACCGAAAAGTCCCACGGAGATTCGAAGCTTTTTAGGATTAGCCGGATATTACCGAAGGTTTATCCAAGGATTTTCTTCGATTGCTAGTCCATTGTTAGCTTTGACCCACAAAGGAGCTACTTATGCTTGGAGTGATAAGCATAAGGAAGCATTCGAGAAGCTAAAGAAGAAGCTATGCGAGGCACCGATACTTTCTCTACCCGATGGAGTTGAACACTTCGCCGTTTATAGCGATGCGTCTGGGGTTGGATTGGGTTGTGTTTTGACCCAAAGAGAAAAGGTGATAGCATATGCGTCTCGACAGCTGAAAGAGCATGAAAAGAATTACCCGACTCATGATTTGGAGTTGGCAGCGGTAGTTTTCGCTCTGAAAATATGGAGGCATTACCTATATGGCACGAAGTGCAAACTTTTCACTGATCATAAGAGTCTCCAATATCTCTTTAATCAGAAGGAATTGAATATGAGGCAATGACGCTGGCTGGAATTACTTAAAGACTATGACTGTGAGATACTTTACCACCCCGGTAAAGCTAATGTTGTTGCTGATGCTCTCAGTCGGAAAGTCAATCTTGAAAGGAAAAGGCCAAGAGCGTTGAGAATTGAAGTTGTCTCAACCATTTTGGAAAGTATAAAGAAAGCTCAAAGCGAAGCTTCTGAGAAGAATGACCGAAAGGAGGAACGTTTGGGCAAAACATTGGTGTTCGGTGTAAACAGTCACGGACTGAAGGTGTTCCAAGATCGGATTTGGATACCTAAGACAGGAGGAGTCAGAGATCTTCTGATGGAAGAAGCTCACAAGACCATGTACTCGATTCATCCGGGTAGCACTAAAATGTATAGGGACCTAAAACCCTACTACTGGTGGCCGACGATGAAGCTTGATGTTGCAAAGTATGTGGCTGAGTGTGTGACTTGTGCGAGAGTAAAGACACAACATCAGAAACCATATGGGAGTTTAGAACCTTTGCCTGTGCCAATGGGTAAGTGGGAAGACATTGCTATGGATTTTTTCACTAAACTGCCCAGAACCAAGAATGGTCACGACATGATTTGGGTGGTCGTTGATCGATTCACTAAGAGTGCGCATTTCATAGCGGCCAAGGAGAAATGGTCTATGGAAAACCTTGCGAATTCTTACGTGAAGGAAATTGTGAGGCTTCACGGTGTTCCGTTAACGATTGTGTCGGATCGTGATAGCCGTTTCACCTCGAGATTTTGGAAAAGTCTACAAGAGGAATTGGGTACTAAGTTGTGTTTAAGTACAGCTTACCATCCGCAGACTGATGGTCAGAGCGAACGAACGATACAAACGCTTGAAGATATGCTGAGAGCATGTACCTTGGAATTCCTAGGTAATTGGGATGAACATTTACCATTGGTAGAATTTTCCTATAATAATAGTTTCCACTCGAGCATTAAGATGGCACCTTATCAAGCATTGTATGGATAGAAGTGTCGTACGCCGTCTTGTTGGCTTGAGGCTGGGGGAAAAGCAGTTTATGGGACCGGAGTTGGTTCATCAAACTGCTAAAAAGTTGAAAATAATTAGGGAAAGAATGTTAGCAGCTCAGGATCGTCAAAAGAGCTATGTTGACAAGAAGCGAAGACCGATGACTTTTGAGGTTGGGGATTCGGTTTTGCTTAAAGTCTCGCCGTGGAAGGGACTTATAAGATTTGGTAAAGGGGGAAAGTTGAGTCCAAGGTTTATTGGATCGTTTAAAGTTCTTCAGAGGATTGGGAACCAAGCTTACAAGCTCGAACTACCAGAAGAACTGAATGGAATTCATAACACTTTTCATTTGTGTTATTTGAGGAAGTTCACGGGAGAAGTTCCCGACATAATTCCAATTTTTGAATTGAGAATTGATGAGAACAAAAGGTTGATTGAGGAACCAGAGGCAATCGTTGACCGAAAGACTAAGAAATTGCGACGCAAGATGGTTGGGTTAGTGCTTGTCCGATGGAAACACACGAATGGGCTGAATCTCAGCTGGGAGACGGAGAGTGACATGATGGGTCGCTATCCGCATTTGTTTGTTGATGTGTGATTCCGGGGACGGAATCATTCTAAGGTGGAGAGAATTGTAACGCCTGTGTTTCCGGGCTTGCCATTTTTAGCAATGTAATAGTCTAGGTTAACTTTTGTAACCCGTTTTGAAATAATAAGAATGTATTATTTGAGTATTATGTGTTTTGTGCTTAATTGCTTAATTATGTGGTCTGATTAATTAAGAATAAAAATAAGCGTCAAAATTTAAGTGTAAAATAAATTTAATATCTTTGGATAATGTTGTAGTAGTTGAAACGAGGTTTCCGAATATATATAGAACGCCAAAATCTGACTTCGTATGAGAAAGTTATGATTTATCGAAGTTTCGACTTAGCGGTATGCAGCCTGAAATACTCGATTTGAGATCGAGCGGTTTTTAGCCGAAGCATTCTAAACGAGGATCGAAGGTCTTGTTGTTGGTATCGAAGCGATAAAAAGTTAGGCGAGAACGGACGTCAAACGAAGAAGTTATGAATTTATAACGAAGTTTTTCTGTCGCGGCCTATTAAAAATAAATAATAAAAATAAAGTCAAAATTAGCCGACGGAGTCTAAACGAAAGTTGTAGAGCGTAGTCTCACCTTCGCGTGGATATAAAGAACGTCTAACACGGAGTTCGTATGAAGAAGATATGAATTTCCGAAGTTTATTAAATAATTTGTAATTATTTTTAATCTTTAATTCCGGTATTATCCGAAGAGGAGTCAGCGGTCCGATCCGACGTACGCCCCGCGTACGCGAGTACACCCCGCGTACTCCGAAGAGTGTCGACATTTCGGATGACGCATGCAGTGACGACTTCGGAGGCCAGTACGCCCCGCATAAGCCTGTACGCCCCGCGTACTCCAGCCTCCTATAAATAGGATCCGAAGGCAGCCGAGTCTTTTGCCAATTTCTTCTCTTCTCTCTCCCGTTTTGCATCGATTTGCGTGCCAGAAATACCCCGAAGCCCCGGTATTATTTTCGAGCCCCGAGGCAAGTCCCGAGATCCCGAAGATCCCGAGAAGTGCGGTTCCCGAGTCGAAGCTCTGCCCGCGAGAAGTTCGATTTTTGTGAAGATCTTCCAGATCTGCTGAGGATTACTACTTCTGCAAGTCGTAGTGCTGTCCGATCGTCTTCTGATCAAGTGAGTGTATACTACCTTTCATAAACACGATAATAATACAAGTATGGTTCGAGTGTATTAAGTATATTGTTGTTTATATGTGTGAGTGTGTAGTTACTTTCTTCTAACGCATGATTATGAAGTATTTTATACGAAATACGTGTTATGTGTAGAATTTGTTGTATGTGTGTGAATGTATGTTCACCCTCTTCCATCTCATAGATCTGAATTGCTTTCTATGAAATACGTGTTACGTGGGTATGCCTCATCTGTTATGTGGAATATATATTGAATGAAAATGATATACAGGTTTTAAACTATGTATGAAAATATATATTTTATCTACTAATATGTTGGGTAGAACATGGGTAAATAGTTGGTGTGTAATAAACAGATGAGAGGCCTTGATGTTGTTGTTGTTGTTGATCTAGTTATTCAGCGGAGTATGGATAACGACCACGGACTCTTTCTAGACAATCCAGTGGAACGCTAACAGGTTCATAACCTGTAGGTGTTGTGAACGATGTGTTCACCGGTGTACTCTATCCCCCCTCATGGTTGCCTTTAGGATATCTATTGTGGAGGAAACCCCTTCGCAGTGATGTCCGTCCCGATGAAAATCCTAGATTAGGTCCCTTGAGATAGATGTTATTTTAGGGACGTAAAGTGAGGATAACGGGAATGGGTAATCAGGATAGTGATTGGTTGGTGAAATTAAATATAACTTATTTATTGTGGGTTGAAAACCCTATATGCTCACCAGACTCCCAAGCCTGACCCACTCAGTTTTATTTGTATTACAGGAAGTGGCGCAAGGGCGTAAGATGGATGAATCATCGAGTTGTTTTGTTTACAAGTCTGTATATGTATATATTTGTTGAATGACTTGTAATGTTATCCTTTATGCTTTATGGTCTGTATCGGAACATGACATCCCGAGTTTTGATTATATAATGAAAATGCATCTCTTGATGAAATGCTTTGATAAATATTATTTTATCATGTTTTGTTTTGGGAACAAATTCCGCAACACTTTTAAATCAAAAGGATTTGCTCTAAAAATATTTTAAAAAGCATAAATGAAATCGGTCTTTTCTGGCCGTGATTTTGGGGATGTCACAATTCATATCCAAACACCCTGTAAATACTGTGTAGACAACATAACATTTACATCAATTTTTTGTATGTCAGGTATAAGCAGCGAGGAAAAGAAGCTATTTCAGCAAACAATTATAAACATCACATATGAAGGGACTGTAGATATAGATAAAATCACTAATCCAGTAAGTCTTCTTGTTAGTCGATTGATTAAGTTTTTTATATGTTTCATTTCTTGATGTTCTTCAAATGCAGGTAAAGTTATTAATGGCTGCAGTTGATGAGCATGGTATAGTTTATGTAGTTCGTGGTAGTGACCATATTCCAGGCATAAATAACTCAGTTGAGAAGTCTCTACCACAGTTTCAACAATTAAGGTACTAGACTTTGGTTGTGTGGGAGGTTGGAGGTGTTGATATAAGCCACCAGAAGCTACATAATAATCTTTCTAAGGACAAAATGAGAAGTAGAGTTATTACCTACTTTGAGAAGTATATTTCTTCCAACAGATAAATATAGAAAAGATGATATTATATGTCTTTCCCCATTTAGAATCACCAGGCTTAGTAAAAAGCGTAGTACAGTTGTCCATTTCAACTACCATGTTGACTCGGCTATGATTATGAATGATGGTAGTCAGGAAGAGGAAGTTACTATAGGAGATGCAATTGGGTGTGTGTTTCATGGATATTTTTATTTGGTCACATTAGAGGGTATTTCTGTAATTCTACACTCTAATTCATTGGAATCAGCTTCTGGTTGTATTCTTGTTGAAGCTATTGGATACCAATTATATATTATATATTTTCACAATACATTTAACATTTTGTGCCCTTATTTTACATTGATGCAGGATGGTAAAGCTTGAGGCAGTGCAAGAATGTGAAGAACTAAAGAAGAAATGTTTAAATCTTCACGCACTTTGTTGCACCGTTTTTTAGTTGCCCACGTGTGTGTATGTGTGTGTATGTTAAGGAAATGCAAATAACAAGTCTTACATGTGTATTTTTTTCATCAGGAGAAAAGTTCTTCCAACAGTTCCACACCTTTTGGATTCTATCCAGGTCATTATTTCACCCAAGTTATCCCACCTAAACTTATTTTAATTTTGTCACACACCCAAATTTTCTAATAATCAAAGATATTATGTATGAAAATAACATGTTTCTTTTGTTATTTTATTATTCAGATTTGAAATTCTTGACTTTTGTCCAAGCTTTTGCTGAGAAGCATTATGCTAATTTGTCCTCAAAGCCTTTCTTCAAATTCTTGACTTTTGTCCAAGCTTTTGCTGAGAAGCATTATGCTGATTTGTCCTCAAAGCCTTTCTTCAATGGACTCGTTGGGTAGATCATCTCTGGCCTAGTTGTTTCCATGGTTTGGGAGGGCAAAAATGCCATTCATGATTGATATATAATATATTATCAGATTGTTTGCTTTTCATATTATAGGATGGTTGGATTGTCCTGCCTTGCTATGTATTGTGTATGATTGGACTAATTGTGGGAAGCTATTCTTATTTGATTTTTTAATGATATTTTTTTGGCTGGGGTTAGTAATTGATCTTATAAATACGTCTCGTTATTATTCTATGACTGATTGGAAGAAAGAAGGCATCAAGTATGTTATGGTTAGTTTCTAAATACCTTCTACTCATCAATTTCTGGAATATAGATAAATTATGTTTAAAGGTTATTTGAGAAAAATGAAAGAAAAAACAAACGATGGTAAATTTGTAAAAAGTTAGGACTTAATGAATAAAGGGGAAGGTCAAAAAGTCATCAAAGTCCCTTATAGGTGAAATTTCAGATTATTCACAGCTTTTAGACACACATCTGTCTTTCCTCCAAGACCTTAACCTTTAGCAAATGGAACCAAAGTTGGAAAAAAAATCAACTCGACATGTATACCATCTCTTGAATCATTCTTGTGTATACATGTATACCTCATCTTCAGAGGTACTTTTTTATAGTATTTTTTTTTGTACAGGTATGGGTTGTATTGAAGCTTGTATTCTTCGAAAAAAGTATGTTACTACTAATGTGTTGATGATGAAAGCAGGTATCATGTGGAAACAGAAGCATAACAATAAGAAATAGAAACAAGAAGGTGTTCCTTAATAGCAATGTAGTATTAGGTTATATAGTTAGAGAACCCCTCTTAATAACAATGTACAATCGGATCCCCTTAATACCAATGTATTACATTTTTTTGACATGATGTTATGGAAGAAATTGATTGTTTTGATTTATATTTGTTTCCATATTTGTGTATTATGCGTAAATAAGTATCGTAAATGTATATCGTAAATGGTTGTTGAAGTTTATGACACACAAATGCATGTCATCTTCATTTATGACAGGGGCTTTAATGATACGTAATGCGTGTCCTAAACGTGCATCGTAAGGTTACGACACGCAAATGCGTGTCGTCTTCCTTTATGACAGGGGCTTCCTTGATACACATAGCGCGTCGTAAATGTACGTCGTAAATGCGTGTCATAAATGTGCATCGTAAATGCACGTCATCTATAGACGACGCGCAAAAACGTGTCATCTCTCGTTATGACAGGGCTCTTCTTGACACGCGTTTGCGCGTCATCTGAGCGTTTTACAACACGCATTGCACGTCGTAAAAGGCTGTTTTTCTAGTAGTGTGGGCTCCCCCCATCGTCTTTAATAGGAAATCCATGGGCTCCCCACATGATTTTACATCAAAGTGCCATGGGCTCCCCCCCCCCCCCCCCCCCCATGGTCTTTAATAGGAAAGAAATGGGCTCTCCACATGGTCTGACATCCAAGAGTCATGGACTCCCCCATGGTCTTTCATACAAGTATACCGCATATACAATTAACATACCACATAGCATATAACCAAATAGCATATAACTAACTACTGTATTACATATCACAAATTGGGCCAACTTTGGTGCCTTCGACCCATTGGTATGGTGAGGAGACTCACCTCGCACTGTTGAAGTCCCGCGGATAAAACTCTAGCTGCTGGTTGACAGATTCCCGAACTGTCAACACCAAAACAACATCCAATTAATAATTAGGTCCCAATACGTAAACCATAAGTCCATGCTTGGGGTAAAAAGACTATTTTACCCTTAACCTAATTCGGTTCAAAACCAAGGTCCAAAGACACACTCCGAAAGCCCAAAAACCAATCAATGAACCAAGGCCCAGCCTATGGCCCAATTTTCCAAATTACCCCAAAACCTCTACATGGACTTATCTTATGACCAAACATTTATCCTAGTCCAAACATTTGGCATTCCGATGGTCCAATATCTCATAATCATCAAGGCCCAATTATGGCCCACCTATGGCCCAATTTTACAAATTGGGCCCAAGGCTTTCCAATGGGCCTTATCCTAAAGCCCAATCCAAATATTCTAATCCATATACTTGTTCTTGGGTGCCCCATCAATAGCCCAATCACCAAAGCCCAATAGAAAGGCCCATATCAAGGCCCAAGCAAAATTAGGGTTTTCATAGATGATGATGATTAGGGTTAAGTGTTCTTACTTAATCCATTAAGTCCATCACCCTACTAGGTCAAACATACAATGAGATCGGGCATAAGTCATAACATCAATCCAATGGTCTAAAACGCGGGTCTCAGTAAATTCAAGCTAACAAATCCAATATTAGGGTTTTCTAAACCCTAATTAGGGTTTCCAACCCAATTACATGTCAATTAGTCAAATGGTTAGGTTTTTAGATCAATTAGGGCTTCATTAGGTCAATTAGGGTTATATAAGTTGGGCACCACCAACTACGACCTCGGTTAGTGGTAGTCAACGGCGGCACACGACGGCGGCCACCACCTCATGGTGGTGGTGGTTATGATTCTAAATCAAAACATCCCAAAAAGCAATCCAATCACACAAAAGAGCACACCGCCACCCAAGGTGACGGATGGTGGCGACAAAATGGCGGCGTGAGGTGGCAGCACCCACCTCACGGTGGTGGTGATGGGTTTTTTCCGGCCAAACTAACAACATACATACAATAAAATATAACACACACATACAGTCGCTCTTGCCGCGGCAGACAGTGGTCGGAGGTGGTAGCCACTACCTCACGGTGGTGGTGATGGCTTTTCAGGAAAAATCTGACCAAGCAAACACATGCAGATACATAGCTCGATCTTAACAGCAACCCACGTCATTGTATACTAAAAACAAAATGAACACGACCACCCATGTGGTGGCGTGCAGCGGTCGGAGGGTGACTACGGGATGGGGCTGTCGTTGGAGCAGTGGCGGTGATCGCGACCGAGGCGTAGCAACAGGAGGAACGGGGGAAGGGAATGGGCGGGAACCATGGCGAACAACAGTGGTATTTACAAAACACCCCCTAACTTCTCAAAATCTTTACACAATAAATCCCAGAGTTACACTTTAACCCTCGAAAATCCAAATCATGTCATTTGGCTTCCCGAAACCAACACCCCGATAAATATATTAATTTGGATATAAAATAATAATAATAATAATTACTACTCGGGGCTTTAGAGTTTATTAATTATTGAATTAATTTTAAACGAAATGTTACATTATGGCTCGAGGACAAAATTCTATGTGGTCTATACCAATTATTTATGTGATGAAATCACGCAAGTTCCTGGTGAGATGATATGAGGTCTTCTTTGCTCATGCATTTAAGAGTCCATGGAAAGCAGTGGATCTTGCCGATGCGGAGGTGGTCAGGGAGTTTAGTTTTTTTCTCCTTGAGGAGTGCTTCATTTACCACCACGACATGAGGTAGAGTTCCAGATTTATCTCGTTCCTGCCACGACCCCAATAGCCAAATTGCCATATCGGTTAGCTCCATTGAAGATGAAGGAAATGGGGAATCAGCATCAAGAATTATTACACCAGAGGTTTATTAGACCGAGTTTCTCACCTTAGGGGTGTCAGTTCTCTTTGTGAAGAAGAAGGATGGTACTATATGGAGGTGTTTTGACTACCGGGGATTGAAAAAGGTGACTGAAGAATAAGTACCCACTCCCAAGGATTGATGATCTTTTTGATCAGTTGCAGGGAGCTAGTCACTATTTGAAGATAGATATGTGATCAGAGTATCATCAAGTGCACATCTGTGAGCGGGATGTTTCCAATACAACATTCAAAATCCAATATCAAAATTATGAGTTCCTAGTAATGCCTTTTGGTTTGACAAATGTACCTTCGGTTTTTATGGACCCTATCAATCGGGTATGTCGACCATTTCTGGATATGTCGGTTATATTATTTATCGATGACATTTTGATATACTCTCGGAGTGCCTAGGATCTTCAGAGGAATTTATGAGAAGTTTTCGAGACTCTACGTAGGGAGAACCCTTATACAAAGTTCTCCAAATGTGAATTTTGGTTTAGGGAGGCCCAATTTCACAAACACATTGTTCGTGCAAATAGGATCAAGGTAGACCTAGCCAAGATAGTAGCAGTCAAGAAGTGGAAATGGTTGAAAACTCCTACTAGTATTGGTAGTTTCTTGGGTTTGGTGGGTTATTATCGGATATTTATCAAAGAATTCTCCAAGATAATGGGTTCTCTGACCGTGCCGGCGAAAAAGTCGGAGTCGTGTGTTTGGACTGATAAGAATGAGGATATATTTCATACATTTAAGAAGGTCTTATGTGAGGCTCATGTCCTATCTCTTCCTAAGGAGTATTCAGGATTGAGTTGTGTACTCATGCAGTGGGGGAAAGTGATCATATATGCTTCCCGATAGCTGAAGAGCATCGAGTGAAATTACTTGGTGCATGATTTGGATTTGGCGATCATGATCTTTGAACTCAATTTATGGCAACATTAATTGTATGGAATGAAGTGCACACTATATACTGATCATAAGAGCTTGCAACATATTCAGAACAAGAAAGAGTTGAATATGAGACAACGACGATGGGTGGAGGTGTTAGCATATAAAAATTGTGAGATTAGTTACCACCCATGGAAAGAAAATGTGGTAACTGATGCTCTAAGTCGTAAGGAGGCAAGGGTATCATACCACCTGAAGTCTATGGCATTGGTTATGACACCATGTATATTTAATCAGTTACGATCTGCTCGGTATGAGGGTTTGAAAGAAAAACATGCGAAATAAGAAATAATGATTAAGTAGCAGGTACGCTTGGTTGAGGATGAACAGGGACTTATGACCTTTCATGACTGATTATGGGTCCTAAACGCAGGTGGTGTTGGTGATACACCGTTACGGGACGCATATAGATCGATGTGTTCGATTAACCCAGGTACAAAGAAGATGTATCGAGACCTGAAAGACAATTATTGGTGGTAAGATATTAACTGAGAAATAGTGAAGTACGTGGAAAAATGTGTGACTTGTATGCAAGTCAAAGATGATCACCAATGGCCCTATGGTGAATTACAGCGACTAGAGATTCCTAAGTGAACATGGGATAAGATTACGATGGATATTATTACGAAGTTACCTAAGTCTTCGCAAGGTCACAACATGATTTGGGGTGATAGTGGATCAATTGACGAAAAGTGCCCACTATTTGGTATCCAGCAAGAACAAGAACTTAGAAACGTTGGCAAATATTTATGTGGAGGAAATAGTCCTCAATCTCAACCATGATCTCAACCTCTCTCAAAATCTTTTTCGGTATACCACCAAAAACACCCGACACCACCACCCTAAACCACCTAAAGCCACCACCAAAACCACCAACACCTCCCTTATAACCCCCTTAAACACCACCAACATCTCAACCCTCCTTCCAATTGTTTCCAGCTCAAAAGAAGAAAGAAGACCGAGGGCAACCACCACCATCCACCCTCATGCCGCTGCTCTAAATCATTTGTCGTCCCCGCCATCAACCACCTCCGCCAGCTGTAGGTACCCTCCACCACCCGCTTAACATTTTGTTGTTGGTCTTGTTACCTTTCGTCGATCAAAACCGAGTTGTTGGTCTTGTTACCTTTTGTCCATCAAAACCGAAGCAAAGGACCATTTACGTCTTTTTTTTTGTGATGCATGAACTGCGACGAATAGGAGGGTGATGCCTCATGTTCCTTCCAAACTTGAAAGCAAAATTAATTGCTTTTACCCATTTCAAAAAAAACCATTACAAATCAGGTCCTAGGTTAACAAAAATTCAATTAAAATGTGCAGAGTCTACCCTATTATGGGAAAATCCTTTCAATAAATCCAAAATTTTAATATAAAATTTCACAAATTCATTTATATATTTCATTTATATAATATTGATTTATTTTAAAAAATAAACCTTAGATTAATTAAATTTTTAGAAATTATAAATTATATTTTGATTTAAATAAATTTTGGATTTATTTAAAAATTTCTGAAAATATAAAATTAAATTTTTAGATAAAATTTATTTAAAAAATTAATTGTTTGAATAAGTTTTGAATTAACAAAACTTGAGAATTATTCAATACGTCATTATACTTAGTCAAAATGTCAACTCACTCCCAAATATTAATTTATATCAAAATTTTCTAGGAAATTGAATTAATCCCGGAGATTACGCCTTCATGACAATACATCCCGGTTTTCAAAACGACTTGATAACCGCTCGTTAAGGTGAGTGTTATAGTCCCTCTTTTGTATTTACTTATCTTAGGGGAGAATTCATGTACTAAGTATAATAAATTATACAAAAATAATATTACAATACCTTCTAACTGTTACAATGCGGGGAATCTGGTATAAAGGGCCGCATAACGATGTTGGATTTCAGAACGGCTTAATTGCTAAAATGGTCATGTCCTTCGGTGTTTCCTGTCTAGCCCTTGTCTGTGGATAGTAGTTGAAAATTTTTACGTAACACTTATATCATAAGTAAACAATATCATTTTAAACCTCAATATCTTGTATGTTATGTTGCTCGAATAATACATCTATTAAAATAACATATGCCTATTTATTATAGAGTTTATAAAAGAAACACACTTCGTTATAAAAGTTAGTGCCTTATACTTTATTCACGTGTCAATCATACTCAGCTTTTATAACTTGATATCATGAAATTCATTATGCCTAGAACTTACCAAGAATAAGTTAGGGCTGAGAGTTATTCACAAACCATTTAGTTAAAGGCTTTTTAGCAAGACGTTATTCATTAGTTGGGTCTAAACACTTAGCATACCCACACTACTAAAACTATTAATCTATTGAGCGAGATATATATGTATAGATCTATATGGGGTTGACATCCCTACATGCGGTTGCTAGAGACAACCTCGACTAATCAATCGAAGCGGGTGATAGGTGTCTACAATTTTTACTGCAACGTCCAATGAAGTGTTCTGGTCGGGTACACCCAAGTCACATAACTCGGTTATAGGACTCATTATAAACATTAACTCAGATCTCTCTATCTATATCTATCTATCTCTCTTACTACAACTTCTAAACTTGGTTCTCTTCAAAATCGTTTTAAACATGAAATTACTTATGTCAGCACATTGTTTGGATTTTTAAAAGCTTATTTAAATATGGTTTAATTATAAATAAAATACTTTTTGAAATGATTTTAAGAGTATTGATATTTGCATATTTAGCCTCATAATAAGTATAGATTTCTATCATTTATTCGCTAATTTATTGCATTTCAAGGACAAAAGGTACTTAAAAGTGTTTGAATTATATTTTCATTCCAAAAGTGAAGCTCGGAAGCAAAAGGAAGCAGGAGAAGTGGTTGGGAGCTCGGGAATTGAGCAAAGAAGAAAAACACCAAAAACAGCACCTACTCGGCGAGTAGGGTCGACTACTCAGCGAGTCCGAGCGAATATTCGAAAAGATAAAGACTCGGAGACTCAGAGACTTATCGCATACAGGGATTGAGAGATGGACTCGGCGAGTCGGAACCTGACTCGACGAGTCGTTTCGCATATATAAAGATAACTCCTCAGATCGACAGGGGAGAATTTTGAAACCATTTTGGAGAGATTAGCTGCGATTAAAGAGCCAGAAGAACCCTAGAGAACGAAGATACAACCTAGAATCCAATTCCGAATGAGATTTGAGGCAAAGTTCTCATCATTCTACTTAATCTTTTGTTTTCCATTATGGCTAGACAATAAGAATTCGTTTATTTGCTGTTTATTACCTCAATCATGAGCTAAAACTCTTAAACTTCTATTTGGGGATACAAAATTGAGACTATGGTTTGATTATTGGTAGGATGAATTTAATGTTGGTGACTTTTGTTATTTTTAGCTTGCTAAAGAACCTTTTGTGTGAATGAAAATTAATTTTCTGTTAATAGGAAGGTAATTAAATAGTATGAACATCTTTTGATTATCAACCTCATATGTTTATGTGACCACTTTATCATATGTCTAGGATTAATGAACATGAAACTAGAATTAATAAGAAAATTAAGTAAATTCATGTGTAAGCTTGTGTGATGACCATCAACAAGAAGTTAACTAAAGGACCATATTAGTTGACCATTGCAAGTCTAAATTAACCCGAATAATTAATCTAGTGAATTTAATTAAATTAGACAACTGATCACTGTTTAAGTTAGTTTGTTCACTAAGGGTTAGTGTAGCGAACGCGAAATTAATCACTTGAGTCGGTAGCCAACAAAAGAGTTAATCCATTGCACTATTACCATAAAATCAACCATAAGATCAATTGAGTTGAACTAAATAGAAGTTCCTCCCCATTATTGAATCTAGTTAATTCTTTGCTTTTCTAGCTTTTAGATTAAGTGATAGTTAGTAAGTTTCTAGTCTTGTAAAACTAGAGAAAACCGTTACTTAATAATTAATTTAGATAGAATTAGTTTTTAGTTTTAATTTACTGTTCCCTGTGTTCGATACCATACTTATTTAGCTATACCACAATTGATAGATCCACTGCCTTTGTGTGTTTATTTTATAATTAAAAGTAGGTTTAAAACTAAGTTGTTTTACACACATCAAGTTTTTGGCGCCGTTGCCGGGGAACGGTTCTAAATTAGCATTAAATTCTATTTTTATCAATCCTTTGTGTAAGATTTATCTTACATAGAGTTAATTCTTAGTTAATTTAGTAATTAGTATAAGTTCTAATAAAAAAATCCGTTTTAAAAGTAATTAATTTTTTTTTCTGTTTTCGTCTTCAACTCGCCGAGTGCACTCGTGCCGACTCGGCGAGTACATCGCTGTTACAGTTTTAATTTTTATTTATTTTTTGTTCTTTTTACGCATTTTTTTTGTTTTGTTTACAGCTGTTTCATGACCCGAGGATCTGACACACCTCTGGTCCCTCCTCTCGAAGACCCGGAATCCACACTAAGGAGGAGCAAAGGAAAAGCCGTTGGAGAATTCATTTCTTCAAAGAATTTGCCACTAAAGAACCTAAAGTCCATTTTCATTAAGAAGAGGAGCAGCAAATCAGGAGCATCCAGCGTCTCTTTGACAATCGAAGACCCAATTAAAGAAGACACTGAGTACGAGACCGAGGAAAAAGAAGAACCCGCATACGAGCACGAATCCGATTTTGAAGACGAAGTAGCTATCACTATGGCTAATATTGATGAAGTCCCCATGGGGGAATGGAAGAAGAGGATGCGCGATGACATCGGCCCGGGACTTGTGCAGCCCGCAATTCCCGCTACTGCTACTTTCGAGCTAAAGGGTCATATTCTCGCTCAACTCAAGGAGATTCCTTTTTATGGAAAAGACCACGAGGACGCCTACAAGCACTTGGGCGAAGTGAAAGATGTGGCTGACTACTTCAATGTACCAAATGTGCCACGCGAGACCCAGCTACTTTGCATGCTTCCAGTCACATTCAAAGGTGCTGCAAAGGATTGGCTCAAGTCACTTCCTCCCGGGTCGGTCACCACATGAGCCAAGATGAAAGAAGAGTTCATAGACCACTTTTGCCCGCCTTCCAAAATAGCCAAGCTAAATAAAGCAATTGCCAACTTCGAGCAACAACCCGGAGAATCCCTTTATGAGGCTTGGGAAAGGTACAAAGGCCTTCTTAGAAATTGCCCACACCATGACCTCAATAGCCAACAAGAGGTCTCCATCTTCAATGATGGAGTCAATATCACCACAAGGCAATTGTTGGATTCACAATGCCCGCTCACGAAGAAGCCACCTCCGGTGATCAAGGAATTAATAGAAGAATTCTCTAAGCATTCTAGAGAATACCACAATCCAAGAAATGAAGTAAGTCGGGGGGTAGTGAACTCGGCAAATGATGGCATGGCGGCGATGATGCCTAAGCTCGATAGTCTAGATAGAAGGATGAAAAAAATGGATCAAACAATCTATTCTATACGAGTCGATGCGAGAATTGTAGAGGGCCTCATCTCACAAAGGATTGTGACTTGGATGAAAATGGAAACAAGAAGGCACAAGTGTTCTACTCAAGCGGCAATCAATACGACGAGAATTGGCGGAAACCGAAGAAGGAATGGCTCCCGTATGAAGAATACAAGATGGCTAAGGAGGAGAAATACAAGCAGAAAGAGAGGGGATTTTATCAAAAGGAAGAACCGGTTATGGAAAAGAAGCCGATTTAGAAGAAATGTTCACTAGATTCATAGCCGCGTCCAAAAAAAGACACAATGATCTGTTGGGTTTTGGTATAATACAACATCCTATGGTGCACATACAACCCTAAATACCTTGGATCTATGTTTTCACTAATTATACATGCAAATGGTTTCCAAGGCATTAAACCTATAACTAGCGTGCATTTGACATAAACCATATAATATACTAGTTAGGGAAACATACCTTTTATGTGGCTTGAAGTCTTGATGTATTTGGCCTTAAGAGCTTAGCACCAATAGTATGAAATGCCTCAAATGGAATAACAACACACCTAGGACAAAGGTGGCTCTTGAGAGAGAATTCCATGCACCAAAACACCTCCATATTTCTCTAAGGAAAGAAGTGGTGATTTTGGCTATGGAGTAACCTATTTATATGTAGGATTCCAAGGGTCATGGGTATAACCCATAATCCATACCCATGGGTTTTATGATCCATGGTTCATATGGCCCAACTCTTTATGTATCCATACATAAACTTGGTCCAACATGGGTCATAAGCCCAACACATATAAATATAACTAATTATCATAATTAGTCCCCATAGATTTAATTAGTCTCTTTTGATCACTAAATTAATTCCAAATTAATTCTTGATCGATACTAATTAAAACATACGATTTCATATTAATATATTATTACTTATAATATATTAATAAACCATAAATAACCTTCTCTCAAAAGTTCATCATAACAAATTGTCCTGATGATATGCAACCCAAATGGACCATGCTACTCTCGGGTCGAATACATACCAATAATAGTTATGGGCTTAGACACCTAATCCAACAGTCTCCCACTTGCATAAGTCTAAAACTATTATTCAAGTATGACTCCAAGATCCCGACTAGCAATCGTAGCTCTTAAAGCCGCTGTCAAACTCTGAACAAATCAAATGACATGTCCATTAGATAAGGGATCATATATTCCTCCATTCAAGATATCATATGGACTAAGACATGGATTATAATCATTCTCTCTGTCCATTTATTGTATCCCGATTTCCGATTTATGATGACTGACTAATTGAATAAATTAAATCAGTCCAGGCCCGGCCGAGCACTTACGTTTGTCATCACCAAATCATCGAGGGGCCCACAGATATCGCTTTTATCCCGAAGGTAAAAGGAATGGATAAACTTCGACTCATATGGCTTGTTCTACTATTTATTGAATCATACACAAAGGCACGTTTTATAACATCGAGTTACCAATGCATTTTCGTGCAATCAATGTATAACCAATTCATAGTAAAAACTCATATCTCTAGGTTTGAAGAATATAAGATATTATCGTCTCATGATCACTCGTGATAAAATCCATGAAGTGATTCCAATGAGCGCGGGTTGAATCCAATACTCAGAACTTATGAGCACTCATGAGTGTTGTAGCCCTTTGTCCAACATCTTAGACCTTTATAAGCCAACCCATGACAGTCTTAATTCATAACTACTTCCAACATACGATCGACTGTGGATGGTTTGAATAACTTAGTCATCCAGAACAATGACCTAGTTTATTCTAGAAGTCAAAACATGCAAAATGAAACACAAGAATAATTGAATCGAATATGGTATCAAAACCTATGAACATAAATAAAACACCTTTTATTTATCACCATATGATTACACATTATTCATTGTATACTGTTTCAACTATCAAATTTATTCTTGAATTTAAAACAATAGTTGTTCCATGCTCCAAGCATGTACACTATGTTTTCTAAACACTAGTCATGCCATACTCCAAGTATGCATACTATGTTTGTCTATGATCTTTACTTTGTGAAATAGATCAATTGAAGATAACTCCAATGATCCTTTTTTTCATAGTCCCAAATCCTTACTGCAAATGAAAGAATTCCAAATTCATGCCATTTACTGAAATCTGTTAGATTCTAAACTTATATGCATTGATCCTCTTGTAATGGTTATGCACAAGGTCAGAAAGACTTGACAACAAGCATTACAGACCATTCCAAAGGAGATCAACTCCTTGGAAACATCCTTCTTGCATTAAGTTTCCTAATCTTACACAGATTGAATAATTTTTAACTTTGAAACATTTCCATATTCCATTTTGACTATCACTTCTGAACAAGAGTTGCCTCCTTACAGATTATGTCAATATGGTCCATCCAGAATTATCACTATACTTCCAACTGTCCTTGAGCAACCAATCTTTGGTAAACCTTAGATTGTCCTCGACAATTGTTTAATCCTTTTATTCATATCCAATTCTAGACCTTTTCCCTTCTTAATGCCCCATACGTTTGGAAAATTTTAGAAAGGATGAATATAGCACATGTAATCGATCCTATATCCGAAGCATATGGGACACGATTCATGATGTCTCACATAAAGACTAAACCAGTCTTTTGCTATAATATTTCCATTTCAATTTGCCAAGTTCTCATAATTAAGATTATGAAAAGGGATGCCGTAATCATAATCGAATTTTAGAATGCAAATAATGGACCCATATATTATAACTTTCTTATGTTGAGCCATTCCAACATAACATTCATATATATACTTGACTAAATACGATTAAGACCTCAATCTAAGCTTTTAGATTTCAGATGAAGTATAATTTACTTTCCCTTAATTATAGCAAAACAACTTTTTCAACCCCTGCAACCTCACAAATTGAAACTTTTGTTTTCTATAATTAACATTGCTAACTTGCAATACTTATCATAATTATCATGCTCCCACTAACATGATGATTATTAGCATAACACTTATGCTCCCACTAGCTTTGACATGTACCCAGAAATCAACTGAACTTCTAGAAATCAATACTTTATTGACTTTCTTACCAAAGTTCAGATTTCTGATACTAGATTGCTTTGATAAGACTTTATCAATATCATACACCTCTCTTATATAGCTAACATGTGTGTCTAAACAATTATGAAGAGGGATGCCGTAATCATAATGTTTAGACCTTTTGTCATTCCCAAAATTGCTATCTACTCAAAATCTACTTAGTGAAAGAGTTTCCTTACCATCATTTTCATGAATCGAAGAGAAACCTTATGACACTTAGATTTAATGGTGTATGTGTTCTTATCCATGTGAATTGTCAAAAGCATAGTCACAAGACAAGGATAATGACAAATTCAAACTCATATGGACTGAACTCAATCTTAATTTCTTGCCACCTGGCAGCTCAAGGGCCTGCCATTGCTTCTAAGTTATTGTGCAACCAATTGAGAACTCTAACAACTAATATGCAAAGCCAACTTTAACTGGAATGGGCACAAAATATTTTTGGATACAGTGTCTAAGTCCATAACTTTATTTAGTATGTACTTGACCCGACCCGGCATGGTCCATTTGGGTTGCATGGCATTGCAATACTTGGATAGACTAAATGAGAGAATATGGCACTTATGATTATTAATATATTATAAGTTCTAATATATTAATAATAGTGTTATTTAATTAGTATTGATCAAGTATTAATCTAGTATTAATTTGGTGATCAAAGTGAGACTAATTAAATATATAGGGTTGATTATGACAATCATCAATTCTTTTATAGTGGATTAATGATCCATGGTTTGTGGGTTATGGATGTAACCATTTGGAGCTCCATGGATAGTCCATGGGAGTTACAAACCCATGGGTCATGAGAAATGAAGAGTCATGACAATTATTGGTCTTCTTAATGAAACCCTAATTGTGACACCACTATAAAAGGAACCCTTTGGCTAGCAAAATCGTGACCTAGTGTTACTAGAGAGGGCATAACCGATTTTGAGTGCTAGAAGTATTCTCTCAAGTTATTCCAAGTTTTGTGGTGTTGTGTGAAGCATTTGAGGCACAACATTTGGGGTGCTAGGCTCACAAAGTCTTGAAGGAATCCAAGCAACAACAAGGTATGTATTTCTACTAGTTTTATATTTTATTTATTCCCCATGCCATGCTAGTTAGGAAATAACCTTGAAAAAGAAATTTGCATGTATATAGAGAAAACATAGATTCAAGGTTATTAGGGTTGCATGTACACTTAGGAAGTGTTAGAATGCTCAAAACCCATCAGTGGTATCAAAGCCTCAGATTGTTTTCTGTATACTTGATGCAAAACTGCTTGAAAATTGAAAATTCTGCACACTGTCGACTGGACTCGCCGAGTTCATGGGGAGGACTCGCCGAGTCCATGAACAAATTCATCCTACTCGTCGAGTAGGATCATGCACTCGACGAGTAGGTGCGTGCTGGGCAGTCTTTTCGTGTTTTGTTGCTGGAAATGGATTAAAATCATTATCCCAATCTGTTTTGGACTTGCAAAATCTGTTTTTCAAAATGATAATGATTATGTTAATCCATTTTGCATGACTTTTATCAATTTTCAAGTATTGTATATGTTAATATGATTCTTGAAATTGCTTGACATGAATTTGTGTTCTTATGAGTTTTTAGAAGATCATAGGAATTATGTGCAACCTCCATGTGTGTTTAATTCATGATCTTAATGGCAATGATGGTGTTCATAACTTGTCCTCAAGTTATGAATAACCAAAAGTCACTTCTTTAAATTGTGATTAAAGAACTAAAGAGGTTTCATAAAATGAAGAGTCTTCAATTTTATGAACCATTAAAACTCATAAGTTACAAATTGAAGAGACTTGGAATAGTTTCAATTCTTGCCCTCAAGTTTTAGAATTTGAAAAGTCTTACACTTTAATACTTTAATTCCAAATTAAACCTTAGATTTTTAAAAAGTTTAAAAATCAACACTTATACTATTATTATAATTTTATTATATAGATATGTATAAGAATATGTCATTCTTACCATTAGTAGGCGTCATTCACGAAGCCGGTCTATAAGGGGGTATAAGGTTGTTGCCTATAAAATGATGACTTAATGGGTCTCCACTCTCACCCACCGCTTCCTTGATCGGTGGAGGGTCGTTAGCCGAACGGGTAGGATACGAATTTAAATTCTCATTAAAAGTATAATGAAGTATAAAGTAACTATACATTATTAATTCCCAATCTTAGTTACTTTAGGAAAATGTGAATTTGGTGCTAGCCCATAAAATTACACTTTGTACCTTACCAAGTCGTTAGTGGAGCGTGTGTGGTTAACCGTCACACTAACATGGACTAGTAAGAGTGGCAAAGGGTAACTTGACTTTATCATAGATCGGTGGAGCCTGTGTGGTTAACCGGCACATCAATTAGGTAATATTGTTAAGGGTACCAAGTCAATTTATATGGTTATTCACACCTTGTTTGTGATCCTCGGCATCCCAGTCACAAACTTGAGAGGGCACATTCGAGATTCAAACATGCCATTGAAAAGTTCAATGTATCACAAAAGATCTAGGAGTTTCAAAACCAATAAAACCTAATTATAAAATATTTCGTTCTTATGGTGGAAATTGGTAAATCGTCATTTACCTACCTTCAAATATTTTGTAGTGTGGATTACGGCATCCCTCTTCCACCTATAAATAGTTTGTTGGATCCTAGCCTTAATATTTCATTTGGGTGACTTATTAAGGACTCTTAATCTAATGAAACTTATCTTCCTTTTATTCCAGATGTCTTCCAATAACGCTGCTGGCTCAAACCCGATAGGCTCCTTTTCCCTAATGAACTTGTGTGGTAAGGTCATCTTTGATGGATCCAACTTTAATGAGTGGATCAGAAACATCAGGATGATTACCTGCTATGAGGACAAAGAATATGTCCTTGACAGGGAGCTTAAGGTTGTTAATGAAGTCACTGCTACTCTAGAAGAGCTTGCGGAGTTCATCGCACATGAAAAGGATGCCACCAAGGTGTCCTGCATCATGTTGGCCACAATGAATCTGGAGCTCCAAAAATCTTATGAAGCTTTCTACCCCTATGAGATGCACCTAGATCTGATGGAAAGGTACCATCAGAGCGCGCGTCAAGAGAGGTATGAAATCATTTCCTCCATGATAACTGCAAGGATGAAGGATGGTGAACCCATCACAGGTCACTTGCAGAAGATGCAGAGGTTCGTTGACCGGTTGCTAAAGCTCAATGTTGACTTCCCTGAGGAATTGGCGATTGACATCATTCTCCATTCCTTACCTCAAAGTTATGATCAGTTTCGTATGACTTATCATATGAACAAGGAGGAAGTCACACTTAGCAAACTTCAAGGACTCTTAAGGACAGCTGAAAATGGTCTTAAGGGTAAAGCGGTTGCTACTTCTACTCCTTTAACAGCCCCTGTTCTTGCAATTGGGCAAGGGAAGGGTAAGAAGAGGAAAAGCCCTTCGAAGGGTACCAAGGGTAAGACTCATGATGGTTCCTCTTCAAGTGGGACAAAGAAAGGTCCCATTACTCCTTCTTCAAACCCAAAGGAAGCACAGTTCTTCTATTGCCAGGATAAGGGACACTTCAAGCGAAGCTGCGCCAAATATCTGCAAGATGTAAAGGATAGGAAGGTTAAACCCACCCATGCAGGTATTTACACAATATTGTCTAACAGCTCATCTAATGCTAATTCTTGGGTGATTGATACAGGGTGTGGTATTCACATTTGTACTGATTTGCAGACACTAAGAAGAAGTGAGCAAGTGGAGCACGGGAAGATAAACTTAGTCATGGGCAACAGGAAAGCATCACTTGTTACCAAGATAGGAGTTTATTCTTTATTGCTTAATAATAGGTTAATGTTATATTTGAATAAGTGTTGTTACTCGCCCGAAATGGCGAGAAATATTATTTCTTTTCATGGCTTGTACAAACAAGGTTTTACATTTTCATTTGATAATAAAAATGGTGCTATTAATGTTTATTACAATGATGTATTTTACTTTAAAGCCATACCTTGTGATGGTGTATATGAAGCTGTGAATGTTGTAGACAATTTAGTAAATAATGTGTTGTATATTGATTCTTCTGAGAGCTTGGACAAAGCATCCTTGTGGCATTGTCGTCTTGGTCATGTTAACAAGAAGCGCATAGGCCAACTCCAAAAGGCTGGAGTCTTGGAATCATTTAACCTCAATTCAGATGATAGTTGCAAGTCTTGTTTACTTGGAAAAATGACAAAGTCGCCCTTCACAGGTACTTGTGATAGGGGTGAAGGTTTGTTGGACCTTGTACACACGGATGTGTGTGGGCCCTTCAGAGTTGCTACAAGGGATGCTAATCGTTATCATGTGACTTTTACTAATGATTACAGTAGATATGGATATATTTACTTAATCAAGCATAAGTCAGAAACCTTTGAAAAGTTCAAAGAATTTAAGCAGGAAGTTGAGAATCAATTGGGCAGGAACATCAAGATGCTCCAATCCGATCTGGGAGGAGAGTATCTTAGCATTGAGTTCCTTGACTATCTTAAGGAATGTAGGATTGTCTCACAATTGACACCTCCCAGGACACCACAGTTGAATGGTGTGGCTGAGAGGCGCAATCGAACCCTGTTGGATATGGTTCGTTCCATGATGAGTCAAGCTTCGTTACCAATCTTGTTCTGGGGGTATGCCTTAGAGACTGCCGCCCATATCCTTAATCTAGTCCCTACTAAAAAGGTTTCCATAACACCTCACGAGATGTGGACTGGGAAAGTGCCTAATTTGGACCACATCAAGATTTGGGGTTGTGAAGCTTTTGTGAGGCGTGAGACTCATGACAAGCTTGAGCCCCGAAGCGAGAGGTGTATTTTCATCGGCTACCCACAGAGATCCTTTGGTTACCTCTTCTACAGACCTAGTGACAATGTGGTCTTTGTAGCAAGAAGAGGAGTCTTTCATGAGAGAGAATTCATAAGCCAAGGGGACAGTGGGAGGCAAATTGACCTTGAAGAGCTTCAAGAGTCAAGTGGTGAAGGAACCTCAAATGCTGTCAGCCAACCTGAGGAGGAAACTCCTGTTGAACCGATAGATGAGTCTGTACCTCCAAGACGTTCCACTAGGGTGAGGAACACACCTGAATTTTATTATGGTTATCACATCACCACTGAAGGTGATACATTTATCAGTGATAGTACATTGATAGATTTGGATGAACCTAATAATTATAAGGAAGCCATGGCAGGCCCTGAGTCTACGAAATGGAAGGAGGCTATGGACAGCGAGATTCAATCCATGTATGACAATCAAGTTTGGAACTTGGTTGACAATGTACCAGGTTGTAAGACAGTTGGGTGCAAATGGATCTTTAAGAAGAAGACCGATATGGATGGGAAAGTACACAATTATAAAGCGCGACTGGTTGCGAAGGGCTTTACTCAAACTCCGGGAGTTGACTATGATGAGACCTTCTCACCAGTAGCTAAGATTAAGTCTACAAGAGTGTTGTTATCCATAGCTGCATTTCATGACTATGAAATATGGAAAATGGATGTCAAAACCGCTTTCCTTAATGGGAAGTTGGCTGAGGATGTTTACATGGCTCAGCCAGAGGGTTTTGTCGATCCAAAATACCCTAATAGAGTGTGTAAGCTTGAAAAATCCATTTATGGATTGAAACAAGCATCTCGCAGGTGGAATCTTTGCTTTGATGAGAAAGTCAAAGAGTTTGGCTTTTCTAGGAGTGAGGATGAGTCTTGTGTGTATGTCAGGGCTAGTGGGAGCATAGTTAGCTTCATGGCGTTGTATGTGGATGACATACTTCTCATAGGAAACGACATCCCAACTTTGCAGGAGGTTAAGGCCTGGCTTGGGAAGTGTTTTGCTATGAAGGACCTTGGGGAAGCTGCCTATATCCTAGGGATAAGGATATTGAGAGATAGGAGTAAGAGACTAATTGGACTTTGTCAAAGTACTTATGTGGATAAGATACTGAAGAGGTTCAGTATGCAAGATTCCAAGAAAAGAGAGTTACCAATCCAGAGTAATGCCAAGCTAAGTAAGACTCAGAGTCCGAGTACAGAGGCTGAGATAGCTGAGATGAGTCAGATACCATATGCTTCCGCTGTGGGCTCGATCATGTATGCTATGACTTGTACTCGCCCTGATGTGGCCTTTACTTTGAGCATGGTCAGTAGATATCAAGGGAACCCTGTCAAGGCACACTGGACAGCGGTAAAGAACATTCTCAAGTATTTGCGGAGGACTAAGGACTGGGTCCTTACCCTCGGAGGCAGTGATGACTTGAGAGTGGAAGGATATAGTGATGCTAGCTTTCAAACTGATAGGGATAATTTCCGCTCTCAGTCAGGCTGGTTCTTTATCCTAAATGGAGGAGCCATTACTTGGAAAAGTTCCAAGCAGGAGACAGTAGCTTATTCGACTTGTGAATCAGAGTACATAGCAGCAAGCGAGGCAGCAAAAGAGGCGATATGGCTAAAGAACTTGATCGGAGACCTTGGAGTTGTACCAGCTATAAAGGAGCCAATGGAAATTTTCTGTGACAGTGAAAGTGCGGTTGCTTTGGCGAAAGAACCAAGAGATCACGGGAGATCTAGGCACATTAACAGAAAATACCATTTCATCAGACATAGAATAGAAGAAGGGCTCCTCATGGCAAAGAGGGTATCATCAGATGAGAACCCGGCAGATCCCCTCACGAAGGGACTGAGCAGGGTTAAGCATTTACAACATGCAAGGCGCATTGGGCTGAAGGATGATATTAGTTTCAATAATTAGATTCCTGAAACTTGTAAAATGTAGTTGACATTTGATGATAAATAAAAGTTGTTATTTATTTATGAGTAAGGTGTTACTATCTTGTGTTGATTGTTTACTATATTTCAATTTTGCATGTTTTTACTTCCAGAATAATCATGTTATTATTCAAACCATCCACAGTCGGTCAAACTTTGGAAGTAAGTATTGATTCAAGACTGTCATGAATTTGGCTTGTATGATTTGTCAAAAGTGCTTTAGACAATGCAATGGTTGCTACAACATTCATGAGTACTCATAAGGGCTGAGTATTGGATTCAAACCACGCTCACTTGCATCACTTCATGGAATTTATCTCGAGTGATCGTGAGACGGTAATATCATATAAATCTTCAAACCTAGAGATATGAGTTGTTGACTGTGAGTTGGTTATTCATTGATTGTACGAAAACGCATTGGTAACTCGATGTTATAAAACGTGCCTTTGTGAGTAATTCAACAAGTAGTTAGTACAAGCATATCAGTCGAAGTTTATCTGTTCCTTCTAGAAATAGAAGCGATATCTGGGCCCCTCGATGATTTGGTTTTGACCTATGTACCGGGCCCGGTCAGAACCTAATTGATGTGTCCAATTTAGTTCTATGTCGAAACAAATCGGAGATCGAGAAACAAATGTTGGACAATAAGTAAGACCATGTTCCATGTGTTTATCCGGCTGATATCATGAGAGCAAAGGATTATATGATCACTTATCTTAAATGGCGTATCATCATCATCTCAGTTCCAAGAGACTTTGAAAGAGCTATGATTGCTAGTCGGATTTTGAAGTCATATTTGCAAATATAGTTATTAGACTTATCCAAGTGGGAGACTGTTGGATATAGTGTCTAAGTCCATAACTTTATTTAGTATGTACTTGACCCGACCCGGCATGGTCCATTTGGGTTGCATGGCATCGCAATACTTGGATAGACTAAATGAGAGAATATGGCACTTATGATTATTAATATATTATAAGTTCTAATATATTAATAATAGTGTTATTTAATTAGTATTGATCAAGTATTAATCTAGTATTAATTTGGTGATCAAAGTGAGACTAATTAAATATATAGGGTTGATTATGACAATCATCAATTCTTTTATAGTGGATTAATGATCCATGGTTTGTGGGTTATGGATGTAACCATTTGGAGCTCCATGGATAGTCCATGGGAGTTACAAACCCATGGGTCATGAGAAATGAAGAGTCATGACAATTATGGGACTTCTTAATGAAACCCTAATTGTGACACCACTATAAAAGGAACCCTTTGGCTAGCAAAATCGTGACCTAGTGTTACTAGAGAGGGCATAACCGATTTTGAGTGCTAGAAGTATTCTCTCAAGTTATTCCAAGTTTTGTGGTGTTGTGTGAAGCATTTGAGGCACAACATTTGGGGTGCTAGGCTCACAAAGTCTTGAAGGAATCCAAGCAACAACAAGGTATGTATTTCTACTAGTTTTATATTTTATTTATTCCCCATGCCATGCTAGTTAGGAAATAACCTTGAAAAAGAAATTTGCATGTATATAGAGAAAACATAGATTCAAGGTTATTAGGGTTGCATGTATACTTAGGAAGTGTTAGAATGCTCAAAACCCATCAAATATGTCAACACGATAGGTTACAAACCTCAAGTCGTGTGCTAGTGAAGAACTTCAGGTTTTATTCTTCATTAGTTCTTGAGACTTTCAAGACCTTTAAGACTCCCACTGTCCTCTTGACATATAATACTTTATTGTCAGATATTCAAGAGATAGTGTGGATTCCAATCAAGACAAACACTTCACACAATTGGCCTTAGTTGGTCTTTGTTTTATCCAAAACATCACAACTTACCAATTTCAAATGTACAAGAGTAGAAAACTTTTACTCTTACATTTGATAAGTGTTGTAAACCTTCTTTAAGACATGTCACTCAAGTTACAATCTTAGAGTATAACTCTAAGAATTATTTTTGGAACGAAGTATGAATCATCTTCTTGATTTAACCACTTCAACAATTCATAACTCCTCTTCTTATCTATCAGAATGCACTTAGAGGATGAATTGTGATAAGGTCTCAAAATCATTAAGATGGTCTTAAGACATGATACTAAAATACTCTCCCATCTTTTCAGATTTGAGAAACTTTTATCTTTCGGCTTAAATTGATTCTTCTTATTCGCTCTGCCATACATTGGAACCTTTTCCAATGTCTCAGAATTACACTTAAGCTTGTAAGTATAACTATATTTACTGAGCTATAGTAAATTATGACAAATAGTCTTATCGATCTTTTGTGGTGGACTCTGACCAATGCACAAGAATGTGTACCTTATCCCTTAGTCCTTCACGTGACTCACACATCCATGTGAACAAGTAGTTAGTCTTAATTTTTCCAATACTCGAAAGTTCTCATTCATCATGCTATACAACTTGCATGATTCCAAGTTTCTATCCAACTGAAACTTGGGTGATGAGAATCTTTCCTTATTTGGTAAATTTAGACACTACCACAAATGAAAGAATCAAATTCATATTTCCACTCTTGCTCTTAATGGAATCTTATAAGCAACACAGATTTTCACAAATGCCATTTTAAGGATATTTTAAAATAAATAAAATCAAAATATTTACCTTTTATTTTAAAACTTTGCGGAAAAACTTATCCTTATAATCCATATGAAAACTTGTTGTTATCTATTCCTAAGCAAAATATCATAACTCCTAAGAAGTAGCTCAAGAATCCGATCTTCAAACCGTGCGATAGAAATTCATCTACGCAATCAGATTCAACATATTTTTCTTTAAGTTTCTTCACTTTTCTTTGATTCTTAAAACATCAACATGTGACCCAGTCACATCGTGTATCAAGAATCTCTGAATAGAAACTTAGCAGAGTTAGATAGTGGACTTTACGTGAAGTAGAGTCAAACTTATTGACTTTAACATCCTTAGGTAAATTTGGCAGCTTCGCAACCAATGCCCCTTTCTTTGGAAATATAAACATATGGATCCTTTGGTAATGGGACTATCTCAGACTTAGCTTTTCTCTTTACCATTTGGTCAACCGAGTTGACTATGGCCGATCCCTTTCCATTGGGAAGAGAATGTTTTTTCTGGATTTCCAGTGTCATCATTGTCAATGTCCATAAAGTTTTTAGGAACTTGATCTTAGCAAATAGATAAGATCATTAAGGGTCTTGTCATAGTCTGTTTCATAGGTGTTCCAAAAGAACTCACTATGCGACTTAGAAAGTAGTTGAGCCACCAACTTTCTCAAGACTTTGACACCCAACTCTCCCAGCTGGTCAATATGTGACTATATCCCCAACATGTGATCACACATAGACCTTTGCTTGCCAATAGGGCTTAAGTGACCTTAAACTTGTGGGTTAGGGAGAATAATTGGAGGAGGTGGAGGAAGTGAAGTTCCAAGATATTTGGGAAGATCATAGATGTCTGAACTAGACATCTTTTGGGAGATATTCAAGATAGTTAATTTAAAGTCCGTAATATAACACCTAATATGAAATATTAAGGCTAGGACCCAACAAACTATTTTATAACTTGAAAGAGGGATGTCGTAATCCAAGCTATATAATATTTGAAGGTAGGTGAATGACGATTCACCAATTTCCACCATGAAAAACGAAATAATTTATTAGGTTTTAATTGGATTTGAAACTCCTAGATCTTTTGAGATTCATTGAACTTTTAAATGGCATGTTTCAATCTCGAGTGTGCCCTTCAAGTTTTGTGACTGGGATGTCGAGGATCACAAAACAAGGCATGAAGTAACCATGCAAATTACTTGGCACCCTTAAGTGTTTACCCCCCAATCGATGTGTCGGTTAACCACACACGCTCCATAGATACTATAATAAACATTAAGTTACCCTTTGCCTACCTTGTTAAATACGAGTTAGTGTGCTGGTTAACCACACACGCTCCACTAATCGACTTAAACAAAGTGCAAAGTGTAATTTCATGGATTAGCACCTTATTCACATTTTCCTAAGTAACTAAGATTGGGTATTTATAAAAGGTTTAGTTACTTAGTATTTCTCATTAATACTTTTAATGAAGGGAGAATTATAGTCCTTGTCCTTTACGTTCGGCTAACGACCCTCCACCGGTCAAGGAAGCGGTGGGTGAGAGTGGACACCCATTAAACTGCCATTTTATAGGCAGTAACCTTATAACCCCCTTATAGACCGGCTTCATGAATGAGGCCTACTAATGGTAAGACTGACTTTACTCTTATACATATATATAAATATTATTAACTTATAATATTATAAAGAATAAGGGTTGAATTTTAACTTTTAAAATTCTAAGGTCTAGTTTGGAATTAAAGTATACATGGGGGGTAACTTTACAAATTCCAAAACTTGAGGACAAGTTTTGAAACCTTTCAAAACTCTTGGCTTTTTCATAACTTATGAGTTTAATTAAGGTTTGATGAAAAAAAATTCAAGTTCCATAACTTGAGGACAAGTTATGGAAGACATTAAATCATTTAATGATGACATTAAATATAGAGATTCTTCTGTTTTCATAACCTATGAGACTTAATGACACTGTAAAAAGAAAAACTGTTCACTTTCCATAACTTGAGGATAAGTTATGGAGTTCATAAAAGCCATTAAGATCAAATATTCCAATTAACACAATAATCAAATAATTTTTCTATGATCTAGATTAAACTCATAAGTAAAGATAATTCACATCAACAATTTTCAAGAAATTAGATAATCATATAACCTAATACAAATCTTGAAACTTTGACAATGATCCTTTGAAGACTCTTGGACTTCATAACCTAAAGAGTTCATAAATGAGACATTTCACATCCATAACTTATGGAAGTTTCAAAACTCTTAAGATCATAACTTTAAACAAAACTTTTGAGTTCCAAAATTTTATGACAAAATTTGTAACTCCTTAAAACCATTTAGATCAAACTTTTAAAAAAAATAAAATAATTATATCATTCTATCTTTTAATAAATTGACCTAATTCAACTCTTGTAGTAAAGTGACTCAAATTTTACAAATAATTAGTTTTTCATAAAATCAAGTAATTATCATAAAATTTGACAAACTTCATGTTTTTTTTTCATCAACTTGAAAAAAAATACATTTGCATCAAATATAGTAGAAAACAACCTATGGCTCTGATACCACTGTTGGGTTTTGGTATAATACAACATCCTATGGTGCACATACAACCCTAAATACCTTGGATCTATGTTTTCACTAATTATACATGCAAATGGTTTCCAAGGCATTAAACCTATAACTAGCATGCATTTGACATAAACCATATAATATACTAGTTAGGGAAACATACCTTTTATGTGGCTTGAAGTCTTGATGTATTTGGCCTTAAGAGCTTAGCACCAATAGTATGAAATGCCTTAAATGGAATCACAACACACCTAGGACAAAGGTGGCTCTTGAGAGAGAATTCCATGCACCAAAACACCTCCATATTTATCTAAGAAAATAAGTGGTGATTTTGGCTATGGAGTAACCTATTTATATGTAGGATTCCAAGGGTCATGGGTATAACCCATAATCCATACCCATGGGTTTTATGATCCATGGTTCATGTGGCCCAACTCTTTATGTATCCATACATAAACTTGGTCCAACATGGGTCATAAGCCCAACACATATAAATATAACTAATTATCATAATTAGTCCCCATAGATTTAATTAGTCTCTTTTGATCACTAAATTAATTCCAAATTAATTCTTGATCGATACTATTTAAAACATATGATTTCATATTAATATATTACTACTTATAATATATTAATAAACCATAAATAACCTTCTCTCAAAAGTTCATCCTAACAAATTGTCCTGATGATATGCAACCCAAATGGACCATGCTACTCTCGGGTCGAATACATACTAATAATAGTTATGGGCTTAGACACCTAATCCAACATGATCATGATGCTGCAATACAAGAGACCAGAAATATGCTAAGGAATCAGCAGGCATCTATTCTCAACATTGAGAAATAGCTAGGACAACTTTCACATCAAGTGAACGAGAGAAGACCGGGTCAACTTCCAAGTAACACCGAAAATAATCCGAGAATGGAGAATTTGAACGCTGTGACTTCCAGCTATGAAGAAATTTTCACACATGTACAGAAGATCTTCAAGGTGAATACAGAAAAGGCAGAAGAGTCAGCTCCAGCTAAACCCGACCAGACTCGCCGAGTCCCTCTAATGGACTCGACGAGTCCATGCGCTGATGACAAAACTGATATTCCCTCAAAGCCATACAATCCCCCTTTGCCATTCCCAATCGGGAAGGAGGGTTCGGTCAAGGCGAAAGCGAGACATGGAGGAGGAACCGCCGGTGATTCCGGTAGACAATGATGAAGTACCAATGGATTGGTACAATGTTGAGACGAGGCGGTTGCAAGATCAAATGGCGTGGGGTATCAACTTTAGCAATGAATCACACGTTCGACTTTTTGACCATTTTCATATTCCGCATATCGATGGGGGTAATTTCCCATACATTCTATCTTGGGATGAGGTGATTAATGCAAGGAGGAGTGGAGCTAGTGGAAGTGGAGTTGCGCATGATCATGATGATGATGAGGAGGATTAGTTTTCTTTTATTTATGCTTTGTTGAACAATTTAATTTATTTTATTTTGTTTGGTATGTTTGAATTTTTAGACTTTTATTTTTATGCTTGATGTTTAATTTGCCTTGGTTACATTCAGATTTTGGATTAGGAATGCTTGCATAAAAGGGTCTAGATTTTGAGAAAGAAAGAAAAATAAAGAGTGGAAAAGAGTCAAGAAAGGGCGGAGTTTAGAGTTAAGGTGTCGAGTTCGGTCCTTAGGGACATGAGTGAATGAGTCTAGAAGTTTTGTGAAGTTTTGAAGATTTGTCAAAAGCTGGAACAAATACAGAATGTAATTTTTTTCACCCAGCGGTCTACTCGCCGAGTGCACTTAACTGACTCGACGAGTCGTCTTGTATTTTCGCAATTTCGAAGCTTTCCGCAACTATACTCGACGAGTCGCTTATATGACTCGCCGAGTCACTCATTTTTACACCGAAAAGACTGTTGATTCGATGCTGTTGAACATACCACTTGACCATTTATTCTTCCCGGTCGATGATTGAAGACTTTACACTATTTTTCCTGCCTATTTGGAGCTGCCCACATGTGATTTGATGCCCGAGACGTGAATGAGCCATTTTCATGTCTAAAGTCAATTGAAGATGGTGTTGAAGAATAGAGATATCAACCTAGCGACTGCTATCCCAGGGGAGTTTGTTCCAATTCCCGTTCTATTTTGTTGTTCTTTATCATGCATAATATGCAATGAGGACATTGCATAAATTAACTATGGGGTAGAGGGTTAATGTCATCTTAGTAAATATAGAGTCCTAATTTAGGTTAATTTTTAAAATTTTGCATACCAAAAATGTGACTTAGGGATTAATTTAGGAAATTTTGGTAAAAAGTAATTAGGATTCCATGTTAGAATTGTGTGGATGATTGCATGAAGACCCAAATGTTTAGTTGAGCCTATATACGTTCTAGTGCATTTGTGGCTTCCCTATTCCAGTGAAATCATGGGACAAAAACACGACCTTGCTTAGCCCGAGGGATGCAATATGTTTAGCATCGTGTACCAGAAATGTATCCAGGAAAATTATTATCATTAGCCAATAAAGGTTGAGGTTGAGTGCCCCTGCTTAAGCATTAGGGTCTTAAGTGAAAAAAGTGAGGTACATGTTAAGAGAGAGAGAGAGAGAGAGAGAATTGCAAGAAAAGTTTGAAGAATTTTTGGAGCAACTAAAGTGAAGATCAAAAGATCAAAATTCCAAGAAATTCAAAAAGTTGAAGATACCATAAATCAAATCAAAGAAGGTGATGAATTCAAAGCAATCAAAGATCAAATGCCAAGGAAGTGAAGAATTCAAAAGAGCTCCATAGTGGTATCATAAATTGTAATTCTAGATTATGTATGTTTGGGTTGCTCAACTAAAAATACCTTGAGGATAGGAGGTTTTCTGCGGATGGATTCGGAGGGATGCATAAAATGAGCATTGTTCGGGATAAGTGGGCGAATGTTTATGAGGATTGTGAGTATTTGGAGTATGGGGGTATTTAGGAAAAATTTTAGACACAAATGCATGTGTTGCGGTCTTGGCATAATGGTTGGGTTAGATTGGAGTTGTCATATGTGATTCTAATGTGCTAAAATTCAGTTTTGTTTGGGGGCAAGCAAAAGTCAAGTGTGGGGTATTTTGATATTTGCATATTTAGCTTCATAATAATTATAGATTTTTATCATTTATTAGCTAATTTATTGCATTTCATGGACAAAAGGTACTTAAAAGTGTTTGAATTATATTTTCAGTCCAAAAGTGAAGCTCGGAAGCAAAAGGAAGCAGGAGAAGCGGTTGGGAGCTCGGGAATTGAACAAAGAAGAAAAACACCAAAAACAGCACCTACTCGGTGAGTAGGGTCGACTACTCGGAGAGTCCGAGCGAATATTCGAGAAGATAAAGACTCGGAGACTCAGAGACTGATCGTATACGGGGATTGAGAGATGGACTCGGTGAGTCGGCACCTGACTCGACGAGTCGTTTCGCATATATAAAGATAACTCCTTAGATCGACAGGGGAGAATTCTGAAACCATTTTGGAGAGATTAGTTGCGATTAAAGAGCCAGAAGAACCCTAGAGAACGAAGATACAACCTAGAATCCAATTCCGAAGGAGATTTGAGGCAAAATTCTCATCACTCTACTTAATCTTTTGTTTTCCATTATGGCTAGACAATTAGAATTCATTTATTTGTTGTTTATTACCTCAATCATGAGCTAAAACTCTTAAACTTCTGTTTGGGGATACAAAATTGAGACTATGGTTTGATTATTGGTAGGATTAATTCAATGTTGGTGATTTTTGTTATTTTTAGCTTGCTAAAGAACCTTGTATGTGAATGAAAATTAATTTTCTGTTAATAGGAAGGTAATTAAATAGTATGAACATCTTTTGATTATCAACCTCATATGTTTATGTGACCACTTTATCATATGTCTTGGATTAATGAACATGAAACTAGAATTAATAAGAAAATTAAGTAAATTCATGTGTAAGCTTGTGTGGTGACCATCAACAAGAAGTTAACTAAAGGACCATATTAGTTAACCATTGCAAATCTAAATTAACCCGAATAATTAATCTAGTGAATTTAATTAAATTAGACAACTGATCACTATTTGAGTTAGTTTGTTCACTAAGGGTTAGTGTAGCGAACGCGAAATTAATCACTTGAGTCGGTAGCCAACAAAAGAGTTAATCCATTGCACTATTACCATAAAATCAATCATAGGATCAATTGAGTTGAACTAAACAGAAGTTCCTTCCCATTATTGAATCTAGTTAATTCTTTGCTTTTCTAGCTTTTAGATTAAGTGATAGTTAGTAAGTTTCTAGTCTTGTAAAACTAGAGAAAACCCTTACTTAATAATTAATTTAGATAGAATTAGTTTTTAGTTTTAATTTATCGTTCCCTATGTTCGATACCCTACTTATTTAGCTATACCACAATTGATAGGTCCACTACCTTCGTGTGTTTATTTTATAATTAAAAGTAGGTTTAAACTAAGTTGTTTTACACACATCAAGTATTATTACTGTAGATAGCAGAAAACCTGTTACTCTCACCAACCTTGTGTTGACCCTTAAAACTACATGTATTCTCAGGAAATCAGTAATCAAGCAAATTAAGACGACAGATAATCAGGGATCTCAAGAAATTTAGTTTACTACTTTTTATTATGTTCGCCTACCTGTTTAACGCAATTCATATATTATACTATTATCTGTAAGAACCATGTATTCCAACTTCAGGATGGAATATAAATGTTGTTTTGTTTATTATTGTACTTGTGCTAGATATTCAATTATCTATGATCCATGAACTTAGTCGCACAACATGGCATGTTCCGCCCCCTCGGTCGGGGGTGTGACAAGCGGGTGAGGGAGATTATGCAGGAGGAGGTTGTTTCCCTCTTTTGGGCATAGTTACCTGAGATGTTTGGGTCTATTAAGACTGTCATGGTGTAGTACTTGACGAGCATTATGTTGCATTGTATGAGGCTAATGCTGACGGGATTGGTGCTGGGAGAGTCTTCTAGTATCGGGACTTTGACAATATGAAGCCCCTGACATTTGATGGAGTTTAGGATCCAATCATAGTTATATAGTGTTTGTTTGACATCGAGGGATGCTTATTCACTTTTTCTTGCCCAGCTAACTAGAAGGTCAGGTGCGCTCTGAACCTTCTTAGGTCCGGAGCGAAGGATTGGTGGAGACTTGTTACCAGCTCATATTCTCCTGAGCAGAGGAATGTAGTGACTTGGGAGCAGTTCTCGGGGTTGTTCCGTTCTAGATATGTTCTGCTTGTGGAACGTGAGAGATTGGCTGATGAGTAATTGGATTTGAGACAGGGGACTGAGTCGGTGACGGAGATCACCAAGATGTTCACGGAGAGGGCCATGTTTTATCCTGAGTTTGCTGCTTCCGAGCAAGCTTAGATGACCCATTACTTGAGCATGCTTAAGACGGACATCAGACAGTTTCTATCCACCCAACGTTATGGTTCATTGTTGGAGTTGCAGGAGGCCTCCAGGCGGCATGAGATTGAGATGAAGCTCCAGTCGAAGGACCATAAACCGGCCTCGGCGTAGTCACAACCTGCGCCGAAGTGGTTCAGGGCCGCTGATACTAGATATGGGAGTCAAAGGGGCAGCACTTGTGGGAAATGCGACAAGGTTCAAGATGGAGCTTGTTGATCTTCTTCAAGATGCCACAAATGTGGCAATCAGGGCCACATTGCGGGGGATTGCCGGCAACAAATCTTATAAGTGCAATTGTAAATAGCAATTGATAATTTTCAACGAACTCCCATTGAATGAAAAGCATACAAAAACCATCTATCATATGTATCAAGTGATTAAATCCGTTTGCTAAAAACGACTAACTAATAAACAATAATTTATGCTTATAGTTGTTAATGTGATGTGATCGAAATCCAAACATCTTCATAGTATTGCAACCAAATACTTTCAATAGGTTGCTCGATTAATGATTCGTACATGTCAGTTTTTCTCCATACAAAATAATTTATGTTTTATAGATTTGTACAATACAATATTTTAAAAAACAAATTATTGTGTATGGAAAAAAATTATTGTATAAAAATCAACTTCTTCATATTATATATTACATCAACTGCATTTTGGTAGCCAATATTTATCACATGGAGTTTGTATACATATTATCTCGCCACATTTTGTAGGTACTATGCAATTTATTAAATTTCAGCCTTCAAACTAGTAAATTCACAATTGTTCAATTTGTCAGTTTGCAAATCAAAAATGTAAAATTTAAAACTTCTAGAAAAAAAATCTGAAATTTCGAATTTCCTACTTCAAAAATCTTATTAAAATTTAATAGATTTCTAAAACGGTACAAAATATTACTAAAAAAATAGAAAATAATAGAGAAAATCAGAAAACTGGGACACATATAGATTAACACAAAATTACAAAATTTAAAATTTCATTAGTCAGATTCTTAAGGTAACTAGACTACATGAAAAAAATAAATAAATAAATAAAAACTATTGAGAGAATCAAAAACTCTGTAGAGAAAATCAGAAAAAAAATCTAAAAATAATTCAAACAATGATTGGTAATTCAATAGTGAAAATCAAGAAAAAAAAACTACCTAAATGAATATTAAATGATCAAAAGTAAGAAATTTAAGACATGATATTGAAGTGTTTGTTAAATAACGAATCAAGAGCTGAGAGCAAGGCATGGAATCCGGATCAACTTCACTTTAACTTTCCCACTTTGGGTGTCAAAACAACAATGGCTTATTATCCTAAATCATTTAGGCCCTCTAACACTACAATAGAAAATTTTAAAAAATTGGGCCCTATAAATTTTTGGCCATGTTCAATTACACCATGTGAACTCCTCCCCCATGATCGGACGTGTGCGATTGGTAAATATTAAATGTGATATTATATTACTAGTGATGATTTGAAAGGAAATATAAAATTGAAATTATAGTTTCATAAAAATCAAATCAAGGTCACCATATCAAAAAGAATTATAGAAAAGCATAACAAAAAGGAATACATAGGAAAAATCAAACAAACCAGTTGTAAAAAATATCAAGGAACTTTTTCAAAATATTATTATTTACAAATTTAATTAGAAGTCAATTAGAATGTGTTTATATTAGCACAAGAAGTCAATGAAAAATGATAATGCGGATTAAAAAAATAAAAAATAAAACACATTTTAGCTCGAAGAATAAATTGCTCCTCAAGGGTAAAGATAGGGGTGGCAAATCGTGTTATCGTTTCGTGTTTTTGTCTGACACGTCACGACACGACAATGTTTTTTTTAACACGAACACGACACGACACGATGTCGTGTTTTTTTAACTAACACGAAAACGAACGAATTAAAAAAGACAAACACGACAAATATAATATACACTAAAAACTTGTTTATTTAATGAATATTTTATCACATATAACACGATAAACACGATAAAGAACTGCTAAATCGTGTCAATTTCGTGTCGAATTTTGAACACGAACACGACACGACACGACATCGTGTTTTTTTACAGCTAACACGAACACGACACGAACACAAATTCAAATTTTAGTTTCGTCCCAATTTCGTTTCGTGTCGTGTATTTTTGTCGTGTCGTGTCATAAATTGCCACCCCTAAGTAAAGATGATTACACAAACTTGCAAAAAATCATTAGTTTATTTTGTTTATTTATTTAAATTTAGAAGATAAAAAATCAATTTTATTAATTCATTATAAATCCAAAGTTTTTTAATATATATATATATATATATATATATATATATATATATATATATATATATATATATATATATATATGGGTCTTACACCTAGTAACACGTTAATATAAATAACATAGATTATGTAAATGCATGACAACTCATCCTTTGGCAGTTAGATACCAAAGGAGCAATATAAATACATACAAAGTTTTTCAAAATTCGGTATTACCAAAGCAAAACATTCATAAAATGTCAAAACATTCCTTCAGAACACTTTGAAGTCAAGTAAATAAAATATTTTGAAAATTTTGTGAAAACCAATTGTTCAAAACGTGTTCAAATTCAAGCAAGACTACAACTAAACCTTTGAAATTAATTTCAGAATTTGTGAATATTGAATTATCTAAACTGGGTGTTGAAATTCCTGAAGTTAATTCAAATGAAGAATAAAAAATTTGACCTAAAAATATCTAAAAATGAAGAATCCTTTGAAATAACTGAAAAATGGTTTTCATCTTGAAATGAGAAAGAAGACCGAGAAACTGTATATACGAGGAAATTTTATTTTTCAAATGACGGTGTGTTTGTGATAATGATTACACCATTTCATTTATATTATAGTAAATTACACGAATGGTCCCTACGGTTTGGGGTAATTTGCACATGTGGTACCTAACTTATTTTTTTTTTAATTTGTTGCGCGTTTGGTCCATGTGTTATCTAAAAAAACTATTTTGCCCTTCTTTTTTTAATTTATTTAAATAAGGTAGAAGTAGATAAGGTAAGGTAAAGTGAGGTGGAAGTGGGGTTAAGGGTGTGTTTATTTAAATAATTAAAAAATCAATGGTAAAATAATCTTTTTATATATGACAATGACCAAACACACAGCAAAAACAATCAATAAAGACTTTCTGAATTAAAAAAAATAAGTTATGGACCAAACATGCAATTTACCTTAAACCATATGTACTATTCGTGTAATTTACTCTTTATATTAATAGCTTAATATGTATTTCATTTCAAGGTAACAAATTTTTAGTTCAAAGATTTGAATAAACCATGTCAATATTAACTTTTACCAAGTAAATATAATTATCCTTTCTTTTTTGAGTAAATTACACGATTCGTCGCTGGTGTTAGTGACCAATTGCACGTTTGGTCTCTATTTTCGAAAATTAACTTCCTTATATTATGAAATTTTGTACGTTTCATCCCTACCATACGTGAAATGACTATATTGTCCTTTCCTATTTTTTTTTTGATTTATTTTGCACTTATTTGTTGTTTTTTGAGTTTTTTTATTGAAAAATAAATGGAAGTGGGCCAACCCCCTTTTATACCTTACGTCCTTAGCTTCTTCAACTTTCTCCAGTCAAACGCAAAAGAGCTTCTTCTCCTTCCTCTCTTCTCACAGTACCCACCTGCAACCCTATGCTGCCGCCGGAAACGTCCAAGCTACAAAACCTTACAAACTTCGAATATCAAAAACGTATACGCCCTAAAACCTTGCCTTCTTCCCTAGAATTTCCATCCCTTTGAAGAAATTGTAGATGTATGGACTATATCAGGTGAAGAGAGGCACCATTGCGCCGTCAAGAGAGACACCACCGTCGCACCACCAGTAGCAGTTATGCTGATTCCCTTCCTCTTTCTCTACATATCTTCTTCGCGTCCCATTCCCCTATCTCGATTGTGGGTTTGATTTTCAGGTATGA